>NC_072447.2:155746439-156049469 GCF_028878055.3 Symphalangus syndactylus | reverse complement strand
CTAAAAAATTTAACATGCATGTTTGTCTTAACAATATGTAAAGTCACTCAATATCAATACGGCCATGAGGGAATAAGAGGGTCCAGAATTACTGTCTCACCATAAACAGCTAGAAACTGGGCAAAATATATGAAAATCCATTGTTTTCAGATGGGGGACAGCAATCAGTGAAGGACTGTGGTCCCTGAGAGAAAGGAGACAGACTAGGAGAGCTCTACCTCCTGGCTTTCTGACTCAGGTAGAAGAAGCATAAAAATGTGAGCCATCATGAGAAGAAAAATCAGTCAATAGAAACAGACCCAGGGGAGTTTCTGTTGCTGGTCCAGTGTTTAAGGAGGCCAGAAGTCATCAGCCTGTCCTAAGAATGATTAAAAGTGGAACACATTTAAAATCAACAACTCCTCTTAGGTTTATCAGAGAATTGAAGTCACCGGGCAAACTGCTGCCCCCAAAATTGGGGAGACAGACAGGCGGGCACAGAGAATTACAACTTAGCAGAGCGGGAGGCCAGGCACAGGAACCAGTGCTGGCGTAGGGACACCCGAACTGCAATTGCTGAATTGCTGGGGGTTCAGTGCGGACAAGTCTGAGAGTTAAAACTCTGGGGTGGGGCAGTCTTATGGGGCTCCCATACTTTTGCAAGTTTTACTTTTAAAGGAGCTCAACCAAGTTCTCACAGTGAGAAAAATCTCATCATGCTTCTGGCAGGGGGAGGGGAAAGTGGTCATTTTGAAATATGCCCAGGGCGTTCTGTTCTTAACTAGGCCCGCCCTCAAGAGTAACCCTTACCAGGCCCAACCTATTAGGGTTTTGGCGGAGCCTAACTGACCTGAGGGAAGCAAAATACCCAACTCAGTCTTTTGTAGCCATCCTGGCCCACCTAAGCGGGGCACAATCTGAGAAGCACTGGTGAAATTCACAGTCCAGGGGCACAGGCACGCCCAAAGACAGAAACCTAATCACAGGACTGAATGCTTTTCCTCCCTCCACATTCTGCCTATTTGCAGCAGGTCCTCTTACCCAGTGTGTGTCCAGCTTTTGACAAAAAAAAAAAAAAAAAGAAAAAGTAATAAAAAGACGAGGCATACTAAAGGCCAAAAAACACAGTTCAAAAAGATAGAGCCAGTACCAGAAGCAGACTCAGCTATGACAGGGGTGTTGGAATGATCAGACCAGAAGTTTAAAATAGCTATGATTAAAATGCTGAGGGCTCTAATGGAAATAGGAGACAATATGCAAAAACATGGCCACAATTAGCCGCAAGGGAGGATAGGAAATAAAGTTTTTAGCTGCGAAGCCATAAACACTATTAACCTTTGGGCATTTTATTCTAAAAAGGAGAAGCAGAGAATGGATACTGGGGGACACTTAGCAGTCTCTTCCACAGTGTCTTTCATCAGTTTTGGAAATTTCTCAGGCATTGTTTATTAAAATATTTTATATTCCCTATTCTCCTTTTTTTCTTCTAGAAATCCAACTAAATATATGTGTGACCTGTCTATCTTATTGTCTCTCTGTGCTGCATTCTGGGTAATTTCCTTAAATCCATCTTCCAGTTCACTATTTCTTTCTTCAGCTATGTTTAATATGCTGTTTAAACTTTAAATGTCCAATTTCAATTGTCATATTTTTCATTTCTAGGAGCTCTTTTTGGTTTTCTTTCAAGCGTATCTAGTCATTTTATATTCTCTTGCTTTTTTATTACAGTTTCAATATTTCCTTTTATTTCTTTAAGCATATTAATTATACTTATAGTCTTTGTCATATAATTTCAAAGGCTGCTATCTTTGCAGGACTGATACCTGAATTCACATGTTAAATGTTTCTATAACTCATGGTGGCTTGTTTCCTTGTACATTTTAGGATTTTAAAAAATTACATATTTTGGAATTTTCTATAGCAGTGCTTTGAGGCCTGTGTTTAAAGGAGATCCCTCCCTCCACAGAGGATGTGTGCTTGCTTCTGCTGGTCACTCTGGGGCAACGTGACCTCTGAACCACTTCATTTAAAACTTAAATAGGCCAGGTGCGGTGGCTCATGCCTGTAATCTCAGCACTTTGGGAGGCTGAGGCACTGCACCTGGCCTATTTAAGTTCTATATTGAGACCTCGTTTCTAAAATAAAAACTTTAAAAATGTATTTTATTTATGTTTTAAACTGCTATTTTTATTGGGCTGTCACAATCATCTAAGTAAAACCTGTATGTAAGATAGTCGAATGCAGCTTCAAGACAAATCCAGGAGCCTTCTCCAGCAGCCAGATCACTGCTTTTTGTTTTGTTTTGTTTTGTTTGTTTGTTTTGAGGCAGGGCCTCACTCTCACTCTCTCATCACTCTCTCACTCTGTCACCCAGGCTGGAGTGCAGTGGTGCAATCCCAGCTTACTGCAACCTCTGCCTCCCAGGTTCAAGTGATTCTTGTGCCTCAACCTCCCAAGTAGCTGGGATTACAGGCACGTGCCACCATGCCCAGCTCAGTTTTTTTTTTTTTTTTTTTTGTATTTTTAGTAGAGACAGGGTTTCCCCATGTTGGCCGGGCTGGTCTTGAACTCCTGACCTCAGGTGAGCCCCCCAAAGTACTGGGATTACAGGTGTAAGCCACCGTGCCTGGCTGAATCACTGTTTCTAAGTCCCTCCGAGAGAGATTCTGGAGTGTCCACTACTCTATGACTAGACCACTCTAAAAGAACAGTCCAGCTTGTGGCTATAAGCTCTCAGGGGAGGGGGAACATTTTCCTTTTATTCCACTTCCCCCCAGATCCAAGGTCAAGATCAGCACACACCCTCTTCTTTATTTGGGATATATCTTCCTAGGTCACCTGTTCTAGTAGATTTCTGTGGCTGCTGTAATAAATTACCAGAGAGTTAGTGACTTACAGCAACACAGATTTCACATCTTCCTTTTCAGTAGATCAGCCATCCAAAATAGATTTCACTGGACAGAAATCAAGGTGTTGGTGGGGCTGCGTTCCAGTGGAGGGTCCTGGCTCCTGGGCTAGCCCCAGAGTGGCTTACTCCGCTGGCCCAGAGGATTCGCCTCATTTCTCACCTCATTACCTTGCTCTTCCTTTCCTACCAGCCCAGCCATTCACGCACATGCCTTTAGATTGCCCCCAACATCTTGTGGGTTCTGGGCCACATTGCTCCCAAAGCCTCCACAGCTTTATCAGGCTGCACTTGCTCCCCGCCACCCTCCAGCTGCCCTTCCCCTCTACTACATCTCCATGGTGGAGAGTTACAGCCTTATAGACCCCGCCAGTTACGGTGTGGAGAAGGCATTGGCAGTGTCCCAAGATGAGGAGAGGTGCAGTTCACCTCTGTCCCTTTAGGTGGCCCGTGGGTCTCCATGTTCTCCACGGGGCTCTTCTAGTCCCCAGCCTGTGCCTTTGTAGCCCAAATTCCACAAGCCAGAGAACCACAACACTCACATGTGCCAGTCTGCCCACACCCCTCCCTGTCACTCTCAGGATGCCACCCAGCCGGGGCAGCCCTCAGGAGGCTCCAGGCAGGGTGCAGGGCTGACTTGGCCCGTGTCTCAGGGATCAGTGGTGAGTGCTGGCTCCTCACTTTTCTGCTCTGTCCATGGCAATGAACATCTATGGCATAACTGCAGTGCTGTGACTGTTGCATTTATCGTTTCTTCCCCCACTAGAAAGTCTGCTCTGAGCAGCAGAGCTCACTGCTGCAACCTAGTCCCCAGGACAGTGTGTGGCACAGACTAGGGGTTCAAATGGAGGTGAATGAATGGGCGACTCAGAGCGTGGGCCAGCGGGCAGTGTAAGCACAAGATGGGAAATGATAACATTGGGCAGGGAGTGGGGTGGCACTTGAGTCCCCGGCCAGCCAGGCACATCCCCCTTTCCACCATGGGCAGTTCAGAGAGACCAAGAGGGCCTCCTTCCCCACCTTCCCCCAAACCCTCCAAGGTGCTCAGGAGGTAGCTTCTCTCTCTACTCAGTATCTTAAATAAACTGTTTATTCAGAAGGAACAATGAAAGAAAGCAACTATGATATGGATTACAAAAACAAACAAGCACAGCTCCTCTCCAGGCTCCAGCGTGAGATGGCCCCGTGCCGCAAAGACTGCCAGCCCTGGGCTGGGTGCATCAGTGGGCTAGCATGTGTGTGTGAGTGCCGACACGCACGCACACACAAGCGCACACACGCACACCCGCCACCCACAGGGGTGTGGACAGAAATGAATGACTGTGTGTGTCTGCAGCTTGGCCCCTTCCCCAGCCCCCAAAGTAGCAGTGGCTGTGTGGGCCCCGCAGCAGCAAAAGTGAGGCCTTCTTCTTCCCCTCCCCCTCCCCAGCTCTCGCTCTGAGACCCCATCTCCTCCGGCGGTAGTTTGGCCACCCTCACTCACAAAGAGCCCCAGTGATCCAGTCAAGACATCTGGGGGAAGAGGAAAAAAAAAAAAAACAGCCCACCAGATGTGTGGCCAGGAACCTGCCCAGTAGCTCCTAGGCCATGGATGTGTGCGGCCACTGCACCTCTGGGTCCCCATCCCCTGGGAGGCCCCAGCCCCGAGAGGCCCAAGCCCTTGGTGGAGAAACAGGGAGGTGACAACACCAGTGATGGCAAACTCCTCTCCCCCAAGTGGCCATTTGGGGACAGGGGAGGGACTGGGATCCAGTCCCTGTGGCAACGAGGTGGCACACACCCTTCCTGAAGGGGGACGCGCAGGGAGGCGCAGGGCCTAGCCGAGCTGGCCGAGCACCCAGGGCCGGGGCCTGGACAACCACCTGGAGAGGGAACCCCCACCCCCATCCCGCAAAGAAAAAAGTAACAGTCGCAGAAGAGGCAGGCTCCGAGCATGGTCCTGCCGTAGGCACATTGATTAGGACGGCAGCCCGCATGAGGTATTGCGCTCTCCCCCCAGCACCCTGCTCAGGCCGAGCCCTCCCGCCCTCCCCTCCCTTGCCACACGAGTGCGGAGGGACACCCGTGGGTGGGGGTGGGGCAGGGGCCGGCCCGCCGGCCACGGGGCCCTAGGTGGGGGCCAGCTCGAAGGCGCCATCACTGGTGGGGGTGGTGAAGAAGGAGGGCGGGTTGGAGGCCGCAGATGCCTGTCCCCCCCTGCCCTGCTCCTGCGAGCGGCGCTCCTCCAGCCGCAGGCTGCGCTCAAAGTCCAGCAACTGCCCCATGAAGTTGAAGTTGGGGGAGATGTTAGACTTCTTCCTCTTGACCAGGTCATAGGCATCGTTGAGAGAGAGGTGGAGCTTCTGCATGAGGTAGGCCACAGTGACCGTGACAGAACGGCTGACCCCTGCCAGGCAGTGGACGAGCACCCCGCAGTTCTGGGACAAGGCCTCATCTAGATGGGGCAGGACAGGGCCCGGGAGACCCGGGGGGCAGGCGTGTGTGAGGCCAAGGCCTTCCGAAGGGCCCTCAAAGACCCCGTCCTGCCCCCTTGAGCCAGATGGCCACGGCCTGGAGGTTTCGCTAGTGGCCTCTGGGGGCCGCCCTAGCTCTGCCTGTCCCCTAGAAGTGCCACCTTGGCTTTTGGTTCTGGGAATGGCAGCTGGGCTTGGGAGGAGTAATCACAAGGGGGAGGCCAGAGCAGGCCTTGGGGAGGACAGGAGGGAAGGGTGGGCGGGGTGGACTCACCAATGAACTCAATTGCCTCCGGAAAGAACTGCGACAGGTTCTGGCTCCAGTGGTCGGAGATGGGGATCTGCTTGTAGTGAAAGTCGCCATTCTTCTCGAAGAAGTTTGGGAGGTTGGGGGTGACATTGAGGATGTAGCGGATGCCCAGTTTGGCCAGGCTCTCCAAGTTGGCAGAATCCCGGGCACTGCCCAGATAGAGGTTGGGCAGGATCTGGACAGGGAAGGATGCCCGCAGCCCCACTGGTGGGGGTGTGGCACCCTCCGAATCCAGGCCACAGCTCATGGAGTCGCGGTCAGCCTCGGATTCCGCATCAGAGCAGTCGGAGCCCAGGCACAGGCTGCCCAACCCCACCACAGGCACTGGACTGGGTACTGGGGCCATGCTGGAGCCGGCACGGCCACCAAGGCTGGTCTCACACAGGTGAGGGCACTCGGCCTGGAATCTGCTGAAGCCTCCTGTTGGGGAGAGGGCATGGGGCCTGCTGATCTGGCCTCCTGGGCAGCCAAGTGCCTCTGTCTGGGGCTGGGGAGCTGACCCTAGACAACTTGGAGGGTTTGCAAATGTTCCCAAAGGGAACACAAAAACCAGCAGCTTGGTGTGTCCTGGTGCCCACGTGGGGCCCTAGCCACCCTCATTCAGCTGGGGCTGCAAGAAGCTGGGCTCACGATGAGCCACCGGAAAGGATCTTACAGCCCTAGGGTCAAGCTGAGGCAGGTGTGAGGGCTCGACAGAGCCGAGATGTACTGCCAGCCTTAGGGAGGACTGCGGCCATCAGTTAAAGAAAAGGAAGAACTCAGATGTCAGTTCTCTGCCTGGGCATCTCATGAGCCTCAGGGATGAAGTGGGACCCCAAGATGTGGGGAACTTGGGGGAGAATATGACATTCCACCAGAATGGTTCTAAAGTCTCAAGAAGCCGGCATCTCTATTTACAGATACTATTTCCCCGGGCTGGAAACCTGACACTTTATATGCTGTTGGGGAGGCTAAGGTGGGAGGATCGCTTGAGCCCAGGAGGCTTCAGTGAGCCATGATTGCACCAATGCTGTCTGCCTCCTGCCTCCCTTGCTCATTGCTGAGCAGGTTGGGGAGGCGGGGATGCCCTTGCCGAGGCCCTGGGGAGCCCGCACTTTGTACTTCACTCTTGAGCATCCTGAGAACTAGCTCAGGTCAGGCTAATTCTCCCCATTTTCCAGGCTCAGAGATTGGGCTGCTGAGGGTGAAGAACTTGCCCACGGTCACACTCAGGCTTCCCTCCTCTCAAAGCAGCCTGGCAGGCCATCAGGGGAGGGGGGCCTCAACTCGCTTTAGAAAAAAAGAAGTGGGGCTGGCCTAAGGTCAAATGAATCCCGAACCCCATGGAAGGAGGGCCCCGCGGCACCTACCCTGGAGGTAGTAGGCCAGGTAGCCTTCCTCTCGCAGCTTCTGCAGCAGGGTGCCCAGCACCGACTCGGCCTCCCACTCCTCGGCCTCGGCCTCGGCCTCCCCGCGCCGGCGCCGGCCCCCACCCTGGTCGTACAGGAGCACGGGGGCAGGCGGGGGCGGCTGCAGCGGCGGCCCAGGCAGGAGCGCGCGCACCGACAGGCTGCCCCTCCGCAGGCGGCGCAGCAGGAGCGCCGGCAGGGCCACGCTCAGCGCCCCACCGATGCGCGCCGACTCGTACAGCTCGCGGCTGCGGCAGTCCAGGAGCAGGAGCCGCGGCCGCGGGGGCGACAGCTCCCGGCGCAGCCACAGGCACGAGCGGCCCAGACCCTCCATGGGCGATTGGCTCCCTACACGCCGGGCCACGGGCGCTGCGGAGAGAGAGAAGGCGTGGTGTGAGCTACCGGAGGGCCGAGGGGGCTCAGACTTGAAGGCGGCCCCGCGTCCTGAAGGCGGGAGCCCAGGGTCCCCCACCGTGAGGACTCCCAACAAGGCGCCCCAAGAAAACCCCCAGGCAGCAGCTCGGCCCGGGGAAGGGTCCTCGAGAAGAGAGGGCTGAGCGGCTAACCGCCCCTTCGAGGCTCATCTTGGGGTACCCTGAGGCCGCAGTCGCCTCTCTCCATACCCCCTTTCTGCTCCTCTCTCGGCCTTCTCGCGAACGCTCCCCAAGTTCGAGCTTCCGACTCTGGTTGGGGGTGTGCGTGTGAGGAGTGCCGTTCGAGGCCTAGATCTCCCCCACGGCCAGGTGGGCCAGGGGAACAGAGGAGGCGCCGAGGTGCTGGGCCTCAGCGAGTCCTCTCAGAGGTGACCTGGCCCCTGGTCCCCCATCTCCCCTCACCCCTAGGAGAGAACAAAAGGAAAGAGACCTGGAGCGAGATCCGGCGGTGGACGACCGCGCGTGGACGTTCTGGCCACGGCCACTGCCACGGCGGAACGCGGGGCGCCGTCCCGGGGCAAGGAGTCCCCAGGCCTGGCCGCCAGGAGAGGGCGGGGCGGCGGTGCAGGCTCGCACGTGGAAGCCGAGCCCCGCGCAGCCCGCGCAGCCCGCGCACCGGCCGCTTCCTGGCAGCCAGACCCAGCTTCCACCTTGGAAACTGCCTTCGGACGTGGAGTTACAACTCCGAGGGGCGGGCCGGGGCGGGGCTCCGGGGGCGGGCCCGGCGGGCCGGTGAGCCAACGGGTGCTAGCCGAAGCAGTCGGGTGGGACCTGCGAGTCGGCTGAGCTGGGGCTTCCACCGAGGCGGGACAGGGTCGGGGCAGAGGCCAAGGGCAGGTCAGGGGCCCAGCAGGGGACCAGCTGCGGCTCCCCTGGCCGGCGCCAGCCTGGCCTCGGGAGGCAGGGGGAGGGGTGGGGACCAGAGCCCAGCCCCTCTGCCGCAGAAGCTGCCTCCAACCCAACTCACAGGGTGATACTGGACCATCTTCTCCCCTGCCCAGATCTCAGTGGCCCCATCTCTGTAATGGGCTCATAGTTAGCAGCTTGGGCAAAGTTGGGATGCCACCGAAATCACGGAGGGGAGGAGGAAGCAGGACCAGAAACTTAGTGCAGCTTTGGCCCAGAGCTCTGCTGCGGAGCTAGGCAGGCAGGGGTAGCTCCTGGATACCTACCAATCCCAGCCCGCTTCACTTGCACAGGACTGGCCAAAAGCACCCAGGAACCCTGAGCTCCCAGCCCTAAACTGGGGCACTCTGCTCTTATCACATTACTGATCCTAAGAGTCACCCCTGGCTCCCCCGTCTGCCTCCTTCCCTTAACCCCCCTTCGGCTGATCAAAGTGGAGAGAAGTAGTTTCTACCTAAATATCTCTCACATCCACGCCTCTCTCCCCTGTCCCCTGCCCTAGCCGAGGGCTCAAATTCATCAGCTTTAGGCCAGGTCACTGTCATGTCTTGCACAACAGTCTCCCTGCCTTTGGGCCTGCAACGACCTGCCCTCCACCCTGCCCTGCCCAGCCCTGCCCAATGTCAGAATGCCATCCACTCAACCAAGGCTGGTGGCCTCCATCCTTTCCTCCATGGGCACAACAGGCGGGACAGATCCACAGGCAGCAAGAGCACTGGACAAGGTCTCAGGTGTGGTGAGCGCTGAGACAGGAGACCAGGGTCAGGGGGAGGTGTCCACAATGCTGATCTGGCTAAAAGTCCCTTCTCTGCTTAAAGCTCAACGAAAGCAAATAACAGTGTTGAAGGAAAATGTACGACAGATAAGATAAAGCTCATACCCAACCAAAAGGTTAAGACCCCTGTAGATAAATGGGCAAAGAACCTGAAAACACTGCATACTGCAGGAAGGAGGGAATGCGGTGGCCTAACAAATATTTGGGGGAAGGTTCAACTTCAGGCGTGGAAGGAAAGCCACTCCAATAAACAAGTAACAATGACCAAGGAGGTAACACTTCCCACCTACCGCATTAGAAATGTTCTCATTTTTGAGAACACGCAGTGCTGGCAAGATTGCTGTGAAATCAGCGTGCTGTTCAACTGTTGCAGGGTTATATATTGGTACGGCCCCTTTGGAAATTAATCTGGCAATATCAAGAGCTAGGAAAAAATCCCAACCCTTTGACCACTTTTGGGAATCTAAGGAACTAAAGTAAAAGAAAGCAAAGTTATGCACACGAGGATGGGCACCACAAAGCATTTTTCTAACAAGTGGGAAATGCAGAGCAAACTATGAGTCCAAAGACTCCTTTCAGGAGCCATGGAGTTGGAGGAGAAGACGTCTGAGGTCATGGTTAGGTAAGAGGACAGGTGATGGAAAGCTAGGTGGGCCACCTCTAAGGGGCTTCCAGTTTGCCTCTCTCCCTCCCTTTCGGGCAGTGGGTTGCTAGCCGGGGACTCCCAGGACCCTGGCACTGGGCTGCTTTCTGGCCACACCCCCCATGTCCCTGCCTCTAACATGAGTCCTAATTCCTGCATCCAAGGGCTTTGGGCAGCTGGACTGTGCCCTTCCTTCTCTTGCCCAGTGGGCATGGGCCCCAGCCCAGGCCTCCCTCCTATGCCCCCTGCCCAGATTCTGAGATTCTGCTCATTCTTCAGGCCCCCTCCTCCAGGCAGCCTTCCCAACTAGGAGCCAGTAGTCTCCCTCCTCTGTGCTGCCTAGTGTGGTCACTTTCTCCCTTTCTCAGTGTGTTCCTGGGGCAGGGACTTTGTCTTCTGTCTTCTGTCTCACAGCCTAGCTCCACGGTGGTGGAGGTGGACACCGGCACCCAGCCTGGGGGCTGCCTCCAGGCCCACTGCAGCTGTGCGTGGGAGCTCAGAGTGGGCAGGGGTTGAAGGCACCGCGGAGGTTCTGCCATGTGCCAGTCTTGTTGTGGATAGTGGGGGTGGCACAGGGCTGTGACCAGCAGGGAGCTGGACAGCCAATTCCCCCGCCCGCCCTGCCGTGGGGGCTCAGTTTGGCTAGAGAGGGAGCTCCTGAGGTGCTCAGGGGCGCTCTCTGGAGAGGGCTCCCTGGAGGGGAGAGGAGCTGGGCTGGGATGAGGACGGGGAGAGGAAACCTCCGCAATGGGGAAGGGAGGGGAAGCCTGGGATCCACGGGTCCACGTCTCCCGACGCTTGGCGAGGGGCTCCCCTGCACCTAACTGCGGAGCCCTGCTGGTAAGCCCCCCCCTACCGGGAGGAAGCATTTGGGAGGACGCCATGAGGGGCTCAATTTCCAAAGTCAGAGCTCAGTGCTCGGGGCCCACAGCGCCCGCAGCACCAGCAACAGGACAAATGAGAACCTGTTGCCACCTCCGCACTGCAGGGCTGAGCGCAGCCAACCCCCTAACCCCCCTCTCACCCGCGACCCTCGCCGGGCCGCCCCCACTCAGGCCCCCTGTAGCGCCGGCTCTGGGCGCCGCCCCGCCGGCAGCCGCTCCCGGGTGCGCTGTGCTGGGGGAGGCCGCGCCGCGCGCCCGGGCCTCTTCTGGCCCCCTCCGGCGGGCGGAGCCAGGCCGCGCGCTCGCTGCCCGCCGCAGGGTGGGCGCTGCGCCTGCCGCCCCCGCCCCCGCCCCCGCCTCCGCCTCCGCCCCCGCCCCCGCCCCCGCCGGGCGCCCCGGGGCTCTGCCGGGCCGGGCCAGCGCCCTCTGGAGGCCGCGGGGACGCCGCCTCCTGCAGGCCTCGCGCGCCCAGCGTGCGCCCTCTGGTCCCGGGAGCCTCCCGAGAGCGGCGCCGCGCCGCTTTCCCCCACGAAATGCACCGTTCCCGCCGGGCTCAGTGACAGGATTTCGGCTGTCGCGGCCGGGTCACATGGCCAAGAGCACAAGTCCCAGCGACAGCGTGCCTGCCAAATCCAGTGTCTTTTCCACCAAATCCACTTTCTGCTGGGGATGGCTTTCTGCTTTCCCTGGTCGGTCTCCTCGCGGGACTGGGAGTTCCTCCAAGGCAGGAACGGGTGTGTGCCCGGCCCCAAGCTGGCCCCAGCCCCCAGTGCAGGGCCTGGCACGCGCCCGGCGCTCGCGGAAGAAATGCTCGTTAACAAAGAAGGCATGAATGAATGAAAGCAATTGTTGCCTGAGGGAGCTGCTCCTGCTTTTCCTTCTGCCGATCACACACTCCTCCCCCACCCCGACACGCACAAGCACACGTGCACACACAGCCCTCCCCGTAACACACACGCAGGCAGGCACCCAGACAGCGCGCGCGGACGCCAGCCCCCATGGAACCCACCTACTACGTGCTTGCCGGGCAGCTGGCTCCCCTTTGGTCCCACCTGGGCCGCCTCCATTTCAGCGCCGGGCTCTTTCCGCCGCCTCCCCGCCCCTGCCCGGGGACCCTGGCTTCCACATCTAAGTACCCTACCTTGGACCCCAAAGTGCCTTCTTTATCTCTTAGGGAAGAGGCCAAGCCAGTCGCTGGGGAGTCTCAAGGTCTGTTTAGGGAGGCACCTGGGGGGCCCAGGGCTGCTGAGCCGCTGCCGAAGGAGAGCCAGAGGTGCCTGGCAGGGATGCCACCAAATGCTGCAGCCTCTAGAGCCCGCGTGCCAGGTGTTGGGGGGAGGGAGGGAGGGACTCAGAGATGTGCTGGGGGGTGTCGAAGGCTATTTGTGATGGGCGCGGGGCAGGGTGCTGGAGAGCGTGAATCCAGCAGGTGTGCGCGCGTGCTGGGGTGGATGAGAGTGCGCGTTGGAGATGCTGGAGGTGTGTGCCTGGGACGTGGGGAGCGTCAGCCGCTGGGATGTGGGTTTCTGATGGGACCTCGCTCCAGGGTGGGTGGACTGCAGTGTCTCTGGGCTGGCAACGTGGGTGGGGTGTCTGTAATGGGCAGATGGGGAGTTCGAGGTGGTGGGGGCATGGTAGGGGGAGCTATGTTAGTGCAGGTATCGCAGTGATGTGTTGGAAGCGTGCGTGTGCGCCTGGGTGTGTACTGGGGCGTGGCAGGGTCTCGGTGGGTTGGCATGAGTTGGGGACAGTGGTGAGTGGTGGGGCAGGGGCTACTAGTGTGTGCACTACAGGCACCCGGGTCTGTGGTGCGTGGTTTGTATGCGCGCGAGTGTGCAGCCGGTGTAAGTGGCAGGGGACACGGGAGGTGCACGGGCGGGGTGCGGGGGTGTGCGGAGCAGCACCGAATGGGTGTCGTAGGGGCGCGTGCGCCGGCTTCGTGGGGTGTGTGTTGTCAGGACTTTGTGGGTGCAGGGTGGAGGAGCGCACGTCGGGGCGGGGGCAGCCAGGCCGGGTGGGGTGGGGGTCCCCGGGGCGCCGCGTGCTCCACTCACCTCCTCTCTGCTCGGTTCTCCGCGCCGGTTCCCTGCGTCGCGGCCAGGAAGTTTCCGAAGCTCGGGCGGCGGGAAGCGCCACTGCAGCCGCCAAACGCCACCGGAACCCCGGGTGGCGGCCTCTCCTGGAGCCAAGGGGCAGCCGCCGCCGCCGCCGCTGCGGAGGGAAACTCCAAATCCCGCCTCCGCCGCCGCTGCCTCCTCCGCCTCTGCCGCCGCCTCCTCCCCTCCAGTTGCCGTCTTCTCCGCCCCCTGCCCAGGAGGGGCACTGTAGCAGGCGGCTCGCGGGGAGGGAGCGGGGAGGGACCGCGGCCTGCCCGGCGTCTCCCTCCACCTCCCACGCCCCCCCCCCCCCGCCTTCCTCCCACCTGCAAGCCTCTGCCCTCCAGGCCAGTCCTGCCCGACGCGCCCTGCGCTTCCCGGTCCCCAGTGGCGCTACTGAGTGGGGGCTCCGGAGCTTGGGGCGCGGGAGTGGGGTTGGGGGCCCTGAACTAGGCTGGGCCTGGGCTAGGGGGACGGTTACAGCGCAGAATCTGCACTGGCACCCCAGCGAAGGGGCCCATTGAGGACTGGGCACAACTTGGTCCCCCAGAGCCACCTCCTGCTCCCACAGTGGAGAGGGTATAAAGTCTGGCTGACAGCGCTGCCAATTCCATCCCCCACCCCAGGTCCCCCTGCAGTGTCTCCTCTCATTCTCATGTGTCAGATTCTGGCTAATAGTAATAGCATTTGAGCCTCAGTGCCTGGAAGGGGTGGAGCCAGGACGTTTGGGTGGGGGAGGGGCTGGAAGCGAGTAGGGAGCTGCTGTTGTCACTAGGTCCCGTTAGCTTTCTCCTCTGTGCCAAAGGTCACACGCATTGCCATCAAGGACCTCATTTTATCCTTACAGCAGTTCTGGAAGTCTGAGGAGATCGTCTCCATGCTACAGCCAGGGAAACTGAGGCCGTGTAGTGGCAGAGTAGGATGTGGCTTGGGCTGGCTGAGTTCAGAAGCCTAGAGCCTGAGCGAGTGTGAGTGTGGAAGATTGCGTGGGGAGGGGAGGCAGAGGACAGCCCGCGGAGATGTGCACCTGGCCTTTCTGGGGCTCCCAGACCAGCAGTGTATGAGCCCGGCCTCGTGCCTGCAGTGGGGGATTGCCTGAGACCCGGCAGGAGGCTGTGAGCATCAAGGGCCGTCTTCTCTGCCCAGGGAGCGCAGGATAAGGTGAGGCCAGGCAGGGCTGGGATGCCAGCAGCTCCGCTGGCCGCTTGGCTGTGTCTGCCGCAGCGCTGAATTCCCCTGAGTCATTACCCCTGGAAGAGACGAGGGCAGCAGCTTTGCCTCTGGAGCCCAGGTCCCTGTCCCATCTGGGTCTCCATTTCCTGGTCTGTACGTTTGGGGAGAGAGGTGGGACCATGTGATATCCAAGGGCCCTCCTAGCTGTGCTGCAGTTTCAAGCCATGGTGCGTGAGCTGGGAGGGTCCTGCTGTCGCCAGCCAGGCCTGCCCACCCTGCTCTGGGCCCCGACTGCTCCTTTGCACCTTTTCAGCCTTGGCAGCAGCACAGCCCCTCCTGGGACCAGGCCTCTGGCCCTGCAACCCTCTCCCTGCTCTGGACGCTGGGCCTCATGGGACTGCACTGGGGCTCTCCCCTACAGCCTTGGGGAGTCAGGCTGCCCAGGACTTGAGCTCGCACCTACCCGAGCCACGCCACGCAGGCGAGCACATGCAGCTGCCACTGGTGCCCATACTGCTAGATGTGCTGAAGTTACGGAACCTTTCCTAAGAAATCAATATTACATAGAAGCCGTGCCCTAAAAACAGGGGGCTGGCTTTCACATTCTTCCTCCACCGAAGGCACCTCCTGTTTGGCAAGGACGTATGACAGCTGTGCCCGTGGCCTGGGTGCCCAGCTGACCCCCGGCAAAGGCTTGGTGGGTGAGCCGACTCAGAGGAGTTTCTAGCAAGGTTTGTTAACATCCCCCCGTCCGCCACCATCCCGTGCTTTAGTGACTCAGGGCTGAGAGGCTGGCGGACAAACATTTGGATTAAAGAATGCCATCCTCGCCCCTGCACAGCTCCTACTCCAGCCCTCTTGGTGTCTCTGCTCTCCAGGCAACAAGACCCATCCATTGCCGGAAGAGGAGCATGCAAAGGCCAGGCCTGCCCGGAGATGCCCAGGGAGCTCTCGAAGCACAGGCCTGCTCGGCCTCAGGAAATAGCGGTTCCCTCTTCATCCCCAGGGCTGGGGAAGAAAATGCAGAATGCTCCCAAGGGGGACTTGAGTGAGTGCAAGTTTGCTTCGCAGAACTGAGGGCACAGCTGGGCCTGTGACTCTGAAGCAGCTGGGTCCATCTGCTGCTGATGGGAGTCTCAGGGTGAGGCAACGGGGCCGCCCCAGCCCTCGCCCTCCATTCCACCCGGATCCCCAAGGCCACTGCCGTCCTTCCTGTCCCTTCCTTGGGGATGGCCATTGGGAAGTGGCCATCTTGTTTCCTGTCAGACCCCATGCCCTCCGGAATCCCAAAGGTGCTCCCCAGAGACCTTGAAAGCGGCCGCAGGAACTGCCAGCTCCAGGCAAGGTGGAGGGGCGAGGGAGCTGCACTTTGCTTGGGGTAGAGAGGTCTTCAGCCTGGCAGTGCCCCTGACGTGGAGGGCTTTGGCTGGAGGCATCCGTATCTGTTAAGGGAAAGTTTGTTCAGAGCCCAATTCTGGGCCACTCTCCAGGCAGATGAGGTTTTGGGGAGAGACCGTGGGAAAGGTGATGGCCGTCAAAGCCTCACACCTGGCACAGGGGCAGGCATGTTCCTGCCATAAGCCAAGTGCCCTCCTCAGGGCCCCGCCCAGGGTCCCCAGGCTGCCCTGCTGTTGGCTTGTCTCAGCACACCACGGCGCCTGACGCTGCTGCCTTGAGTGCTGGGTCCTCCCTGCCTGTGTCCCTGCATGGAACCCGGATCACATCTGGGTAACCGTTGGGTCCTACAGAGATGGCTTCTGCAGCTGAAGCCTTCTGTTCACATGACAATGCCCCCCGCACCAACCCTCTGCACTCTCCCAGATCTGAAGCGCTTCAGCCAGCATCTTCTAGATGTACCCCGCTACCAGTTACCATGTCTTCAGAAGCACCCTACCTGTCTGCAGCTGCTCCCAAAGGAGCCCTGCCCAGACATTTGAAACAAAATGGCTCTGAAATGTCACTTGCAGATGAGGTCAAAGGCAGGCCAGCCGGGCAGCTGAGTGCCCAGGGGTGTGAGCACCAGGGAGGGACAGGAGGTAGGTGAGAGGGACGGGAGGGGGCAGAGCATAGAGCTCCAGCCTGTGCAGCGATTGATTTCTGCGGGCCGGGACCTGGAGAGCCATTAACACCCCCATTTGGGGAGGGCTCAAGTTCAGGTTCAATACAATCCCCCTCTGGCCAGCTGCACTGGCTCCCTCTCCTTGTCTTGTCCTCCCGAGCAGCAGTGCATGTGCGTCTGGATATACATTACAGATGATATAATCCTTTTACCGGGAGAGCCAGCCACCCACACCCCTGGGCTGGACAGGGGAAGGGAAGTGAGGGGAGACAAGGAGGCTCTGTCCAGACCCGGTGCAGGGGAAGAGGAGGAGAGAGGGCAGCAGGTGACTTTCCCGCGTGGCCCAGGGACGTCCAGGGCTAAGGGAACCAGGAGAGAGGGGAGCCACCAAGGGTGAAGCGATGGGTCTGGGGAGATTGGGGGTGCCAAGGATGTGCCCAGTCCACCCGGCTCCCCTGCTGCAGATCCCCCCAACCTTTGCCCTTTCTGGCCACATTTCAGCATCCTCCACCCCGCCTCCCTGCCAGGAACATGCTTCTCCAGTCAGGGTGTCTCATCACAGGTAACAAGATAAGACACGAGACAGGCAGCCATGGCCAGGCCCAGGCAGGGGCTTGTGGCAAGCGCTTGCCCTGGCTCAGATGTCTGTGTGGTGGAGAGCGGCTACTGGAGGCTGTGGGTTTTTCTCATCTCACTCCTCGGGGGCCTCTGCCCCTGCACGCTCTGTCCCAGCACCTGTTGGCTTGTCTGGCTGCCTCCCTCCACCACTCCCCATCTCCTCCCAGCACCGAAAGGCCCAGCCTGGTGGGCCCCATTGGCTTACTGCACCCAGACCCATCCCAACCCTCAGGCTGCTGAGCCCCTTGCTGCTCTGGCGTCTGGGAGCACCCAGCACCTCTCCTGCCCACCGCTGCCACTTGCCCAAGGCCCTGCAGTGATCAGGGGCACAGCTGGAGACAGAATCACAGCTGTGGGTGCCACGAGTCACCTTCCAGACAAGGAGTCCCAGCTGACGGAGCTGTCCTGAAGCTTCCACCTTGTGTGCAGGCCCCTTGGGTAATGGTAACAGCAGCTCCAGGGACAGATGAGAGTCTCCTCCCTCCCACCACTGGCGCCATGACCGTGAGGACAAGCCATGCTGTTTGCTGCACTTCTTGTTTGCTTCTGGATGAGGATGCTGAAGTATGGAATGGGGGGGGCGGTGACCAGGCTATGGGCCCCATGGCCAGGGCGCCCCTCCGCGGGGAACTGCCTCTGCCCTTGAGTGGCTCTTTCTTTTTTTTTTTTTTTCTCCTTTTTTTTTTTTTATTAATTTTTTTTGCATACAAAAACAATAAACATTTTCTAAAAATACATACAAACACAAAGATGTGTATCAAACATATTAGGAAGGTTACACATGGGAAGTCGGGGAATAGAAATGGGGGTGGGAGTTAAAATAAATGAGAGAGGGACTTTATATGGATCAGTGATAATAACTCAATCCTCTATTTGACAAAGAAGAGGGAGAAGGAAGAGGAAGAAAAAGAAAGTGGGATAAAGGATCAGAAAGGGAGGAAAATAGAAAAAATTAGAGTATGACTCCAGGGTAGACCTGTTTTGTTGTCATTGAGTTGGTTGGTTGGTTTGTCTGTTGTATTCTTCATGTTTCGCCAAGTTGGCCAGACTGGTCTCGAACTCCTAGCCCGAAGTGATCAACCCGCCTCGCCCCCCAGAGTGCCGGGACCACAGGCGTGAGCCACCACGTCCAGCCCCCACATTGCTTCTGGCCTCCGTGGTAGACCTCCCAGACGGAGCGGCCAGGCAGAGGAGCTCCTCACTTCTACCCAGACACGGGGCGGCCGGGCAGAGGGGCTCCTCACTTCCCAGACGGGGCGGCCAGGCAGAGACGCTCCTCAGTTCTTCCCAGACGATAGGTGGCCGGGCAGAGGCGCTCCTCACTTCCCAGACGATGGAGTGGCTCTTTCTTATAGGCTGGGGGACAGGCAGGAGGGGAGCTGCTGGCCCAGGCCTCAGTCACCTGGCAAGCCACCGACCTGGCCAGAGCAAGGAAGGAGGCAGCTCCCTCCTGGTTGCAGAAGGGCGCTGGAGAGCCATGGGTGCAACCCGAATTGCAGAGAAGACCTGGCCTGTCCTTGAATGTGGGCCGCCCCCGCCAGGGTGGAGTTCAAGGCTGTGGTCCAGAGCATGTGCACCCCAGCCCAGGTGCGGGCCTTCTCCTCTGTCACCGTCTCTTAGCCCTGCTGCCCCCCATCCCCGGGTTCTCGCTGCCCCCTCTTCATTCTCCTGCCTGAGAGCCTCGCGACGGGAAGGCTCGGGATATTCCTGCCAGCTCTCTGGGGAGTTCTCCCGTCTAAATTTAGAGAGCAGCTATTACCCCTCAGTACCTGCTTCCCACATCGGTGGCTGATTTGGGTCCCAAGAGCCCCAGAGAGGAGAGCAGTGCAGATGCGGTGCCACGTGACCTGCCCACACCTCGGGGCCGGCTTCTGGGCAGAGAGAAGGTGGAGAGGAGGGGGGAGGTGAGAAAGGTGGCAGCCACGTCCCAGGGATCAACCGCATCCACGTGGAGAGGGCCAGTGGGCCTCTGCCTGAGAGATGCCATGGGTGGGAAGGGGACAGCCAAGGCTCCTTGTGTGGGGTCAGGCATGCAGCCTGGCCTTCCCGGTGGGAGGCTGTGGCAGGTCACTGAGCCCCTTCCAGGGCTTCTTACTGCCCTGCCTGCAACGACAAGGTAACAATCTCCACAGCCATCTCCCTTCCACCACTGCACACTGCATGCCCACTGCCATGTCAGTGTTACACAGAGAAAAGGAGGGTGCACAGAGGGGGCTCTGGGAGTTAGTCATCAGTCCTGGCCACTGCTGTCACCGCCTGGAGCAGGGCCTGAGACTCGTTCTTCACTGCCCTTTGAGCTCCAAGAAGAACGGCTGTGGCTGACATGGGCTAGGACCATAAGGGTGACCCAGGGTCCAGTCTGTCAGCCTGTAAGGCTCAGCTCTCAGGACGCGTGGTTGGAGAGCTGGCCAGAGCCATGAGGACCATGGCTGCCTGTTCTTCTCAGCCCTAAAGGGGAAAGCGAAAGCAGGAGAGGCTGAGGATGGGATCCCCAGGACCATGAGCCTAGGTGGACTTCCCAGTCGGCAGGGCAGCCAGCTTGAGACTGGCTTCCTGGAGGGGTCAGTGTCCCGTCTCTAGAGGATCCAAGCAGAAGCCGCAGGGCTGCTGCCTTTCTTGTGCTACCCGCTGCAGGGGTGAGCCCAGCCAGAGGGAGGTGTCACAGATGGCTGGCGCTGAGGCTGGCTCCTTGGCATCTGAGGATTGGCCTGCTCCCAGCCCTGCTCCCTGGCTGGCTGTGGTCAGAATTGCCCTACGGTGGATGGTGGATGGTTCCTTGGAGCTCAGCACAGGCAAGGCAGGGAGATCTGCCTGGAAGCTCTTGGGCCGGGTCTCCTGGCAGGCGGCGTCTCTGATGCATGCTCACTTCCCTCTTCTCGGCCCAGCTCAGCCAGAACCTCAAGGGCCCCACGGGAGCCACAGTGAAGGCCCTTGCTCGGCCTCTGAAGGGTCTTTTGTGTCCTCATAGTTTGGGTCGGTGCTACCTGTCGCTTGTCACTTCTCATGTTGCCCGAAGATCTGTAGGAGCAGGAGCTGGTGATCCTCCGCACACTGCCATCCTGCTTCTCTGAGCATGTCGCTTATTGATTGTTGTTTTGGGGGAGGGATGAGTGTTGGGACCTCCTAGCCCACCGCCTGGCTGACGTCACTCCAGTGCTCATACACTGGCCTGTGACACCAGGTCTCTGCCTCAGGCTCCTGGGCCCAGCTGCCCCCAGGTGGGTTCCCTCGGGTGACCTCCAGGCTTCTCAAACTCACGTGTCCCAGACACAAGCCCAGGGCTCTTATCTCAGTGACAGCCACATCAGGTCTGCCTGGCTAGGCTCTGTAGGCCGCAAGGGAGAGAAGTGTCCAGAGGCTGTCTTCAGGAAAAGGGGACCTATAGTGCCCAGAACGTCCTCTCCTTAGCCAAGCCCACCTATCCCCCAGGGCTCCTCCCATCCCCATGTCCTCCATCCTCTGGCCCTCATCCCCTGGCCACCAGCCTTGAGCCTGCCCATCCTGACCTCCCTAAAAGGCCTGAGCATCTCACAGTTGTTCCACGCCACCCCACAGCTTCCAAGTCGAGAGCCCCCTGTGGCCTGCTTTCTCCTGAGCTGCAGCCGGTGGGTGCTGTGTGTTCTCCCACTCGCCTCCCCAGAGCCCAGGCCAGCTGGCATCGCCTTCCTTGAGAAGTGGCGGCTTCCAGACGGGACTCATCTGCCTCCTGTCAAACTCCAGGGCCTCCGAGCCTCTTCCTCCACCTGCCCCTGCTTGCTTGGGCCCCCTCCTAAGGCCTCCCTCCTCATGCCCACCCCCTCCTGGTTTTCTTTCCCCCACTCTGGCCACTTGTCCCAAGTCTCTTTCTCATGTCCCTCTTCTGGGGGACGACTGTGATATCAGTGTCTCCTGGGTTCCATGCCTGTAACTCCATTGCCACCTGGATGTCCCAAAGTTCTTCCCTCCACACCCCAAACTCGGGGGTGCCCTTGATTCCTCTCTCTCCATAATCACCCCTCACATTGCTGGATTTTCTCTTGACCCAGGCCCTGTCCCCTCTCGCTTGGACGACGGCCCCAGCCTCGCACCCATCCTCCACATCAAGGCCAGAGGAAGTGTCCTTGCCCAGATGCCTGGCCACTCCTCCTCTCAGCCCCCTTCAGTGGCCCCTCGTGGCCTCAAGGACAAAGTCCAGCTCCACGGCCCTGAGCCATCTGGCTCCTGCACGCTTCCCCGGCGTCCTCTCCCCCACTTCCTCCAGGCCCACATTCCAGCCCCAACTCGCGCCTTGCAGTTGCCAGAATGAAGCAGAATGTCGCGTGTTCCCTTGCCTTATTCTAAAGAAGGTCACATGCTGAGGCTCCAGGTGGACAGATATTTTGGAGGGGGGGCACTGTTTAGCGTACTGCAGTCCTCTCTCTGTTGCCTCACTTCATGTCCATCACATGTGCAAAGTACATTCACCAACATCTTTGCCTGTGTGCCTGCACCCTCCTGCTGTACACGCTGCCCCACATCTGCCTGGCAGGGCACTCATCTTTCCAGCCTCCCCTCAATGCCGGTGCTGGCACGAAAGTCCTTTCTTTCCTTTGCTAGGACCACCCAACACAGAATGCCTGTGTCCCGCTTGCCCCGGACCACTGCTGTCCTTGGCTGAGGAAAAGACAGGACATTTGGAGGAGCGGCATCTGTCTCCAGGGCTTTGCACCCGGCCTGGCTCTGGGATGGGGCCGTAGCAATGTGTGTAGACCCCAGGAGGGAAGGAATTAAAGAGCCTGAGATCCCTGCTCTGTGCGGCTGTGTCTGTAGGTAGGATGGGGCAGTGGGTGGGGAGTGGGTCAGGGCTCCTGGGCCACTGCCTGGCCCCCTGCGCTCCCTCCACCCTTCACTGAAGGAGGAAGCCGGGCCATAGCACAATCGTGGGAGGGGGTGCCTGAGATGGAGATGGGCAGGGTTGGAGTGTCCCCCAAAGGAGGAGGGAAGGGGGTGAGCATGCAGAGCAGAAATCAACCCCTCCAGGTCCTGTCCCCAGCGCAGCCATGGTGGAGAGAGTGGGCATCTGTGCATGAGCACAGGGTTGTGCGAGGGGGATGCCGCTGATGACAGATGACGATGAAAGGCTTGGGGCCTGGAGGAGCAGCTGGGCACAGCCTCTGATGGGCTGTGGGGCGCACTGAAAGGGAGATGTGGAACCCCACATTCGTGTCATGTCCTGGCCTGAAAGGGGCCCTCCTGCCTTTGCAAGATGCCCCACTCCCTCCAGGCACCCCTTGGCCTGCAGTGGGCATGGTCCTTACTCCCCTCAGCGGGTTGCTTCCTGGCTCGGTGTCCTGGCACCGTAGTCCCTGCCTGCAATGTCCTCCCCTCCTCCCTGTTGGCCCTACAGTGCTGGGCATGCCCCTCAGGTGCCCTGCTTCCCTCCCCTGTGGCATCGGCCAGCTGGTGAGGGCATGGGCGCTGCAGATGCCTCTGTGCTCCAGTGTGCCTGGCATCGGGCCTGGGCACAGATTTCTGGTGGGTTATTTATTTATTTATTTTTTGAGACAGGGTCTCACTCTGTCACCCAGGCTGGAAGGCAGTGGATCAATCACAGTTCACTGCAGCCTCAACCCCCTGGGCTCAAGCAATCCTCCCACCTCAGCCCTCCAAGTAGTTGGGACAACAGGCACGCACCACCCACTTGGCTAATCAATTTTTTTTTTTTTTTTTTTTGTAGAGACAGGGTCTCCCTATGTTGTCCAGGCTGGTCTGGAACTCCTGGGCTCAAGTGATCCTCCTGCCTGGGCCTCCCAAAGCGCTGAGATTGCAGGCGCGAGCCACTGCACTGGGTACCGAGTTCTGAGTGGAGCACGGCGAACTGGGACGGCTCTCTGCCTGGCTAGGCTATTGGGGCCCAGAGAGGCCCATGCCCGCAGGTGGCACTCGAGGCACACCCCACAGTCCCTTCCCTGCCCAGGTCCTCCCCTTACCCTCATCTTGGTGTGTACCATGCGGCCTCATTCTTTCTGTGGCCTTGTCCTGTCTTGGGAAGACTGGGAATTCCTGAGTGAGGCCCATGGGCCTGCCGTGGAATCCCTTTCTCCCGTGCACTGGTGTGCCCCAGAGCCCGAGGGCACCGAGCCTTTTCTCCTCCTGCCCCTCACTTGCCCACCTGTCCCCACTTCTGCTCCAGGGAGCCCGCTGGGTCCCTGTTGCTGCTGTCTGTCCCTTGTTTCTGCCATTCCCCTTCTCTAAATGCACCCTGACCTCTGTCGGAGGCCCCTCCGGCCTTCCCAGCCCAGCCCGGGCCTAGCCCTCCTCCCTTCTCCTGGCACCCGGGCACCCTTCATGGTTTCATGATGCTCCAGGTGGCTGTGCGCCGTCTCAGAGAGCACAGAATGTGGCTGCCAGGGCCAAGCTGGCCACAGGCCTCCCAGTCTCCCTCAGCTGGCCTGGCCTGAGGCGGGCTGGCCACCCACCAGGGGCTGGCTAGGCGTGTACTAGGGGAATAATGGGGGACAGGGGCAGGAGGAGGGCCAGCTGCCATGTCATCACAATGGTGGTCCCTGGGACACCTCTGCCTGGAATTCTGTGACCAGTCAGCTGCAGGTCATGGTTACTGAGGAAACTGAAGCCTTGTGTGAGTGCTCATCATCTGGGAGGAGGGATTCGGGCAGAGTGCGCCTCCGTGAGGGACCGGGTGCTCGGGCGACTGCCTGAATCCTCCTGGGCGGGCTCAGAGATGTGCGCTGAGAGCCTGGCTGCTCCCAGGGCTGCAGAGGCCCTGGGTGAGACGGGGCTGGAAGCAGTGAGGAAGCTGGCCCTGTCCGGAGCCAGAGCAGCCACACTGCGTCCACGCATAGCTGTGCATATACCTTCACAAGGATGGGGACAGCAGAATGCCTCTCAGCCACATAGGCTGACTGGCAAGGAGGCAGCCAAGGTTGAGCTACATATATATGTATATATATATCAAAGGATACAATAAAGACAAGCCTAACATTTTCTAGTACAGCCTTAGTATAGAGCTTGCTGTGGAGGCAGAGATCCACAATCCAGAGAACACCAAAGATCAGCCACAACCCGACAGAAGCCAGGGGAGAGGCCTGGGACGGACCTTTCCCTCCAGCCTTCAGAGGGACCACAGCCCTGCCGACACCCTGATCTTGAACTTCCGACCTCCAGAGCTGGGAGAGAATAAATGTGTGCTGTTTTCACACATCCCGTGTGCAGCATTTTTTGACAGCAGCTCTAGCAAATGAATGCAGCACTTCGGGAGTTTCAGGAAGCTTTCTTAAGTGCTCTATCGTTTAACTCAAAAAGATCCCTGTGAAGTTGAGGGTCTTAGCATTTCACAGATGAGGAAATGAAGACTCTGAACATCTGAATGACTTGTTCAGACTAATTCAGCCAGCTGGAGGTAGACCCAGAGTTCAGTTAAACTCTTCGATGTGAAGTCTGGATCCAGGAAAGTAAATGTAAGTGCTCTAACATCTTCCAGCTTCCTGATATATTCAGGTTTTAATGTTTTTTGAAAGCTTTGAGCTCTCCAGATATTGTTCAAGTCAACTCTCTCCCATGCACCAACCTGCCTCTGAGAAACTGATTCCTTTTTAGGGAGAGAAACAATTGCTATAAATGTCCCCCAGGGCACTGCTTTAGCTGCATCCCACAAATTTTCCTGTTCTGTAGTTTTGTTTTTGACTATTTTGGTGTATTTAAAAAGTTTTTCCTTCAGACTTCCTCTTGGACCCATGCGTTATTTAGAAGCATGTTGTTTACTTTCCTGGTGTTTGGAGATTTTGCTGTGATTCATTTGGAATTTGATTCTATTGTGGTCAGAGGACATACTGTATGATTTTAGCTCTCTTAAATTTGTTGAGGTTTGCCTGGGATATTGTCTATATTGGGATGTGCCCCATGGGCGCGTGGAAAGAAAGGTATTCTGCTGTTGCTGGGCAGAGTGTTCTATAAATGTCTATCAGATCCTGTTTATAGATGGTAATGTTGAGTTCTTTTATAATTTGCTGATTTTCTGTCTAGTTGTTTTGTCAATTTTGGAGAGAAGTGTGTTAAAATCTTCAACCATAATTGTGGATTTGTCTATTTCCCCTTCCAGTTTTGTTAGAGTTGTTTGTTGTTGAGACAGGATCTGGTTCTGTTGCCCAGGCTGGAGTGCAGTAGGATAATCACAGCTCACTGCAGTCTCAACCTCCCAGGCTCAGGTGATCCTCCCACTTCAGCCTCCCAAGTAGCTGGGACCACAGGCACACACCACCACACCCGGCTAATTTTTATATTTTTTTGTAGATATGGGGTTTTGCCATGTTGCCCAGGCTGGTCTTGAACTCCTGAGCCAAAGCAATCTGCCAGCCTCAGTCTTCCAAAGTGCTGGGGTAACAGGCATGAGTCACTGCACCTAGCCCTCCAGTTTTATTAGTTTTTGCTTCACATATTTTGCAGCTCTGTTGTTTGGTGTATATGCATTTAAGATTGCTATGTTTTCTTGGTGGAATGCCCCTTTATCATATACAGTTTTGTTGTTGAAATGAATTTTAAAGATTTTTATGCAGGTGATTTTTTTTTAACCAGTTACAGTTTTCGTGATATTTGGGGCCTGGCAACAGAAGACGGTCTCAGTGAAAAGAGACTCAACTCAGAGGAGGTAGTTTTGCTTTCTTTAGCTATTCTAGACCGAGACTGAGGAAGAGGAAGGACAGCACCTCCCTCTGCCCCTCACCATGGAAAAAGGACAAAGCTACCAGTGAACATTCTCATCCACTTGGAAATGCCAATATAACAGAAGCACAAATGGGGCTGCGGGTTTTGATAAGAAACTTGTAACTCCTTAAAGAGGTGTTTGATGAATTGTTTATTCTGCCTCTGACATAGATTCATATTTAACAAGCAATGGCAGCTCATGGCTGATATTGAAACAAGGTCCTTGGTTTTTTCTTAGTTAAATCCTGGTCTACATTATGGCCTTTCCTGAGTGTGTGTTCCGGTAGAGTAACTGCTGGTTGGTGATGTTAACTCAGAGCTTGTCTTTAGGGAGAAGCGTGATGCAGTAAGCTCCCAATCCGTGCCTGTGGCGTGAATGGATGAACCAATTCGGTTGGGTTCTGGGGACAATCTAGGTCTGTGATAGTTACTGGGATGGTAGCTGAGGTCTCAGGAGCAAGTGACTCACTTTTAACAAGTAGCTCACAAGACCCACAGGTAGGACAGGACCAGGGAAAGCCACTGGTTCTGCAGAGGAAGAGGGCAGGCCACTGAGCTGCCGCTCAAAGTAGGAGTTCACCAGGTGGCTCTGGAAAGCAAGTCATAGCGGGCTGGGGGCAGAGCATGGGCAAGAGCATGGAGGCACAGAAATACTTCCCCTGCTCAGGGACCTAGAAAGAGGGCCCGTAGGCCGGGCGCGGTGGCTCTCGCCTGTAATCCCAGCACTTTGGGAGGCCGAGGCAGGTGGATCAGTTGAGGTCAGGAGTTCGAGAGAAGCCTGGCCAACATGGTAAAACCCCATCTCTACTAAAAATACAAAAATTAGCTGGGTGTGGTGGTGCACGCCTGTGATCCCAGCTACTCAGGAGGCTGAGTCAGGAGAATTGATTGAACCTGGGAGGCGGAGGTTTCAGTGAGCCGAGATCGTGTCATTGCATTCCAGTCTGGGTGACAAGAGCAAGACTCCATCTCAAAAAAAAAAAAAAAAAAAAGAAAGAGGGTCCATAGTATTCCTGGAGTCTACTGCACCACAGGGCGTTTGTGCGTGTGCACGCAAGTGTGTAGATATTCAGGATAAAAATGAGGCTGAAGGTCGAAGAGCCTGGATGTGCCACACAGCTGCCCCATCAGAGGAGGGAGCTGCGGGGAGGGAGATAGCAGAGGCTGCCCTTTTGTTCAAGAGCCTCAAGATGCTTCCTGAATGCCAGCTCGGCTCCTGGAGTCCCTGAGGCAGAGCGCACTTGCTCCCCTGGGTCATGCACAAATGCACTCACGTGTGTACACAGACACAGACATGCACAGGCAGACAGACAGACAGACACACACACACACACACACACACACACACACACACACACACACGGGCCTGCCTTGTTCACTGGTGCAGCCCTCCCCAGGCTCTCACACAGCCTCCTGCACACTCCTGCCTGCAGGCACACAGGCAGGCACTCCCGCGTGTTCCGAGTGTGTGCTCACGTATGCTTCCTTGCCAGCCTGATGCTGCTGGCCTTTGAGGCGCCCCTCAGTGCCGCCTTGCTCCTGGACCCGGTTTTAGCTGGCTGCCTGGGGCTAATCCCGTCCCTTGCCCGTACCCCCGCTCCTGGCCCTCTGTACCCTCCAGAGTGTGGGTGAGAGGGTCCTGGTGGGGCAGGCCTGCTGGGGGAGGGAGGGAGGTCCCCTGCCCCACAACTGGGCCACAAGCATTCAGTGCCGGTTGCTGGCCCTACCAGTTGAGTCCTCACGGAGAGGCCCACCTCTGGACCAGTCACCCAGGGCAAACAGGACGTGACCATCTGACTTGGCCACAGGCTGACAGACCCCTTGAGGCTGTTCTCTCTCAGGATCTGTTTGTGCAGAGAGCCTCAGAGCTGCAGGGCCCAGCCTCCCATGTTACCTGCATTGGGGAGCAAATGATTTTCACATGTACATGAAATGCAGAAGCTAGTGTATGTGTGTGTCTATGCATGTATGTGTGTTGGCCGCTTACCCCTCACCCAGCCCCTTGGGGGGTTGCTGAAGAAGAAAGGGCCAGAGCCTTCCAGAACCCCTCGGAGCAGCCTGCATGCCTGCGTGTGTGCTCCCGGGAGGGGTGTGGAGAGAAGAGGCAACCGCACCTGGGGCCACTATAGATGTGGCGGGGCAAGGGAGCTCGGCATCAGAAATTGCTCAAGCGCTTGGCAAGTACACTTGGGTGGAGCTGTGTAGTGTGCAAGGCCATCCCCGTGAGATGCTAGGTGGGCAGCTGGGCTCCCGGCTCTGGAGCTTGGCTAGAAGTCTGGCTGGTAGGGAGCGGGCAGGCCTCGGGGAGGGCGCCCCAGGCTGAGCAGCTGGCTTCCTTCCTGGCAGTCCCAGCCTCCCGGGCCTCTTGCCCGCCCCTTGAGGCCCCTGGCTGCCGCCCTCGCTGCCCCAGCCCCGGCCACACTGGCCCTTTGCACGGTGTTGACACACATTCCATCGCCTCTGCTTACCGCCTTGCTTTCCATGTGGGCAGATGCCTGTGGCGATGGCTGTCTGGGCCTGTCCTCTCCCCGGGACCCTACTTCCTGCATGGCGATCTTGCAAATACCTCCCACCCACACTGACTTTGACCTGGCCCAGTGGGGGCCCAGGGGGCTGATTCCTGGAGTTTGGGGCACCCCTGTGAGTCCCCAGGCTGAGAGGGCCAACCTCCAGCCCTGGCTGGTGTAGACAAGGGTCCAGGTTCTGAATCCGGGTTTGCTGCCTGGGAGGCCCTGTCCCTGCCTAAGGCAGATGGAGGTGCCTCTCTCAGGAGGCCCCAAGCCTCAGGGCCACATTAAGGGGAGTGGAGAGGAGAGAGCGCCGTGTGAGGACCGCCGGCGGGGCCGGTGTGCCCTGTCATCCTCTCTAGGTTGGGCGTGTGTTTGCAATTCTTTACAGTAAAAAACTGAAAACATGCTGGAAGGGAGAATGATCTCCTGACGGGATCATGGGCTTGTCAAGGTCGTCTTCACTTGCTCTAGGCGTCGCGCTCTTCAGCTGACCGCGGTGCCGCCTCCACCACCAATGGGTCCACACACGCGGGGCCAACAATGGTGCACACGGTGGCCCCTGCTCCCCCATTTCTAGGCTTGTGTGGGACCCGCAGCCCACTGCACATGGCCCTTCCTCCTGCAGTGGAAGTGGGGTGCACTCCCAGGGGCCCCCGGCCTAAGGGGCTCACTCCCCAGCCTCCATGCAGCTTGGCCGCTCATGGTCTCTGGAAATGAGCCAAGGACAACCGGAGCTGCCTTCCCAAGGTCGCCCCAGCCCCCATCAGGTTACTGGACGATGTGGGTGCAAAGGTCCCCCCGCCCCCCGCCTCCACGGCCCAGGAGGATTGTGGGCTCAGCCCATTCCCTCGTGTCGGAGTGGCCTGGGCTGCCGCAGCAAATGACCACAAACCGCGTGGCTTCAGCCAACAGGAATTGACTCTCCCAGTTCTGGAGGCCGGAGTCCAGAATCGGGCGCTTCCTCCAGTGGCTCTGGGGGAGGATCCACCCACCTCTTCCAGCTCCTGAGGGCCCTGGGCACTCCCCACCTGCACCTCCACATGGCCTTCTCTGTGTCTCTCCTGTCTCTTCTAAGGAAACTGTCCTTGGATTTGGGGCCCCCTGGATCATCTAGGTTGCTCTCATCTCCACATCCTCAATTTAATGACATCTGCAGACACCCTTTATTTGCATATAAAGCCCTGATCACAGGGCCTGGGTGTTAAGATATGGATGTATCTTTCAGTGGGGGGCCAACCAGTCACCCCACAATGTCTCAACAGCCCAGGACCCAGCCACAGCGCCCCGGTGAAGGGACAAGCTTGGGCACCAGGACACACAGCCAAAGGCCACTGGGCACCTCCCTGCCTCTGCTTGAGGAAAGGGGCTCCGAAGCTGTCCCTGCACTGGGCCCCCTGGGGGCCCTGCTCCCTGCAGCTGGAGGTTCCCTGAGCGGCGTCCCCGCCCTTCCCCTAAGCCCCGGGTGGACGGCTTTCGTCCTGGGAGCACAGGCCTGCTGAGGGCTCCTTGCTGCGGGCCAAGTGCTCCTGGCCAGGGCCCAGGGTCTCTGAAGAAAAGAAACCCCTGAGCTCTGGTTTCTCAGGGGCCAAGGGGGCTCCTAACTCATGCTCAGCTCCCAGCAGCCAGGGCTGGGTGGGCAAGGCTGGGACATGGGAGCGCTGAACCCTCGGTATATTAAGGGGACACTGGCGCCTGGTGATTGCAAAGCCCTAATGTCCCTGTTCTCCAGATCAGGACGCTTAAACTCATTGAACCTCCTTTTTCAACTAGATGCCCATGTGGGAAAGGCCTCTGCCCCCAGGATCCCGCAGCCAGCCTGGCCAGCTGAGCCAACCCAAGGCAGAGGAGGGCCCCCCAACTCTCCTTCCACCTCCTTCGGACCACGTGGCTCCACAGTTGGCCCTGGGGGGAGGTGCCGCCTTTGCTCCCGGCCTGCCGTGAAGGTGGCTCACAGCCCCCTTTGGCCTGGTCTTCTCCCACTGGCTCAGTCCTTTGGGGGACTTGCTCGCTTCCCATGGACAGCTTGGCTTCACCCTGGACTTCCCTGCTGGGCCTCTGGGGGCCTGCTGCTGACCTGTCCCCAGGAGGGAGCTGCCTCTGACCTGGCAGGTGCCCACGGCACAGCAGGTAGGACCACAGCTGTGGGACAGCGCTTGCTCTCCTGTGCCCCAGCTACCTCGCCTGCTCGTCCTGGGCCAGCCTGGGACAAGAGGAGAACGGGAGACTGGAGCTGGGGAGCAGCCAGGCCAGCCAGACTGGGAGGGGGTGGCCGGGACCCAGGGAGGAGAGGGGATCTCCCCACTCCCAGACCCCCACTCTTCCTCCCCAGCCCCTCCTCACCCACCTTCACACTCCAGCTCTTTCTCCTGCCTTGGCTCTGCCAGGGGCTGTCTCACCTCCTGGACTGCTGACCTGCTGGGCAGTGGCCGCTTTGCAAGTAGCTTCTGGGCCAATGCCCGGAGGGGTGGCGCAAGAAGACTGACCAAGAGCAGGGCTCTTTCCCCCGGGTACCCCTTCTACCCTTCAAAGAGAGGGAGGGTGCGCCATTTCAGAGGCTACCCAGACCACCCTCTGCTCCTTGCAGGAAATACTGGACCCATTCATTCATTCATTCATTCAACACATATTGAAGCACCTGTGCTGGTGATAGAAGAGTGGACTCGACCAAGTGGCTGTCCCCATGACTTTGACATCCTAGCTGGGGAGTCAGAAGGTTACCTGAATGAAGGTCAGGTTATTCCAAGCCAGGGTGCACCTGGGCCCAGGCATCCTCTGAGCCCCTTAGCACAAGCATGGCTGTGGCAAGTTCCTGACTCACCAACCTCTTGTCCTCTGGCACCTGGGGGACCCTGGGTGGCAGTGCCTGTACAGCCGTGAGACCTCCCTGGGGTCCAGAAACTGTGGCTACTGGGCTTCATGGTAAGCCCGGGCTCCTAGGCCTGTGAGGCGTTGGGGCTCTGGCCAGCCTGTAGCCTTCAGTGGGGTGGGTCTGCACAGTGGAACCTCTGGCCCACAGTCTGCAGGCTTCATGTCTCTGCCATGGCCTTCCCTTCCCTCCTTCCTTGCAGTTAACCCACATTTGGTGTCTCCTGGTTTTGCCCTTCATTTCTCCTGCCCATGGTGCCAGCCTCTGAGAACAGGCTGCTGGGCCGTCCCAGTCCCTCCTGCCCCTCCCCCTTACTCGAAGCCAGAGGTCATGGAGCTGAAGCACCAGGCCATGGAGGAGGGTCATGGAAGAGAGAAGGGAACTGTCCAAAGGGGGTGAAGGAGAAGGGGGTGACACCTGGTTGGGGCAGGTGATTGTCAAGAAGACTTTCCAGAAGTCTGGCTAGGAGGCGCGGTCCTGTGAGCAAGAGGGTGTAGCTGGAGGGGGCTCCAGTCTGCCCGTCCCTCTCCCACCTTGGCTGTGTCCCCAGCCTTCCTCCCGGTGGCCCAGCCCAGCCCGGCCCTCGCAGTCGGCGAGCTCCTCCTGAGCCAGTTGTGACAGGGACCGGTCCTTCAGGTCAGGGGGTGTTCCATGTGGCTTGGTTCTGTGGGGTCCAGTCTGGCTTTTTCTCACCAAATGAGTGTCCCGTGGTTGCCATAAGAAATGACCATGGACCCTGGGGCTTCAAACAGCAGCAATCTATTCCCTCACAGCTCTGGAAGCCGGAAGTCTGAGATCTAGGCGTGCACAGGGCCGAGTCTCTAGGGGGGATCCTTCCTGCTTCTTCCAGCTCCTGGGGGCTCCAGGCTTCCTTGGCTCATGGATGCTTCACTTCAATTTCTGCCTCCATCTCCACATGGCCTTCTCCTCTCTGTCTCTCCTGTGTCTCAGAAGGATGCCTGTCATTAAATTTGGCACCCCCTGCCCCCCGTCATGTAGGCTGAGCTTATCTCGAGAGCCTTACTGTCATCACATCTGCAGATACCCTCTTTCCTAAAAGGGTCCCACTCACAGGCTCCAGAACGTGTACACATCATTTGGGGACCAGCATACCCCGACAGGCACCCCATTTCTGAGGACAGCAGCACGTGGGTGCTGACGGGGAGGCTGCTCTCTGCTGAAGTGTGAAAGGGCTAAGCCCTGCAGTGGGGACCCCTCCCTCCTCCTGGCCCAGCCGCCAAAGCCACACGCTCTGTCACCTTTGCCTGCTCTGGCTCTGGAGAGCTGAGGGCCCTTCTGGGGGCCCAGATGTGTCCGTGGCTGAGCTCGGGTACAGGTTGGTGCCTGGGGCGTCCCTGTTTGTGACTGAGAGGAGTGGGCGTTGGAGAGGCCAAGTCCTTGACCTAACCTAGCCAGAGGGGAGGGGCCGGTGTCCTTGCAGAGGGGCTGACCTCAGGAGGGAGCAAACACAGGGGGCAAGGACAGGCCATCTGGAGGGCTGGCAGGAAGCAGAGTGGTGGGGGCGGTGGGTCCAGTGGTGTCAGGGAGCTCTGGGGCCCGAAGGATGTGGGGGCAAGAGTGTGCCAAGACAAGGGTCCGCCCATGTACTGGGGGCCTCCTCGAAGGCTTCCATCAGTCCCATCCCCCAAACCTTTGCTGTTCTACCCCTTCCTATCCCCATGCTTGGAAATTATGCGGCCACATAAATGCCGCTCACGGTGGGGCCATGCGAGCTGCATTTTGTTTTCCCAGGAGTTAATCATTGCCCTTTGGGTGGCTGTTTGCTCGTATCACGAACTCAACCCTAGACCCCATCCGTGTGTGGAAATGTTCTCTCAAGATGTCCAAACACAGCTGGCATTTGAGTGATTTCATCTTGCAGAAACCCTCTCACAGCAGAGCCTCTAACCTCCCCAGGCTGTCTGCCTCGCCCCTGCCCCTGGGCGAAGCTGGCATCCTGGGTCTCCCTCTGCCCTTCCCCCCTTCTATGCTGCAGCCCTCAGTTTATGGTCACTTTTCCTTTAAAAATAATGTACTGCTTGTGTAAAGTTAAAAACACACATTGAGAAAGAGCTAGACGGGATCTCAGTAGCCTTGACTGTTCCGCGTGACCTTGAGCAATCATCTCCCCCTCGCGGGATCTTGCTCGCATTATCTCTGGAAGGACAGAGTTGGACTGCAGTTATTCATGAATGCTTCACTTATTCAACAGACACTCATTTAGCAGTGACTCTTAAGAAAATGGTTTATCATGGAAAAGTTCAAACATAAACAAAGAGAGAGTTCATGAAACCCTGCGGATCCATCAGCTGGCATCAACAGTTCGCCCATATTTTTCATTTATACTTTTCTTTTTTCTGCTGGAATATTTTTTGACTTGTTCGTTTTAAACCGTTAGATTCACGAGGACGTCGGTGAGAAGTGCCTGGGAGGCTGTGGGCCCTCCCCACAGGTCCCTCTGACATTGGCTACTTGAACACCTGACACACAACCGGAACCTGGACGTGACATCGATGCTCGGGTGTCTCCTGTGTGCGCACACTCGTGTATGTGTGTCTCTATGCAACTTCATCACTGTACGTTCATGTAAGTGCCCGTGCAATCAAATTACAGAGCGATTTCCTCACCACAAAGCCCCCTGGGCTACCCCTTTATAGAGATGTGTGTTTTTGTAAGAAACTGCCAGCTGCTTTCCCGAGTGGCTGCCCGGTTTGACATATCCACCGGCGATGGGTGAGCGCTGGTTTCTCCACACACCCACTCCGGCAATCTGCTGTGGTTTAGTTCAGCCATGGGATAGATGTGTGATGGCACTGCACAGTGGTTTTGATTTGTGTCTCCCTAATGGCTGGTGATGCTGAGCCCCTTTTCATGTACCTCTTGGCGATGGTAAGACTGACCAGGAGATTCAGGTGGTGTCGGCCGGATCTGGCCTTTATAGAATTCTCTAGTATCCTTTTGCCCAGTGTTTTTAGCACCTAGATCCATTATTTAGGGTTAAAAGTGGTGATTTCTTGATTCTATAATTCTTCCTGCATTTCCTAGTTGGAATTCTGTAACAGAAGAGCTTTCCCTCATCGACTGTTTGGTCACCATAAAAAACAGATGAGGCAGGAACAGCCAGATAGCCATGTGAGTCTTCTTTCTATACATCACCCTTCAGAGTCACAAGCCAGTCCCCAACAACTTCTGCAAGTGACCCATCATTAAGAATACTCTGACTCTGGGCTGGGCATGGTGGCTCACGCCGGTAATCACTGCACTTCGGGAGGCCAAGGTGGGCAGATCATTTGAGGTCAGGAGTTCGAGACCAGCCTGACCAACATGGTGAAACCCCGTCCCTACTAAAAATAGAAAAAAATTATCCAGGCATGGTGGTGCATGCCTGTAGTCCCAGCTACTTGGGAGGCTGAGGCAGGAGAATTGCTTGAACCTGGAAGGCGGAGGTTGCAGTGAGCCAAGATCACGCCACTGCATGTCACAGCCTAGGTGACAGAGAAAGACTGTGTTTCAAAAAAACCACATATATCCCACCAGGTGTGTACAATAAAAATACTGCTTTTCCTGCTTGTCTTTTTCTTTCTTTTCTTTTCTTTCTTTTCTTTTCCTTTCCTTTCTTTCCTTTTCTTTCTTTTTTCTTTTCTTTTTTTTTTTTTTTTTTCTGAGACGGAGTCTTGCTCTGTCGCCTAGGCTGGAGTGCAGTGGTGCAATCTTGGCTCACTGCAACCTCTGCCTCCCAGGTTCAGGCGATTTTCCTGCCTCAGCCTCCTGAGTAACTGGGATTACAGGTGTGAGCCACGTCCGGTCAACCAAAATACTGTGTTTCAAGACACTTGAAATACTTCTATATATGATTATGCCACCAACTTTTATATGGTTTGGTTCATATGTTTCTGTTTGTTTGATTCTTAGGGACGGCAGTGATCTTTCTTTTTGATTTTTTATATTATGGAAAACATTTTTCATTAAACAATATATGTGTATTCATATCCCCACATTTTTATACAAAAAATGGCGTATTGTCGTGTGCCTCATTGTTGGGTGTATCTTGGTATGCTGGGGCGCCCTGGGCAGCATGCTGACTCTAGCTGCATAGTATTCCAACATGCAGGTCAGCCCCAGCTTGTTCAAACAGGCCCAGCTGATGGATGCTGGCGTCGTTTCCAGTACTTTGCTATTACAAATAATCACCTATTCTTGTTAGGTCTGTAGGACTCCTTTCCTCCCTCCCTCTCCCCCATTCGTTTGCATATATATATACACACATATATATACATATATACATATATACACATATATATACATATATACATATATACACGTGTATATATACATATATACACATATACACATATATACATATATACACGTGTATATACGTATATACACGTGTATATACGTATACACATATATATACGTATATACACGTGTATATATACATATATACACATATATACGTATATACACGTGTATATATACATATATACACATATATACGTCTATACACGTGTATATACATGTATACACATATATACGTCTATACACGTGTATATATACATATATACACATATATACGTATATACACGTGTATATACATATATACACATATATACGTATATACACGTGTATATATACATATATACACATATACACGTGTATATATACTTATATACACATATACACGTGTATATATACTTATATACACATATATACACATATATACACGTGTATATATACATATATACATGTATACACGTGTATATATACATATATACATGTATACACGTGTATATATACATATATACATGTATACACGTGTATATATACATATATACATGTATACACGTGTATATATACATATATACATGTATACACGTGTATATATACATATATACATGTATACACGTGTATATATACATATATACATGTATACACGTGTATATATGTGTATGTGTGTGTGTATGGGTGTGTGTATATATATATATATTCGGTCATCTGTGTAGCTGAATCTCATCCTAACTGATGGAAGAGAGAAGCATGCAGATGGTGGTGGGGGGGTGATTCCTTTTAGACTTCTCATTCTGCAAGTGTTGGGCCTTGTCTTCTGTCCTCACAATCCATGAGGCCATGAAGACTGAAGCCCAAAGTCACCAGGGTCTGCAAATGCCTGAGGGTGACAGTTAGCCTCACTGTTCTGGTTACCTCTCAGAGTTCCTGCTTTGACTTAATTTTCAGACTCTGGGAATTCCTTATTTCTTTGCCATATCATTGGTGCATTTAGAAAAATGATTTTAAGGCCAGGCACGGTGACTAATACTTATAATCCCAGCACTTTGGGAGGCCGAGGCAGGAGGATCACTTGAGCCCAGGAATTCGAGACCAGCCTAGGCAACAGAGCGAGACCCCCCTCTCTATAAAAAATTAGCCAGGTGTGGTGGCACCTGTAGTCTCAGCTACTCGGAAGGTGGGACCATAAGAGGTGTTGTCATCATTGTCAGGATGAACTGCAAATGTTGACCACTACCTCTTCATCACCAGGCCTCAAGAAGAATTGCTCATTTCCAAGCCTGGCATGAGGGGGAGGGGAAAAATACCTCCTCTTAAGTATTTGTACTCAGAAGCCAGCACCACATGGCTTTCCAGCTGGGATTTACAACACCCAGATAGGCCATAAACTCTTCAAACTAAGAATTTAGTTTAAAATACTTCTGGGCCAGGTGTGGTGGCTCATACCTGTAATCCCTCCACTTTGGGAGGCCAAGATGGGAGGATCACTAGAGCTCAGGAGTTCGAGACTAGCCTGGGCAATATAGAGAGACCCTCCATCTCTACAAAAAAAAAAAAAGGCTGGGTGTGGTGGCATCCGTGGTCCCAGCTACTCAGGAGGCTGAGGCAGGAGGATCGCTTGAGCTCAGGAGTTGGAGGCTGCAGTGAGCCATGAGTGCGCCATTGCACTCCAGCCTGGGTGACAGAGTGAGACCCTGTCTCAAAAAAGAAAAAAAAAATGGTTCTGGGTTAGAGTGCCCAGGAAAACTGTCAGAAGGCAATGCAAATCCTCTCTGGAGGGACCTACCTTCAACCAGGTCTTAAGGCATTCCCACTGTGAAGACCTGAGAAGGAAAAATATCCAGTCGAAAAATCCAAACACACGAGTAAAACAGGAAACCGCTCCATGGGTGAGTGCCAGCAGAGCACAGCTCCCACAGCCAACGCTGGGATTATCAGCTACAGAGCATAACGTCAGTGTGTTTAATACATTGAGAGAAATCGAAGAGGGGGTTGAAAATATCAAAAAGGCAGCGTTCTATGAAACAACCAAGGATATATGAAAATGAACCAAATTATACTTTTAAAAGTGGAAAATAAAGTAATTGAATTTAATAATTCAGTGAAGGACTTCCACTTGTGATCATGATAAATTAGTGAATTCGTGCCTCCCTCCCACTGAGGGCAATTAGAAAAGCTGGAAAAATATAAAAGTCATCTGCTTGAAGGCATCATAGAGCGAAAAGAGGATGAAGAACTTCCAGGGCAGGATGCTAGGGAGGCGAGGCCAGTGTTTGCAGCTGCTCATGCCCTGAGGGTGGTTGGAGATTGAGAACAAGGGGATTACAAACTGTCCAGGGCTTTTGACAGCTCCTGGGGCTATCAGGACAGGCATGGGAACCAGGACCCTGCTCACGGAGCACCCTGGTGCATCTCTCTCATTTCGGTGGGGACCCTGTAGGGCTGTTCTCTAGGAGTAAAGGTGATCCAGCAATGGAAAGTCTCCTAGTACTTTAGCTAGCTTTTTAGCCTCTCAATACCCGAAACTGGATTAGGGCAACTAATCTTAGATTGCTGGCATCCTCAGAAGCTGGGACAGCCAAGTGGCATCTTCTCTGGAGAAGGTGACATTGCCCTCGTCCTTAAGTTATCACTGTAAAAATGTTTGCAATTGAAATGTTCAGCAAACAATAAAAATAACTAGGCAAATGAAGAGTGAAGGCAATATGAATGAAAGCAGCAGAAATAGACCCATAGTGGAATTATCAAATACAAACTTTAGGATAACCTACGGGAATCAAGACTGCATGGTATTGACATAAGAAAAGGCTCACAGATCCATGGAATAGAATTGAGAGGCCAGAAATAAACCCACACATCAATGGTCAATTGATTTTTGCCAAGTGCACCAAGACCATTCAAAGGGAGAAAGAATCATCTCTTTAACAAACGGTGCTGGGGCAACTAAACATCCACATGCCAAAGAATGAAGCTGAACTCCAACCTCACACCATACAGAAACACTCACTCAAAATGGATTAAAGACTCACATGCAAGCCCCAAAACTATGAAACTCTTAGAAGAAAACGTAGGTGTAAATCTTCATGACCTTAGATCAGGCAATAGTTTCTTAAACGTGATACCCAAAGCCCAAGTGACAAAAGATAAAATAGATAAATTGGACTTCATCAAAATTGAACAGTTCTGTGCTGCAAATGTTACTATCAAGAAAGTGAAAAGACAACTCGCAGAATGAAATAGAAGATTTGCAAATTATATATCAGATAAGGGACTTGTATCTAGAATATATCAAGAACCTCACAAAACCCCACAATAAAAAGACAAATGACCCAATTTTTAAAGTGAGTGGAGGATTTGAATAGATATTTCTCCAAATAAGATGTACGAGAGGTGAATGAGCACATGAAAAGCTGCTCAACATCACCAGTCATCAGAGAAATGCAAATCAAAGCCACATGAAATACCACTTCACACTAAGATGGCTCTATTCAAAAGGACGGACACCAACAAGTGTTTCCCAGGCGCGGTGGCTCATACCTGCAATCCTAGACTTTGGGAGGCCAAGGTGGGCAGATCCCTGAGCCCAGGAGCTCAAGACCAGCCTGGGCAAATGGTGAAACCCCATTTCTACAAAAAATACAAGAAAATTTAGCCAGGTGTGGTGGTGCACGCCTGTGGTCCCAGCTACTGTGGAGGCTGAGGTGGGAGGATCACGAGCCCAAGAGGTGGAGGCTGCAGTGAGCCATGATCGTGCCACTGCACTCCAGGCTGGGTAACACAGTGAGACACCATCTCTACAAAAAGTTAAAAAAAATTTAGCCAGGCATGTGGTTGTGCACCTGTGGTCCCAGCTACTGGGGAGGCTGAGGTGGGAGGGTTGCTTGAGCCTGGGAGGTTGACACTGCAGTGAGCTATGATCATGCCACTGCACTCCAGCCTGGGTGACAGAGCGAGACTCTGTCTCAAAAAAAAAAATACTATAATCTACAGACCTTAGAGTTTATTAATTGTGCCAATAATATCTTTTCTATAATGTTGTTTCCAGAAAAGGAGCACCTCTGATCACACATTCTATGCAGCTGACCTAGCCCTTTAGTTTCCTTAAGTCTGGACCAGCTCTTTGTTCTTCGTGGTTTTCAACAGTTTTCGGGAGCATATGGGCCAGTGATTTTGCAGCATTTCTGTGTGTTGGGGCTTGGCTGATGTTTCCTCATGATTCCATCCAGGTTTTGCACTTTCCATGGGAATAGCTCAGAAGTGCTGCTTCCCTCTCCGTGTATGGCATCAGGAGGCCACAACACCAGTGCCCTTGTCCCATTGCTGATGATGATCACTTTGATCATGTAGTTAAGGTGGCATCTTCCAGGTGTCTCTACTGTCCAGTTCCCAGGAGTTTTTTCATCCATTGATTATTTTTTGCTTGAAATTCATTACTACAATAGTTGCCAAATGGCGATTTCCTATTTCCATCATTCCTTCTTCATTTATTATTTGGCTTTCTTCTGTGAGAAAGAGCTTCTCTTCTCCCCCTTTACAATCGTGTGTTGCTTAATGATGGGGCTATGTTCTGAGAAGAGTGTTGTTAGGCGATTACATCATTGCGTGAACATCCTAGAGCGCACATACGCAAACCTAGATGGTGTAGCTTACTGCACTCCCAGGCTATATGGTATGGCCTATTGCTCCTGGGCTACAAACCTGTACACCATGATAATGTAAGCAGCTGTTAACACACTGGTAAGTATTTGTGTATCTAAACCCAGAAAAGGTCCAGTCAAAATGCAGTATTATAGGCTGGGCACGGTGGCTCACACCTGTAGTCTCAGCACTTTGGGAGGCTGAGGCGGGAGGATCACTTGATCCTAGAAATTCAAGAACAGCCTGACCAACATAGTGAGACCCAATCTCTACAAAAAAGTTTAAAAATAGCCAGGTGTGGTGGCAGGTGCCAGCTACTAGGGAGGCTGACGTGGGAGGATTGGTTGAGCTTGGGAGGTCTAGGCTGCAGTGGGCTGAGGTCACGCCACTGCACTCCAGTCTGGGCAACAGAGTGAGACCCCATCTCAAAAAGAAAAAAAATTGCAGTATTATAATCTTGTGGGACCACTGTCGCATATGCAGTTTGTTTTTGACCGAAGTGTCATTATTCAGTGTACAACTATACTTATTTCTTTTCATCAGTGTGGACTCGGGGGTTTCTTACTTTCTGGAAGAAGAGGGTGTTCTAGGCTCATCTTGACTTTCCCTGGTCTCCTTTTCTGGAATCAGCCATTTCTCCTAGGATCCCTGATTCATTTTGAGTGGATAATGACACTTAGAAGCTTACTGGGAAATTATACACACATCGAAAATATATACATATATGCAGATACATATATGTGTATATATGTATATACAGTCCCACATCTGTCTGTCTATCTATCATCTATCTATCTATCTATCTATCTATCTATCTATCTATCTATCTATCATCTATCTATTATCTATCTATCTATCTATCTATCTATCTATCTATCTATCTATCTATCTCTATCCATCTATCTATCTACCATGAGTTCATACTGACCCATCCAATTTCAACCCAACAGCACCAGGTCCCTTCTAGTCTTCCTCCTACTTGCTGCTTGGTAACTTCTTTCCCTCTTGCTGAGAAAGTTGGCTCCCATTACCCACAATATATTTATGTATTTGCTCAGTCCTAGAATACTTGGAAAGTAGTTTCAGAGTCATCAACTCATGTCCCTGCAAAGAAGAAAACTACTCTGTAGATTTCCAGGTTTGTCTAGAGTTCTTTTTGTCTTTCACTTGAGGACGTATAGTCCCATACCGTGTTCAGGTTGCTTGCCGAGTTTTTTTCACTTTCAAGGTGGTTGTGTTATTTTTTGATATATGGTTTGCTTCACTTGTTTCCATTTGTATTTCCTGTGAGGATCTATTTCCCCATCCTTGTGACTTGATCTGTTTTAGGTACTTTGAAGTTCAAATGCTCTCTGTCTTCTGATTATGACGAGGACATGGGTTTTGGGTGGTTTTATTTGTGCTTGCTTTTTAAAAGTGATTTTGGTTTGGAAGCTCTGTTGAGAGTTCCAGATTTACGGAGCTGCCATTACCTTGGATATCCAGGATTTTCTGAAAAATCAATGTTTTGAGCATGCCAGTTCTTTCCAATTTAAGTTTTAGACTGAACGTAATTGTAATCTAAATGCCATTTGTAAATGGAGCTTGACAAGGTGGTTCTTAAATCTATATGGAAGAACAAATGGCATCGCTAAGACACTCATAGAGAAGGAGGAGGTGGGTGGAGTTGCCTCAGCAGATTCTAATAATTATTATAAATGTGCCATATTTAAGATAGTGCGGGCTGGGCACAGTGGCTCATGCCTGGAATCCCAGCACTTTGCGAGGCTGAGGCAGGAGGATCACTTGAGCCCAGGAGTTTGAGACCAGCCTGGGCAACACATGGTGAGACCCTGTCTCTACGAAACGTACAAAAAATTGGCCAGGCATGGTGGTGGGCACCTGTAGTCCCAGCTACTCAGGGGGCTAAGGTGGGAGGACCACCTGAGCCCGGGAGGTCGAGGCTGTGGTGAGCTGAGATCACGCCACTGCACTCTAGCTTGGGTGACAGAGTGACACCGTGTCTCAAAACAAACAAACAACAACAAAAACCTTGATGTATAACAAAGCTGGCATTGCTGGCCAGTGGGGGAAGGAGAAGTTCAATAAATAATCCTGGACAATTGGTTATCCATATGGAAAATAAGGTCTGACGACATCAAGTGTTGGCAAGGCTGTGAAACCACTAGAAAGCTTGTATACTACGGGGGGGCATATGGATTGGTACAACCACTTGAGAAAACAAATTTTCATTGCCCAGCAAAGTTGCAAGTGTACATTTCTGGTGGCCCAGGGATTTTCCCCTGGATATGCCCACTGGTGAAACTTGTGCTGGGCATCAGGACTCTGGTAACAGCCCAAAAAGTGGAAACAATTCCCCCTTCCACCAAGCAGATGATGCAGAGATCAGTTGTAGTTTAATCCCACAAAAGAACAGAATGCTTGCGGGAAGAATGGATTACAGCTCTTAGTCTCGGGAATACCACATTCAGTGGAAAGGCAGGTTATAGAATGATACAGACAGTATGATTCCATTTATATCAAATTCAAAACAGGCAAAACTAAAAAATATATTGTTTGGGGATGCAAAGGTGGTGAAACTATAAAGAAATACACAGGAGTGGTATATGCAAAATTCCAGAAGGAGGTCACCTCTGAAGTGGGGGTGGGGGACATGGGTCAATGAGAAGGGTCACCCAAGGTCCTTGAAAGGGAACGTTACCTTTCTTCTACGCTGGTGGTGGGTACACAGAGGCTCGTTGTATTGTTCTTTACACTTACACATATTTTGCAAATGTCCTTTTGTGTCTACTCAGTATCTACTAGACCATTTTAAAAGGTGAGAGTTCTGCTGAATTCCATACGGAGAGGCACCGTGATCCTTTTGTGGCTGAGAAACCTCAAAAGTCTTCATTAGGCCCTGGTGACCCCTCCAGGTAACAGATGAGGGGAGACATTGGGTCCCAGGACTGGCTCTGACCCCTGCCATCTCTGGTCACAACAGTTGGTACCCACTGGCAGGGCTGTGCCTGTGGCTAAAATGTCAAAGTACTTCTGCACCTGTTGGTAAATTGCAGCTGCCCCCGAACCAGTCTCTCCTTTGGGACCCCTCCCCCACCCCCTGCTCCTCCTGATCCGGAACTAGGGGCTCATTCTGGGCACAGCAGTGGCCCTTGGAGAACCTGCACCAGCCCCTCAGCAGCGTCTGTACCTGGGCTACCCTGGTGTTAAGTGCTGGGGACATTCACACTGCGACCTTGGGGTCCCAGCACCCACACTTTGGGAGGAGAGAAGACTTCAGGTGACGTCCACCCACTGGCTCTGTGTGCAGCCCTGTCCACCCACAGCCAGTTTGCCTCATGGCTAGGTCACCTCCAAGCCTGAATTTGGAATTCAAATGAAGGAGTTTATTTTTACCTTTTATTCAACAGCGGCTGTAGCTTAATCAGTTCTCTAACGATCAATTGTTCTGATTTTAAGAAATCAAGCACTTTGAAACCAATTCACTGAAGGCCCTTCTGTCTCTGCGAATGGATTGCTTGTCAGTCAGGTTAGGGGCTGCTTCCTCTCCTGGGGACTCTTTTTCTTCTCCTTTCTTCTAAAGTAGATGGTCTGGTTGCCGAAGCCTTTCGCACAGGGTTGCCCATTTGCCCTTGGGCTGGCGTTGCCCCCTCTGGCTCCAGGCAATTGCTCCCTGTGCCCGCAGCTGTCGTGCCCAGCTCTGTGAGGGGAAGAGGGAAGCGAGGCAGTGTGGCCCCACACTTGGCTGCACTGTGTGTTTCACTATGTCTAATGGACAAAGAAAAACTGCATCAGGACACACAAAATCAGTCCAAAATATCTTTTTTTTTTTTTCCTTAGACGAAGTCTCGCTCTGTCCCCCAGGCTGGAGTGCAGTGGTGTGATCTCAGCTCACTGCAACTTCCGCCTCCTGGGTTCAAGCAATTCTCTTGCCTCAGCCTCCCAGAGCAGCTAGGATTACAGGCATGTGCAACCACGCCCGGCTAATTTTTTTGTTATTTTTAGTAGAGACGGGGTTTCACCGTGTTGGCCGGGCTGCTGTCAAACTCCTGACCCCGTGATCCCTCCCGCCTTGGCCTCCCAAAGTGCTGGGATTACAGGCATGAGCCACTGTGCCTGGCCAGTCCAAAATATCTTAATAAAGTACGCTTATTTCTAGGAAAAAACGATCTTAGGAAAAGGTCTTTATCCAAAAGGACAGGAATTCTCTTGGTTTCCTCAGCTCAGGGGAGAGGCCTGAGTAGAGAAAACAGAAAGGACAAGGGCAAGATGTCCCAAAGGGGTAAGTGCCCTCCTGGCTTGTCTTGGCCTCTGGCCCCGGCAAGAATCACACTTCCCTCAGGAGACCACCCTTAGTCACTCCCACAGAAGCCCGGGCGGAAGCAGGCTGCCCTTAGGGGAATGCTGTGTTTTTAATCCGTAAAATGCCAAAAAGTTGGGAGAAAATAAGGCCCTGCCAGCGCTGTGGGATGGGGGGCATGCCGTATTCCTGAGCAGGCACCTGCCTGTCTGCCCGCTGAGGTTTCTGAAGGCAGGACATTTGCTGAGCCTGGCAGGACTGAAGGTAGTCTTACCCCAGCTGCCTTCTGCCCCGGGGGCACAAGGCGTGGGGGCCAGAGGTCTGAGGGGGTCCGGTAGACACTGGTGGGGCCGAGAGGACAGGGCTTCCCAATCCCAGAGGGTCTTTAGCCTTAGCAAGGAAAGGGCTGAGCCTGCCCTCAGAAAAGGGCGACCCCATTGGCAGGCATCAAAAAGCCCAGGCAAAGATGGGGCCCCTCTCACCCCCTCACCTTGGCACAAGTTCTGCCTGCCCCGGCCGGGGCGGGTGGGGGGTGGGAAGGGAGGGAAGGGAGGTCAGGCCACCTCCTCTCCATTCCAGTCCATTCCAGCCCCAAGGATGGGGAGGGGAGGCCCATGGGATGTGAGTCTGGGCTGAATTTTAATAACTGAAAGGGACCAGAAAAGTTAATGATCGGGGTGGGGGAGGTGTTAGAACACAGTGAGTGGCGTAAACAAGCCCTGTCATGAGTTCCACCAACAGGAATGCTCTGGAATGGCCGGCACAGCCCCAGGAAGTGCTGGAGGGGCTGCAGGCCCAGGTGTGATCACCCCGCTAGGCTGTGTTGCCCAAGCTGGGGCCAGGCCTCCAGGGCGCGTCCTCACCCTGTCCCCTCCAGATGGGGCAGAGCAGGGAGCAGCCGAGCAAGGACATGCGTTTGAGGGCAAGTGGGCAGCACAGACATTTCCCACTCACTGAGGCTAGGAGGCTGGGCGGGGAGCGCCCCGGGGTGAACGGAAAGCACTGGGCTGTGAGGGAGTCCTTGAGCAGACTGGGTCCAACAGGAAGGCTGCAGCGGTGGTACCCGGAGCTCAGCCCTACTAGTGATTTTCTAGGCTCTGTTGTGCTGTGCCAGCTCCGGACCTGCCAGGAAGCCACCCGTTGCTCTTTCTCTGGCCAGAAAAGAAGGCTCTCCAGTCCTGATGGCCTAGGTCCAGCGCCCAGGCCAAGGGCGCCCCTACAGACAGGTGCTGACGCCAGCATTTGTCCATCTGGCCCGCGTAGGCGCCCTCCGGTGTCTTTAGATTCGTGGCCTTTTCTCCGTGGTGGGCGGGTCTCCGGGGCAGTTTGTCCCCTTCCTCGCGTGGCGACCTGCTGCACACCAGCGGCAGCAGCATCCCGTCGCGGCAAATGGCTGCCGCGCAACAGGCTGCCTGGGCTGAGCGGAAACCATGGCAACGGGAAGCAGGGAGGATATTCCCGTCACCCTCTGGAAAGGGCAGCCTATTTCTGGGACCCGAGCCCAGTTCTTCACTAGTTGTGTATTTTGCTGTGAATTTCGATGCCGGAGACACGGCGTGGAGGGTGCGGGGCTGAGGCAGGGAGGGGGAGTGACCGCCCCCAGCCGCAACCCCGGCCCCGGAGGAGACCCAGCTCCGAGCTCAGCCCCGCCGCATCAGACCCCTGTCCAGCCACATGAGGGGAGGGCGGGCGCTTTGGGGGGCACTGGGGCGGGGCCTGCTTCCCAGTCCTCAACAGAGGGGACCTTTTGGAGCGCCTTGGCCGGGGACTGCCTGGGGCTCCCAGCAGCAGGGTGATGGGGTGGGGGTGGCGAGCCTAGCTCGCCGGACTCAGCGACAAGCGAGCCCCGCCGTGCGTGCACACGCGCTCGCGCACCTCCCCGCACGCGCACGCTGGAGCGGGGTGGCTTTTGGTGTAGACGGCTCTGCCCCCTAGCGGCAGCTGCGGTCAGCATGCGGGGCTCCTTCCAGGGAGGGAATCGCAGGCTGGGCTTGGGGCGGAAGACCCCAGGAGGGGCTCGCGGCGGCCCGCTGCCCCGGCAGCTCCTTTTCACCCGCCACCCTCGTCCTGGGTGACCTCAGTCCCTCTTATGGCTGTCCAGACCTTTCCCTTAGGGGACAACCCCCTGGAAGACATAGGCCCCTCAAACTCCACGTGTCACAATGGAGCGCATCTGCTTCCCACACCCGTTCCTCATCTCAGAGACTGGCACCTTCACCCACCTGGTTGGCCCAAACTTGGGAGAGCTCCTTGATATTTCCTCTTCCTCCTCCCCAACATCCACCTCCTCACTGATCCTGTGGATTCTCCATCCCAAATAGCTTTGAAACAATCCACTTCTGGTAGGCAGAATTTCAGCCCCCATGACCTTCATCCCCGTGTCACGCACGTGAGTATGTTACATTACATGGCCAAAGGGACTTTGCAGATATGATTTGGGCTATTCATCAGTTGACCTTAACATAGGGAGGTGAGCTCATACAAGCAGAGCTTCACTGGCCAAGGCCAGAAGCCGAAGTCAGAAAGATGCAGAGATGATGGGAAGAGCTCTTGGCATCATTGATGGCTGGAAGGTGAAAGGAGGGCCTATAGCTCCAAGGAACTGAATTCTGCCAACACCTGAATGAGCCCAGTCCATCTGACACCTTTTTCTGTCGGTTTGTCTTTATTTTGAGTTGTGATAGATTCACAAGAAGTTCTAAAGACAGTGCAGGGAGGTCCCATGTACCCTTCACCCTGTTTCCCCATTTAAAGTATACATGCCAGGCATGGTGCTTCATGCCTGTAATCCCAGCACTTTGAGAGGCCATGATGGGTGGATCACTTGAGTCCAGGAGTTCGAGACCAGCCTGGACAACGTGGCAAACTCTGCCTTTACAAAAAAAATTTTAAAGAGTACAATGCAATACTTTAAAAAATATTCACAGAGTTATGTCACCATCACCACAATCTCATTCCAGAACGTTTTCATCACCCCCACCAGGAACCCTGTATCAACTAAGCATTAACTCCTCATCCTCCTCTCCCCCTAAGTCCTGGCAACCATTCATCTTCCTTTCTATGGATTTGCCTGTTCCAATCTGTCATAGAAATGGACTCATATAATTTTGTGGCCTTTTGTGTCTGGCTTCTTTGGCTTGGCATAATGTTTCCAAGGTTCACCAACATTGCAGCATGGACCAGTGTTTCATTGCTTTTGGGGGCTGAATAATGTTCCATTGCCTGGATATGCCACATTTTGTTTATTCATCTACTGATGGACATTTGAGTTGTTTCTGCTTTTTGGCTATTATGAATAAATCTGCTATGAACATTTGTGCACACGATCTGGTGTGGGCATATGCTTTCAATTCTCTTGGCTGTATAGCTAGGAGTGGAATTGCTAGGTCACATGGTTACTCTATGTTTAACCTTTGGAGGAACTGCCAGACTATTTTCCCAAATGGCTATAACCATTGAACATCTTACTAGCAATGTATGAGGGTTCTGATTCCTCCACATCCTCTCCAAACAGACACTTGTTATTTTCCATTTTAATTTTATTATAGTCATCCTAACAGGGGTGAATTGTATGTTATTCAAGTTTTTTTTTTTCTTTTTTGAGACAGAGTCTCACTCTGTTGCCCAGGCTGGAGTGCAGTGGCACAATCTCAGCTCACTGCAACCTCTGCCTCCCGGGTTCAAGTGATTCTCCTGCTTCAGCCTCCTGAATAGCTAGGATTACAGGCACCCATCACCACGTCCGGCTAATTTTTGTATTTTTAGGAGACGCGGGGTTTCACCATGTTGGCCAGGCTGGTGTCGAACTCCTGACCTAAGGTGATCCACCTGCCTCAGCCTCCCAAAGTGCTGGGATTACAGGCATGAGCCACCGTGCCCGGCCTCATTCTAGTTTTGATTTGCATTTTCTAGTGATCTGCATCACTAATGACTAGTGATGTTGACCGTTTTTTCATGTGCTCATGGCACATTGTATATAGTCTTTTGAGAAATGTCCATTTAGATCCTTTACCCAATTTTTTTTTTCTTTTCAAGCAAATGAATACTTTGATTAACATGGTAAGTTTTAAAAAAAACATGGTATGGTTTTGACCTCAAATATTTATCAGGTCTGCTACTTAAATGAACTTATAGCTGGACAATGTATGAACCTTGAAGATGCCTCTTCCACTCCAGTTTAGGGTCCAATGTACAGTTCCACACTCTCATCCCCCAGCCCCTCAAGGGTCTTTGCAAATCTCTTTCATTTCATGCCGAGTCCCCAAAATGCATCAGGGTGTTACATCAACTTGTACAGAATATCAAGGTCTCATCCTCCATTTCAGGTTCCATGTCAGATAAAGCTGAATTACGTTGTTTAAACAAACTCACTAGACAGGTTATATCAGATAGTGTACCACATAAAATTTAAATTTTGAACAAAATATGTCTCTCCTCCTTTGGTCTCACACAGAAATTAAAGTCCTCAGATACAGATAATACTCTCCATTCTCCAGCTCTTCTCCAGATTCATGGGTCCCAGCCGGGTGGGCCCATCCACATTCCCAGCTGAAGTCTGGTCCTTTCTTCAGTAGTTGCTGTATGGAGTCATCTTCTAGAATCATTGCGGCTCCTTCAGCCCCTCCAGAGCTGGAGAACTCCAACAATGAGGCTCATGTGTCACACACAGATCCAAAGTTTCAGGGAGCTATCAGATCACACAAGAAAGAACAAAGCACCTCAAACATTTAGAAATAACAACCAAAGCCCAGGAACAAATGTGGCTGCTGCAAGAGAGTGGCCTAGGCCTTCATTCCTGTATGAGAGAGCATTTTCCAAATAAACTTACTTCCCCAGACAAAAACACTAACAATCAAAACTCATATTGAGTTCATCAACCACAGACCATAGCAGAGAACTGAGTGTGAGTGAGGACAGAGCGTGGACAGAGTAAAATAGAGAAAACCAAAGGCTCTCTGGTTTCAGCTTCTCCTGGGTGTCAGCCAATCTCCACCAGTTGACCAGAATCCACTGGCTGTAAACCACCGACTGTGCTCTCAACTTGCTCGTCTCTATCCTCTGGACCAGCTCCACCAGCATCTCTGCCATCTTCACCATTTCCTTGGCCTTCTCCTCGGCCTTCTGGCACCTCTTGGCCACCCTACCCTCCACTGCGTCGCCCGGGTTGTGGAGGTGGTTGAGGATGCTCCTCCGAAGCCTCCACCTGGGTTTTGATCTGGATGAGCATATATGTCCATCTCCCACAGCGTGCTCCACTTCCACAGGTACACCCGCCAGTGCTTGTCAGCGACGCAATGTCCTCTCGCATCTCATGGATGACTGGGAGCAGAAACTGCTCAAAATCCTCCTCCAGCTCTAGCACCTCCACTTCCTCTGGTTCTGACAGCTCGACGACATCCAGGGGCCGCATCTCTTCCTGCTGCCTCGGAACCTCAGTAGCAACATGAGCAGAGCAGCGGTGAACAAAATCCCTTTACCGGTGAACAAAATCCCTTTACCTGATTTTAATCGGGCTATTTCTTTTTGTTATTGAGTTGCATTGGTTCTTTATATGATCTAGATACAAGTCAATTATCAGCTACTATGTAATTTGCAAATAGGTTCTGTTATTTTGTGGGTTGTCTTTTCACTTTCTTGGTGGTGCCCTTTGAAGCACAACAGTTTTTCATTTTCCAATTTATTTTTTTCTTTGCTTGTTTGATACTTTGGACATCCTTTCTAAGAAACCGTTGCCTAAGCCAAGGTCATCAAGATTTACTCCTGTGTTTTCTTCCAAGAGTTTTATAGTTTTAGCTCTTACATTTAGATCTATGATCCATTATGAGTTAATTTTTGTATATGGTCTGAGCTAGGGGTCCAAGTTCATTCTTTTGCATGTGGATATCTAATTGTCCCAACACCGTTTGTTAAACAGACTATTCTTTTTGCCATTGAATCGCCTTGGCACTCTTGGCAAAAATCAATTGACCATAGATGTAAGGGTTTATTTCTGAATTCTTAATGCTGTTCAATTGGTCTATAAGTATCTTTGTGCTAGTACCACACAGACTTGAGTCCTGTAGCTTTGTGGTAAGCTTTGAAATTAGGAAATGTGAGTCTTGGAAAATTAGGAAAAATAACTTTGTTCTTTTTCAAGGTTGTTTTGGCTATTCTGAGTTTCTTGCATTTTCATATACATTTTAGGATCAGCTTGTCAATTTGTGCACAAAAGCCAGCTAGGATTTTCCTTCTTTCTTTTTCTTTCTTCTTTCTTTCTTTCTTTCTTTCTTTCTTTCTTTCTTTCTTTCTTTCTTTCTTCTTTCTTTCTTTCTTTCTTTCTTTCTTTCTTTCTTTCTTTCTTCTTTCGTTCTTTTTCTTTCTTTCTTTCTTAATTTAAGCTAGCTGGGATTTTAATAAGGATTCCATTGAACTTGTAGATCAATTTAGAGAGTATTGTCATCTTGGTCGTTGGCAAAGCCCGAGTCCTGTCCTCTCACTCTCCCCCCGGACAGCATGAGCTTCACCACTGGCTCCACCTTTTCCACCAACTACCAGTCCCTAGGCTCTGTCCAGGCGCCCAGCTACGGTGCCTGGCTGGTCAGCAGTGAGGCTAGCATCTATGCAGGTGCTGGGGGTTCTGGTTCCTGCATCTCCGTGTCCTGCTCCACCAGCTTCCAGGGTGGCATGGGGCCCGGGGCCTGGCCATGGGGATGGCCGGGGGTCTGGCAGGAATGGGAGGCATCCAGAACAAGAAGGAGACCATGCAAAGCCTGAACGACCGTCTGGCCTCCTACCTGGGCAGAGTGAGGAGCCTGGAGACTGAGAACCAGAAGCTGGAGAGCAAAATCCGGGAGCACCTGGAGAAGAAGGGACCCCAGGTCAGAGACTTGAGCCATTACTTGAAGACCATCGAGGATCTGAGGGCTCAGCTCTCTGCAAATACTGTGGACAATGCCCGCATTGTTCTGCAGATCGACAGTGCCCGTCTTGCTGCTGATGACTTCAGAGTCAAGTATGAGACAGAGCTGGCCATGGGCCAGTCTGTGGAGAACGACATCCATGGGCTTTGCAAGGTCATTGATGACACCAATGTCACCTGGCTGCAGCAGGAGACAGAGATCGAGGCCCTCAAGGAGGAGCTGCTCTTCATGAAGAAGAACCACGAAGAGGAAGTAAAAGGCCTACAAGCCCAGATTGCCAGCTCTGAGTTGACCGTGGAGGTAGAGGCCCCAAATTTTAGGGCCTCGACAAAATCATGGCAGACATCCGGGCCCAATATGACGAGCTGGCTTGGAAGAAATGAGAGGAGCTGGACAAGTACTGGTCTCAGCAGATTGAGGACAGCACCAGAGGGGTCACCATGCAGTGACAGAGCGAGACTCCATCTCAAAAACAAACAAACAAACAAACAAACAAACAAACCCTCTGAACTCAATGAATGGAACCTTATTTGGAAAAAGCATCTGTGCGGATGTAATTAAGTTAAGGATCTCGAGATGAGATCCTTTTGGATTAGGGCCCTAAATCCAATGACAGGTGTCCTTATAAGAAGGAAAGAAGTCACAAACACAGAGGAGAAGGCCACGTGGATTCACACAGAATAGAGTGGTGCCGCCACAAGCCAGGGGACACCCAGATCCCCCGGGAACTGGAAGAGGCAAGAAGGAGCCTCCCCCAGAGCCTGCAGAGGAGGGAACAGGGTCCTGCAGACACCTGGATCTTAGGCTTCTGGCCTCCAGAGCTGCAAGAGAGTGCATTTCTGTTGTGTTACTTTGTTATGGCAGCCACAGGAAAGGGTGAGGGGACCATGAACGGAAACAAACACATCTTCACTTTGATACTTTTGTACAAATGCACCATAGGAAAATAACACATTTAGGGCCCCATTAATGCATGACAATTGAGTAACTCATGCTATAGACAGGCCTCCTTCTTCTCTCCCTGATGCCTTGACCTCTACCCTCCCTCCCTTCCTCAGCCACTTGCTCCTGATCCCCAGATCCTGTCAGCATGTTGTCATGGATAGAGTGGATCTGTGTGACATGTGAGGGACAGCAAGGGCAAGGTCCCTGGAGACAGATTGTGGCATGGAGCTGGAGAGCTGAAGTGTCCTAGGGGGAAGGATAGTAAAAGCATAATGTTGCTCTCTGGGGCAAGTGGAAACTTCTAGAGTTCTCTGTAGGGACCAGCCCCACAGGGTCGGTGGGTCTCTCCCTTTGTGCAGCGACGAGAGAGTGTAGAAATAAAGACACAAGACAAAGAGATAAAAGAAAAGGCAGCTGGGCCCGGGGGACCACTACCACCAATGCGCAGAGACCGGTAGTGGCCCCGAATGTCTGGCTGCGCTGTTATTTATTGGATACAAAGTAAAAAGGGCAGGGTAAAGGATGTGAGTCTTCTCCAATGATAGGTAAGGTCACGTGGGTCACGTGTCCACTGGACAGGGGGCCCTTCCCTGCCTGGCAGCTGAGGCAGAGAGAGAGAGAGAAGACAAAGAGAAAGACAGCTCACGCCATTATTTCTACATATCAGAGACTTTTAGTACTTTCACTAATTTACTACTGCTATCTAGAAGGCAGAGCCAGGTGTACAGGATGGAACACGAAGGTGGACTAAGAGCGTGACCATTGAAGCACAGCATCACAGGGAGACGGTTAGGCCTCCGGATAACTGCGGGAAAGCCTGACTGGTGTCAGGCCCTCCACAAGAGGTGGAGGAGCAGAGTCTTCTCTAAACTCCCCCGGGGAAAAGGAGATTCCCTTTCCCAGTCTGCTAAGTGGTGGGTGTTGTTTCTTGACACCTTTTGCTACCGCTAGACCACGGTCCGCCTGGCAATGGGCGTCTTCCCAGACACTGGCGTCACCGCTAGACCAAGGAGCCCTCTGGTGGCCCTGTCCAGGCATAACAGAAGGCTCGCACTCTTGTCTTCTGGTCACACCTCACTATGTCCCCTCAGCTCCTATCTCTATATGGCCTGGTTTTTCGTAGGTTATGATTATACAGCAGGGATTATTATAATATTGGGATAAAGAGTAATTACTACCAACTAATGATTAATGATATTCATATACAATCATATCTAAGATCTATATCTGGTATGACTATTCTTGTCTTATATTTTATTATACTGGAACAGCTCGTGTCCTCGATCTCTTGCCTCGGCGCCTGGGTGGCTTGCCGCCCACAGTTCTCTGTGTATGAGAATGGAACTGCAAATCATTTGCCAGTGGCTTTCCTGCTTTGCTCCAGCGAGAGGGTCACAGTGGGACCAGTGGCTGTGAGTGGAGTCCTCATGTGGTTGTGGGGCAGGAGCTTCCACAAGGTGCCTCCTGCTGCAGGAGCCTTCACCCATCTGAGACGGGCAGCCAGCTGCTCATCACAGGAGGGGCTCACGGGCTGCCTAGGAGACAGATTTCGGGCCAAGGTGTTTCCATCAGCTCCCACTCTGGTTGCTGTGCACCCCCACAATGAGGATCCCCCATCTCCAACCATCGCAGTGGAGCCTTGTTTCAGAGGTGACCTCGCTGACCTCGTTGCAGGACTTTGAGGGTACACCCCACTCTGGTCCCCTCCCGCACCGCCTCCTTGCTATCAGGAGTCGTCCCTGGGCTATCGGAGGTCCAGGACAGCCCGGCCACCCTTGCTGCGGCTGTCCTGCGGATGCCCTGGGTTGCTCAGCTCCTTGCATTCACTTGGCCCTTCTGAGAGCTTCCTGGCTCCGTAACACTGCCCGCTTCTTCCAGCTGCTCTGCCCTCCGACTTTCTTTGCTGGCCAGTCTCCCAGCTCTTCCTTGTGAAACCCTTCTCCCCATAAGAAGACTTTGTCCTCGGTGGCACGATTGCATGCGGTAGTTTTAAAAAATGATGGATTTACTCAGATATAATTCACATACCATAAAATTCACCCATTTAAAGCGTACAATTCAATGGCCCTTAATGTATTCACAGAGTTGTGCCACCATCGCCACTATCTAATTCCAGAACATCCTTGTCACCCCTGTCCCCATCAGCAGTCACTCCCTGTGCTCCCTCCCTGGCCCTGGCACCCATTCATCTGGTTTCAGTCTCCCACACATCTATTGCTGGGGTGGATTTTCTGGCCCTCATGCCCAACTGGCACCACTTCTCCTTAGGTCCAACTTGGTCACACCCAAGATCCTGTGCGTGCTCAGAGCTTGCTCAATTACTCTGCTGAGCTCCTGGTTACTTGAATCTCTGAAAAAGAAAATAATACCAGGCAGTTGATTCACCAAAAAGTTACAATCTGACCAGGCTTTGTGGCTCACACCTGTAATTCCAGCACTTTGGGAGGCCGAGGTGGCCAAATCACCTGAGGTCAGGAGTTCGAGACCAGCCTGGCCAACATGGTGAAACCCTGTCTCTACTAAAAATACAAAAAATTAGCCGGGTGTGGTGGCGCATGCCTGGCCTGTAATGCCAGCTACTCAGGAGGCTGAGGCAGGAGTATCACTTGAAACCGGGAGGTGGAGGTTACAGTGAGCCAAGATCATGCTACTGCATTCCAGCCTGGGCGGCAGAGTGAGAATCTGTATCAATAAATAAATAAATAATTAAATAGAAAGATGAAGGGTGGGTAGGCAGTGGGGAGCGGGGAGGGAGAACACAGATGGAGGCTGTGGATCTTGCCGATGGTGAGAGGGAGCTGGCTCGGAAGGTACAGTGGAGAGGTGACTGTGGCAGGAGGTTCCCAGGCAGCAAGGAGTTTCTAAGGACAAGTGGCAGGCCTGGACTTTGATGAGGCTGCCAGGATGAAGACCAGGGCAGGGTGGGTGCTTTGGAAATTGCCCATGCTTTCTGAAGACCACCCAGGCTTTCACGTGGCCCTGCCTGTGCACAGCCTCTCTTCTGGACCCCAGATGCCTCTTCCCTCTTTCTCTGTCTCATCCTTCGAGCTTCGGCCCGAGTCCTATTCCTTGAAATGAGTCACTCACTCTTTTCCATAATAGTGCTATTGTGAGGGGTAGGCTGTGATTTAATCAGTGTATGGGCACATGGTGAGGATTAGCTAAGGAAGCGTTGGCAAATATTACAGAATCGCGCTTCTGATGGTGACTGTCAACCTCAGGGACGAGCCTGGGGTTGAGAACCAGGCTTCAGCCTTCAAGGAACTCACCATCTGAGCCAGGGGAGATGAGACGGGGGATGCCACCTTTGGGACAATGGGGACAGGTTTGCCAGTGGGAGAGAAGGTGCTGCCTAAAGGTTTGCTGGCTCCAGTTGGTGGCTAGTGAATTATTCACTCATCAACCACTGCGCCGAGGTGACCCAGGGCTTTAAAATTCATGTGTTCATTGAGTCATTCTCTCGGCTCACATTCCCAGGCACCTTTTACTTGCTGAGCCCGGACTCTTCTCAGCACATAAGCCCCAGAGGAGAAAGAGGAGTTCGAGCTGTGCCTAGAGGATGGGCGGGCCACCAGGGGCCAGAGGGAAGCACTGTATGATTTGGGGTGTTCAAATATGTGCACGTGTGCATGTGTGTATGTGGGGGGGATGTGTGATGCATGTGTGTGCGTGTGCATGGGGGTGTGTGTGTAGTGTGCACAGATGTGGTGGTGGGGGAAGCTGAGAGGCAGCAGCCTGATCCCCCAAGGCCCATAGCTGCTTTAGGGAACATGGGCTTGAGCCTTCCAGATCTAGCTGTGGCTGGTCCAGCCCGGGGCACTGTCTGGAGGAACACAGGACCTGGCCTCCACCAACGGGGCTGAGGGGAGGTGGGTCCTCTGGGCATTGCCCAGGTTTCAGCCTTGGGCTGGGGAAGAGGGTGGGGCTGCTCACAGCTTGGGGACAGACACAGTGCTCAAGGCATGGCAGGTGTCAGCAGCACAGGGAGCTGGGGACCCTGAGTCAGTCCACACACGCACACATATGCGCACACACGTGCACACCCGCGCACATACAGACAAGAGCAAGCTGGGTGATGGAAGTGGAGCGGTAATTCCCTCACCAGGCAGAATATGTGCAGAGACGTTCAGCCAGGAGACCATAACCTTTGGGGGACCTGCCGAAGGTCTCTGCCATGAGGCAAAGTGGTGAGATCCGAGGCCGGTCATTTGATAGGGTGACTCCACAAGGACCAGCATGTGAGGTCAAGGCCTCACATTTTCTCCTGAAGGTGAAGGGACTCCGGAGGGTGTTAGGCAGGGCAGGACCTGTTCAGCCTTGCCTTTTAGAAAGCTTGCTCTGGCGGCTGGTATTGTGGGCTGAATGCCAGCCCCCAAAAGGTGTGTCCATGTCCTAATCCCTGTGACTGTGACCTTATTTAGCAGAAGGGCCTTTGCAAGATGTAATGAAAATAAGGACGTCAAGATGAGCTCCTCCTGGATTATCTAGGTAGGCCCTAATCCAGTGACAGGTGTGCTTATAAGAGACAGAAGAGAAGACAGGGAGAAGGCCATGTGGAGACGGAGGCACAGATTGGAGTGATGGGGCCACAAGCCCAGGAAGAACTCAGGCTGCAGAAGCTGGAAGAGCAAGGAAGAACCGATCCTCTGCCAGAGCCTTTGAGGGAGCAAAGCCCTAGTGTCACCTCCATTTCAGGTGTCTGGCCTCCAGAATTGAGAGAGGATATACTTCTGCTGTTTTTAACAACCCAATTTGTGGTCATTTGTTACAGTAGCCCCAGGAAACTAACCCAGCTGGGATGGAGAGAGGACTTGGGGAGCCTGGTGGAGGCAGGAAGTGCTGAGGAAGGAGAATCAGGCTGGACTGGGTGTGTGGGGTGGGGGTAAGAGGTGGAGACTTCCACATCATCAGGAGATCAAGGCGCCTGGGCAGAAGGGTTTAGGGAGCAGTAGCTTTTTCCTCTCCATATTGCCAGCTGTCTGAAATTGTAGCAATGATCTGAATGTATCAGAATGACTCAAGTGACTGTCACTAGCTTGGGAGTCCCTTTGGGGTTCTATGTCCCTAAAGCCTGATGCACCATTTCCTGCTTGTGGAAGACACGAATGAAAAATGAGATGGTAAATACATGAGTTCGATATTCAGCATTCATTCAACAAACGTTTATTAGGCTCCTACAGTGCGTCGCGCTGGAAAGGCAAGCAGAAGCTAGATTCCCAATCGATTCCGGGAGGCTGGACGATCCAGACACAAACACCGTTCATGCGTCTATTCGAAAAGGCCCTGTTGGAATTTTGTGCACAGCATTTCCTTGGGGTGTCGATGGATCGGGGTCTGCAAACACTAGCACCTTTTCCGGTGGCCGCTGTCTTCTCAGACCTCAGACACCGGCGCCTCCCCGTGAACTCCCGCAGGCGTCCCTAGCCCAGGGCTTGGCGGGCGCTGCCGGCTGTACCTGGCCTAAGCCACGCTGGGTAGCCAGCCCGGGGCGACACGTTCTTCGGACGGCGGGGATTTGCGGCTCGGGTGACCGGAGGTGCCCTCCCGCGGGTCTCCGAGCAGCTCCGCGGGCTCTCGCTCCGCGGGGAGGAGCCTGCGTCTCCCAGGGGCGGGGCTCGAGGCGTCTAGGGGCCAGTGGACACGCGCTAGCCGCCCGGTGGTGTCGGCCTCTGCGCCTGCGCCTGCGCGCGCGGCCAGGCAGCCTCTGTGGCGCAGGCGCGCGCTCACCCTTGAGTGCGGGCCCTGCGGGGCAGGGCGGAGGAGCGGCGGCCGGGCCGGGCGGGCCGGGCCGGGCCGGGCCAGGGCGGGCCGGGCCGGGCCGGGCCAGGGCGGGCCGGGCCGGGCCGGGCCAGGGCGGGCCGGGCCGGGCCGGGCCAGGGCGGGGCGGGACGCAGCCGGGTGGAGCGGCCGCGCCCGCCGCGAGCACCTCCCGTTCTGCCCGCCTCTGCGCGCCGGGGCCGCCTCTCCTTCCGCCGGTGCCGCGGGGCCTCATGGAAGCCCCGGAGGGCGGCGGAGGGGGGCCTGCAGCGCGGTGCCCCGAGGGGCAGCCGGCGCCCGAAGCCAGGGTGCACTTCCGAGTGGCGAGGTTCATCATGGAGGCAGGTAACCGCGGCCGGGGGAGGCCGGGACAGGCGGCGCCGCGGCCTGCTTCGCGGAGCGGGCGCGGCTGGCCAGGCCGGCCTTCCGGAGTGCTCACCGTAGCAGAGGCCGGGAAGCCCGGCTCGGGGCTGAGGACCTCCGCCTTTGCGCCGCGTCCGGTGTGCTGAGCAGTGAGCCGCGAGGTATCCCCATGGCGTGGACCGGTGTGCAGGCCCAAGGAGAGGACGTGGCCGGGTCGGGCCTCCAGCGAGGCGGGGACCGGCCCGGGCGCCCGCAGCTCTGCGCAGTGCGCCACTCTTTCTGCCGGCACCCGCGGCCCTGCACTCCGGTAGACTTTATGGCGCTTAGTCGCGCGGAGCCTTTTGGAGAACGCTGTCCGGGGGTTCCTGTCACTCCGAGGACCTAGGCTGCGTGCAGCTCCTGTTCCGAACCCTGCCAGGACAGCCACAATAGTGTTGGGTTCCGCGCTTCCCAGGCGAGGTGATTAAGCCAAGATCTCTGTAGAAACATTGTTTCCATCCAGCCATCAACAGTATTTTTTTTTTTTTTTTTGAGACGGAGTCTTGCTCTGTTGGCCAGGCTGGAGTGCAGTGGCGTGATCTCGGCTCACTGCAACCTCCGTCTCCCGGTCTAAAGCAATTATCCTTCCTCAGCCTCCCGAGTAGCTGGAATTACAGGTGTGTGCCACCGCACCCGGCTAATGTTTGTATTTTTAGTAGAGACGGGGTTTCACCATGTTGGCCAGGCTGGTCTTGAACTCCTGGCCTCAGGTGATCCACTTGCCTCGGCCTCCCAAAGTGCTGGGATGACAGGCGTGAACTACCTCGTCCGGCCCATCAACAGTATCTTGATAGGAGATACTGTTAGTTGGCGGGTAGTTATTTCCTACCTTTGCTGCTTGAGGGAGAAGGATTGGGCAGATGTGCTTTCTACTCAAGGTGGGCAGAGAGCCTGAGGACTGCTGCAGGACTGTTCATCCCAGTGATATGTAAATTTACTGTAATTTGCAAGAAGAGTTGCAAAGTTATTATTAGGGAAGGATGGCAGTGACACCTCATCTGCTACCGTCTGCTCGGAGGGTCCGAGTAAATTGGGGTTTGCTCTGTAAAACAAGGCTTGGAAGGTCATGTCAGTAACAGCACCTTATCTGGCATCTCCTGGAATGAGGGGTCCCAGGTAGGAATTGTCTCTATATAACAAGTTTAGACCTTCTGAGGGACTTCTTTATAAAATGTATTGCACAAACCTTTGTCCTTTGTAGGAGGCTAAATATTGACTTCCCAAAGATGTCCCTGTCCTAATCCCTGGAACCTGTGAATGTCATCTTATATAGCAAAAGAGACTTTGAAGATGTGATTAGAGACCTTAAGATGGGAGATCATCCTAGATTATCTGGGTGTAACCACACCCATCCTTATAAGGGAAAGGCAGGAGGAGTCACCGTCAGAGAAGGCCACGTGAGGACAGAAGCAGAGTTAGAAGCTTTGAAGATGGAGGAAGGGGCCAGCAACCAAGGAATGCAGCCCTTCTCTAGAAGCTAGAAAAGGCAAGGAAACAGATTCTCCCATGGAGCCTCCAGAAGGAGCCAGCCCTGCTTAGACGTTGATCTTAGCCTTCTAGGCTAGTTGTGGACTTCTGACCTCCAGGATCAGAAGAGTATAAATGTGTGTTGTTTAAGTGGCTGAATTTGTGGTGATTGGTTGCAGTAGCCCTAGGGAACTGATCTACCTTCTTAGGCAGAGGACGCTGACCGTCATTTCATGGTTGATTGTCGGTTGTTCTTCACCTTCCTGTTTTGGCCTAGTGGATGTCATTTAACCTTCTCTTGTGAACCCTGGTGGTTGTGATTTTGTTTTGATTCTGTGCACCAGTGCAGTGATTTTCTTAGGAGCCATTCAGGGATGGGCTGGGGATGGGCTTTAACCCCTAAGTGAATCCACTGAGTCCTGCTCTGGTGTTTTGAGTCTTGTTCACCTTAAAAATTTTTTTCTTTCTCTTTTTTGTAGAGACAGGGTCTCACTCTGTTGCCTAGGCTGGTCTCGAATTCCTGGGCCCAAGCAATCCTCCTGCCTCAGCCTCCCAAAGTGCTGGGATTACAGGCGTAAACCAGCATGCCCAGCCCACTTTTCAATGTGCTGGTGTCCTTCCCTGGTGCCTGCCCGTGGTCATAAACATTGCCTTTTCTCTGCAGTGCAAGTGGTTACTCTTGGCAGTCACGCTGCTTGCTTTGCTCACCTCTTCTAACCTGTGGACTAGGAAACCAGTGCTCAGTGTAATCTTTCACTGTGACTTCAGGACTTGTGGCATCCATGAGGCCGTTTCTTTTCTGTCGTTGTAGCTGTGGGGTGGGCGACTTCTAGCTAGCTGTTTGCTAAGGTGAACCCAGACACACAAGAGCATATAGTCCTTTTCCAGGGTTTTACAGAAGCTGCTATGCCAGTTGCTAACTGAGCAGTACTCGGAACCCTTGTTTCCCAGAGCATGGTCTACTGACCCCTGACATGGGCATGACCTGGGGCTTGTCAGAAGTGGAGAATCTCAGAGCCGCAGACCTACAGAAGGGGAAGTCTGCATTTGAACACCATCCCCAGGGCTTGGGTCACCCACTAGAGTCTGAGAGCCCAGTGAGAGACCCAGCGGGAGCCACTGGTTCTGCTGGAAGTTCTTAGCCTTGTCCAAGTAGGGTTGTACCTGCTAGGGCCCATTCCAATGGCTCCCCTCACTGGAGCAGTGAGCCAGTGCTGGATTGAAGTCCTCTCTTGCCTGCTTTCTCTCTGCAGGTGTCAAGCTAGGGATGCGGTCCATTCCCATTGCCACTGCTTGCACCATTTACCATAAGTTCTTTTGCGAGACCAACCTGGACGCCTATGACCCTTACCTGATTGCCATGTCTTCAATGTACTTGGCTGGCAAAGTGGAAGAGCAGCACCTGCGGACTCGTGACATCATCAATGTGTCCAACAGGTAATGGCATTTGGATGGGCTCCTCATCTCCACCTGGTGGCGGGGGAAGGGCAGGGAAGGCTCCTGTGGGGCCCTGCCCACAAGGTGCCAGCAATGGAGCTTGGAAGGAAGTACCTGGGTGGCCTTGAACCAGGGCCAGAAACAGTAGCAGCAAATGTGAGAAGGAGCCTGGTGTCAGAGGCCAGTGGGGTCTGTGAGAGAAAAGCTGGGCCAGATTATGGGGAGCGTGGAAAGCTGGATGGAGGGCAGAGGTGGGGCTTCAGCAGAGGGAGCTTGGAGAGGCATGTCAAAGAAGATTCTGTTGAAGTCTTAGACAGGGATGGCTGCATGCAGAAGAGCTTGCCTGCAGCGGGAGGGTGCAGACCCAGCCAGGTGGTGGGTCCCGGTTGCTTAGGAGCCCCGCCCTGCTGTGGGTGTGGTATGGGCGTGGCTCAGCCGGCCCAAGCAGGTGTGTTCCTGCTGGGGCAGGATGCAGGGTCTTCGCCAAGGCAAGGGAAAGACAGTCGGGGAAATATAAAACTGAGAAATGTTCACTTTTTGGAGTACATCATTCCCATGAGAGGCTTAAATACGTTCCTTGGATGGCTGGACGTGGTGGCTCACGCCTGTGATCCCAGCACTTTGGGAGGCCGAGGCGGGTGGATCGCTTGGGCCCAGGAGTTCAAGACCAGCCTGGTCAACATGGTGAAACCTCGTCTCTACCAAAAATACAAAAATTAGTCGGGCATGGTGGCGCTTGCCTGTGGTTCCAGCTGCTCGGGTAGCTGAGGCAGGAGGATCGCTTGAGCCCAGGAGGTCAAGGCTGCAGTGAGCTGTGACTGCACCACTGTACTACAGCCTGAAAGACAGAGCAAGACCCTGTTTCAAAAAATAAAAAATAAAAATAAGATAAAAAAAATACGTTCCTTGGGCCCAGAGTGAGAGCCCTGGGCATTGCCACCTCAGGTGATGAAGACTCCCTAATGCCGGGCTGAGTATAACCGGAAGCACAACCGACTTGGCATGCTCAAGCTTCCGGTTCCTCTGGAGCCATCACCAACAGCCAGTGTTTGCACTTGACATTTTGCTGAATGATAGCGGACAGCCCATCTGGCTAAAACTAGGAGCTGGCTTCTTTCCTCTGTTGGTTACTGTTTTCATTCTGTACACTACATGTGGAGATGAAGAATTTTTGTATAAAAACACAAATAAAATGACCCTACATTAATCTGCAGATGGATGATGTAGTTTGCATATGGACGTTGTGTGACTTAAGCAATGTGAGGCATCCAGTGCTCAGGGGAGACTGCCCTGGCTGCCGCAGCATCGCCATTTCTTCGCACAGGTACTGTAACCCAGGCGCTGAGCCCCTGGAACTGGACTCCCGCTTCTGGGAGCTCCGGGACAGCATCGTGCAGTGTGAGCTTCTCATGCTGAGAGTTCTGCGCTTCCAGGTCTCCTTCCAGCATCCACACAAGGTACATGCTGGGGAATTGGTGCCTGTTTGGAGAGGCTCAAGCCATGGTCTCTGTTCTTTATCCCAAAAGCGCATCCCATCTCATACTCGAGAGCACAGCACAGAAGGAGAGCAGGGCTGCGGCTGGGAACTGGGTCTCCCGGCTCTGTGTTTGTGGCTGGGTTGGCCGCCCGGCCTCTCCTGTCCCACTCCTGTGGGTTTTCTCAGCCATTTCTCATTTCAGCTTCTGCCTTTCTGCCTGCTCACCTGTGGGCGGGGTCCGTGCCTCCCGCTGAAGCTGTGGCAGCACCTGTGACCCATATAGATGGTGTGCATGCTGGGCCTCGGGGAAGCAGACTGGTTTCGTGACCGGCCAGAGTCCCCGTCCCCAGGAGATGCTGTGATGCCTCGGAGCACGCCCCCAGCTCAGCTGTGCTTAGAAAGCCGTGGGGAAAGCCAAATCGCTCGAGTCAAGCAGCACGCTTTTAATTTCTAGGAACGTGTGAGTCTCAACAGAAGCACCATTTCAAACAGCAGCAAAAGGGAAAAGTGCAACGCTTAGGCGACTGGCACACGATGCTCTGGGCACCGCAGCCCCATGCACGGGCAGCTCAGAAGGCTGGCCGGAGACAGAGATGGAGGAGTTGTGGTTTGGGGCTCTGGGCTAGGAGTTTCATTCCTCTTCATCAGAACTCTTACTGAGATCATTGTAGATTCCCACGCAGTTGTGACATGTACCCTTGGCCCAGTCTCCCCCAGGGGGAACACAGCCAGGATGTCAACACCAACACAGTCCACTGGCATCCTCACTTCCACTTGTGTTCCTGTGTGTGTTTTTTTCTGTTCCATTTTATCACGACTCTGTTCACGGACCTACCACCACAGCCAAGGTGAGAGACAGTTCCACCCACACGGGCCCTTCGTGTCGCCTTCATAATCTTGCCTCCAGCCTTCCACACTCCCACCTCAGGACCTGGAAAGCCCTGGTCTGGGATTTCTGCGCAGTAGTGTCTTAGTGGGCAGAATGCTTGGTGAGCATCCTGGGGGAAGGTGGGAGATGCCCTGGTGGCTGCAGGGTGGAGTTGTCAAGGCGACAAGGCTTAGGAAAGCAGCGCTCAGACCTTGAGGGGTGTGCGATCTGTGCCCGGATGGGGAACTGATGGCTTGGTGTGGCTGGGAGCCTGCCAGCCCCTTCCCCTCCTTCCAGTCAGGGCTGGGGTGGAAAGTAACCTATGTATCCCTCTTGCGTGGTGTGCTGGGGTCATACGCATGTGTGTTCCAGACTGTCCAGAGAGCTCGCAGCATCTGTCTTATTGTGTGAGGTTCTGGCAAAATGTCAGTGTTCTGAGAGCAGGAGCTGGCAGCTGGGCTGCGAGGTCATTTGGATGTTGTGGCCGAGGACAGCATGTGCCCTTGGCACCAGGCCAGATGCATGGGGAGCAGCACCCTCTGTTCTGCCCATGAAGAGGGTGCTCTCCGGAGCACCAGGCCCTGAGGCATTTCATGGTGGCCAGAGCGGGCCCTGTGGTGGAGAGGGACTGCGGTGGGGGTGGCCCTCGTAGGTTTCCCTAGAGCTGGGTCTGGAGGGTGAGAGTGGGCAGGTGCATACGGTGAGCTGGTTTCAGGCAGAGGCCTCAGCAAGTGCGAAGGCCCTAGACGGGTTTTGCTGGAAGGTGGGGTGGGAGGGGCAGGAGATGGGGCCAGCAGAAGGCCTTGGGGCTTCTTCCTAAGGGACATGGAAGCCGCTGGAGGGTTGGAGCAGGTGCTGATATGATTATGTCAGCATGAGGAGAGCAGCTAGTGGGCCTAAAGGCTGACACACATGTCTTTGCAGTACCTGCTCCACTATCTGGTTTCCCTGAAGAACTGGCTGAACCGCCACAGCTGGCAGCGGACCCCCGTTGCCGTCACTGCCTGGGCCCTGCTGCGGGACAGCTACCACGGGGGGCTGTGCCTCCGCTTCCAGGCCCAGCACATCGCCGTGGCGGTGCTCTACCTGGCCCTGCAGGTCTACGGAGTTGAGGTGCCCGCCGAGGTCGAGGCTGAGAAGCCGTGGTGGCAGGTGAGGTGGCTGCTTGGCACGCTGGACGTGCCCCCTTTCCCTCTGGAAGTCTCTGTATTGTAGTGCTCACCAAATGCTATTAATTATCCATGAAGAAAGATACAGGCTGCTGGGGAACATGGAAGCTCGAAAGTACCCTCTTTTGATGGCCTGGGACAGGCTCTCCCCCTCGGCACAGTTGCCACTTAGGGGTCCCGGATGTCGAACAGGAGTGCTGGCCTCCACCGAGACGTCGCTGGTGTTCCGGGAGGAGGGTTGCCCCAGTGGAGAACTGCCTTTACTGAATTGATTGGGAACTTGACTGTGGTCACAGGTTACTAAACCTGGCTTCCCATCAGAAACATCTGGGGTGCTTTACGGAGAGGGCTGGATGGCTAGGTAGGTGACAGCTAGCTGGCTAGTTGACACACCTAGGTGGATAGGTGAGAGAGCTGATGGGCAGGGTGGCGGGTGATTGATAGGTATTAATAGGTAGATCATGGAGGGGTAGATGGTAGAACTCTGTAGGCCTGCACATAGGACAGCTTTCCAGGTGGCCGGGGCTGTTCTGCATAGAGGTACCCCTGCCTCTCTTCCCTGGCCCGTGTGCCTTGTGGAAGACCACAGCATTTGCTGATTTTTGCGTGTTTGTTGTCTAATCTCGTATCCCCAGTCAGGTGTGAGTGCCCGAGGCTGGGCATCTCGTCTTCCCCGATCTCCTGCGCCTCCCTGGCACCATAGCGGGTGCTCATGTCTTTGAACCCATGCACCCGTGTTCCCAGTCTCAAGCTGGAAGCACCCTGTCCCCGAGGCAGTGTGCAGGTGGTGCAGGGCCATCTGTGTGGACAGACAGTATTGCTCCACGCTCGGGCTGCTCAGGGAGTTTCACATAACGTGGCTGCCTCGTGCTCAGGGTTGGACTCTGGTGGGGGCAGACACCCTCTGGGGACATCTGGTGGGTGTGGCCCTGGCCCTGGGCTGCCTGGCTATGCTGCATCTCTCTTCCTTTCTGCTCTGTCTTCTGTGCTTGCTCGTAAACCTCACCTGGTGTGCCAGTACCACCTGTGTCCCATGCTTAGCCCCTCCCAGAGGAGTGCGAGCCCAGGTGACCCTGCACAGCCAGGAAAGCAGCTCTACCAGCAAGTTGTTTGCTGGCGGCCCAGACTCACGCAGTCATCGTTCAGACTGGGAAGAAGTTACCCTTTGTGGGGCGGTGAGCTTATGTTCAGCCAGCTCTTCTTAAAGGCTCTGCTAAACTTGACCTGACCTTTGCCTCCCAGCTCGGGGCTGTACACCAGAAGCTTCCGGAATCCAGGTGCCTCCTGTGGGCTGGCGGGGTGCGAGGGCCTGATCCCCCATGATGAGTGAGATCCTGGGAGGCCTCACCCACCCGGGTGCTGCAGAGCTCACGGCCTGGCTTTTGAAATCCTTTCTTCCTTGTGTGCTCTCAGCCGCCACTTCTTACAGCGACTCCTGTCACTTATCTGCCACGGGCTCAGCATGGCAGCTTGATGTGCTTCCCTGGAGAAGCCTGCCTGCACTCTGACTTGCCAGATGCAGGGACGGTGGCGGGGTCAGAAAGATGCAGGTCATCACACAGTGCTGCTGAAACTTCCACGTCCAGAGCCACACCGAGTGCCCTCCATCCCCTTCTTGCTGAGCAGAAGGAGAACCTGCCTCTTTCCAGCCACTGCTGCTTTTTGTCTTATAAGCAGATGGACCGCCCTCAAAAAGGCAAAGTCCCCAGTGGCCAGCAGTGTCTCCTCCTAGGACTTGGGTCTGTGTCTCTTCTGCTGTCAGGTGCCCCAGGGTTGCCACCTGTTCTGGACTGTTGTATTGAATCGTGGTGACATAGACATCACCTAAATTGTACCACGTTCACCATGTTTAAGTGTGCGGCCCAGGGGCAGAAGCACATTCACGGTGCTGTGCAGCCATCACCACCCTCCAGCCGCAGAACTTGTTCATCTTCCCAAACTGAAGCTCTGGCCCCGTTCAACCCCAGCTCCCCACCCCCCAGCCCCTGGCACCCACCCTTCCACTGTCCTCTCTACAGAGTTCACGGCTCTCCTTTGAGGCCCCTCACAGGAGTGGAATCCTACAGTGCGGGCCTTTCTGTGACTGGCTCCTTTCGCTGAGCACAATGTTGGAGTCCCCGTCTCAGAATGTCCTTTCTTTTGATGGCTGAATCATATTTCATGGCCTGCATGGACCATATGATATTAACATACTCATCCATCGATGGACGCAGGCTGCTTCCATGTTTTGGCCCTGCTTTTTTTATTTTTTATTTTTTTATTTCTTTTTTATAGAGACAGAGTCTCACTCTGTTGCCCAGGCTGGAGTACAGTGGCGCAATCTCAGCTCACTACAGCCTCCACCTCCTTGGTTCAAGTGATTCTCCTGCCTCAGTCTCCCGAGTAGCTGGAATTACAGGTGCCTGCCACCACACCTGGCTAATTTTTGTATTTTTAGTAGAGACGGGGTTTCACCATGTTGGCCAGGCTGATCTTGAACTCGTGACCTCTAGTGATCCACCCGCCTCGGCCTCCCAAAGTGCTGGGATTACAAGCGTGAGCCACCATGCCCAGCCCCTGAATGTTTTTTAATGATTGCTTCTGAGCTTGGGGTCTCCAGGAGCACACAGGTCACGGACCCCAGCAAGTAAGTGTGCATTTCTGAAGTATTTGTTTTTCACCCGGAGCCCAGGGTAAGACAGCTGTGCTTCCTGAGTCAGGACTTGGAGGGTGTCCGGGTCACCATCTCCTACCTGAGGTTGTGGGCCACAGAGGAACCTAGGGTTCTTTGGGAGCATTCAGCAGGGGTGGACGTAGGTCCAGTTCTTGACTTGGGCCAAGGCCTTGATCTTATTGGTACATTGGTTCCCCAGGCAGCAAGCTCTGGCACAGGGTGGCTATAGACGCAGCATCTGACCAAGGTCTTGCTGCTTTACTTACTATTTCCCTTATCACTGGGGATCCCGAAGTGCACCCTGGGGCTCAGTGCTGTGCTGGGAGTGCTCAGAACTCAGAAAAGCTGTCACACTCCCAGTTCCGGTTTATTACAAGGAAAGGACACAGGTTATGGTGAGCGAAGGCTCAGGGCGCACAGGGCGGGCTCCAGGAGAGACCAGGCGTGAGCTTCAGCGGCTCCTCGCCCGGGGGAGCTGTGCAGACAGCACCTGTTTCTTCCGGCAACAGTGTGGGACAGCGTGCGCGGAGTCACAACCGGGAAGCTCACCCCAGCCGTGGCGGCCAGGGTTTCCGCGGGGGGTGGGCCGCATGGGCATGGAGCGCCTGCGTGGCCAACCCTGGTCACTTGGGCTGCAGCCACCAGAGATCTAGCTGGGACTCTGTGGCCCAAGGCCCTCACCATAAATGATGTGGTTAGCAAAGCCCGCCTGGCAGTCCAGTCAACCAAGACGCCCACACGGGGCAGGATTTTCCAGGGGCCTAGAGGTTATCCTCCAGGAGCTGGGCAGAGGCCAGACCTGCCGTTGGAAGGTACAGGGTGTGGACCTCAGCCTGTGGCATGGCCCTGGGCTGCAACCCTCCTGCCACGGGCCCCCTGGATGTCCTCTGCCGTCTTGCGAGTGCTCCTGCACGTGGTGGTCCGGACTGTGGAGTGGGTCCACATGCTCCCCAGGGGCTGGGTTAGGGTAGGCGTGGGGTCCGGGTACTTAGCCTGCCTGTGGCTGCACAGGGACTGCCACCCTCTCCTCTTGCCAGTGTCCCCAGAGACCCTGGACCTGAGGGAGTCCTGGGCAGGAGGCAGGAGCCTGTGCTCTGGAGCCAGCTGTGTTACCAATTCTCTGCATGACCTTGGACAGGTCCCCTCCTCTCTGGGTCAGAAGATCACCAAGGCCTGTTCCATCTGGAATGTTCTCGGCCTTGTAAAGTGTTTGATTGGCCTCAGCAGGCTGGAACTCAACTGGCTTTGCAGGAGAGCTGCCGTCTTCCTGCATAGCCAAGTCCCTGTGCCCCTCCCCTGCCCGTGAAATGTGATTCTCTGCTTAGTGGCAGGTGCCTTGTTTAACACAGACGGAGTCTAACTGGAACCTGTTTTCCTTCTTCTTTCTAGGTGTTTAGTGACGACCTTACCAAGCCAATCATTGATAATATTGTGTCTGATCTCATTCAGATTTATACCATGGACACAGAGATCCCCTAAGGTCCTGGCCCAGGCCTGCCCAAAGAGAAGCCCAGGATGGTCGGCTGCCTGGGGACATTGCCACCACGTCGCCATGATGGCTGGTCCCCAGAGGACCAGCTGAGAGGACTGGTTGTGCTGCTGGAGAAGGGCTGGAGAAGGCGATGGCTTGCTGCCACTTTGACAGTCCCTAGCAGTCGCGGTCCAGGTGATGATGGGAGCCGCGCCTCCAGCAGGCAGGCCGGGAGTGCACTGTGTGCAGCTGACCCAAGGCAGCCACATCTGCTTTTGTCCTTTGAGAGGACTCTGACTACAATAGCGGCATGACATCAATGAAAGGAAAATCATGAAATCGATGAGACTGAATCCCTAGGGATTTTTTAAAAGCCAGATTTATAGTGAGAATGTATGTGCAACGTGGCTGAAATCTATTTTGTGTAATAAAAAGGTGGTGCAAGTCAATAGGGACCCTCAGCTTTGCTCTGCAGCGCATGCTGCACATGGGGGTGTGAGGGGCCCTGAGAGCCTGGTTCCCTCGGAGTGCTCGCAGGTAGAGTGTGTCCCCGCCATCAGGCAGGCCTGGGCTTAGGGAGGATCACTTGCATTCAGAAAAGCGAGACCTGATCGAATGTAACTAAAAGTAATGCGTTTCTAAATGTCAAGGTAGCCAGTCTGGATGGGGAGGCTGGAGAAACTTAGAGCTGTGGTCCCCAGCACCCCTCTGACTCCTTGCTCAAAAGCCAGTGGGTAAGAAATAGAGCAGTCCAGGAGGCGCTCTCTGGGTCCCCTTTCAGGCTAGACGTACGTTCAGCACGTGCGTAGGGCCAGGGGACTGGTAGGTTTACACAGGAGGGTGGGTTCCGGCTCCTGCAGGTGTGGGGGCAGGGGCGATGCAGGTCAGGGCAGAGTCTTGCTTGGCTTTATTCTGACTATGTTCAGTGTCCTCAGGATGAAGTATCTGAGCAGATGTCATGGGCTTCCCTGGTGGGCAGGCTTGCCCCGGCTGACCTGCCCTTCATTTTGTAGAGCTCCCCTGTGGGTTTTGATGATTAACTTCTCCTAAATGTGGGCTCCTGCTTTACCTGTTGTAAGCTTTTTAAGACTAATCGGTCAAAGAACCACATTTACCGAGCAGCTACTGTGTGCCCAGTCCTTGCCTACGCTCTGGCAACCAGGTGAAACTCCTTGCTTATGTGGAGGGAGAGATGGGAAACAGAATGAGAATGTGTAGCATGGTAGTGAAAAGTGCTCAGGGGAAGAGAAGGTGGCCAGGGCTCAGAAGAATTAATATGGTAAAAATGGCCCTGATGGCCAGGTGTGGTGGCTCACACCTATAATGCCAGCACTTTGGGAGGCCGAAGTGGGTGGATCACCTGAGGTCAGGAGTTTGTAGACCAGCCTGGCCAACGTGGCAAAACCCCATCTTTACTAAAAATACAAAAATTAGCCAGACGTGGTGGTGGGTGCCTGTAATCTCAGCTACTTGGGAGGCTGGGGCAGGAGAATCGCTTGAATCTGGGAGGCGGAGGTTGCAGTGAGCCGAGATCACGCCACCACACTCCAGCCTGGGTGACAGACAGAGACTCTATCTTTTTTTTTTTTTTTTTTTTTAAAAAGAAAATATTCACAAACTCTACATCTGACAAGGGGTTAATATCCAGTATATATAAGGAATTTAGACAACAGAATAACAACCTAATTTAAAAATGGGCAATAGACCTAAACAGACATTTCTCCAAAGAAGACATACAAATGGCCAACAGGTATATGAAAAAATTGCTCAACGTCAGGAATCAGGGAAATGCAAATCAAAACCACACTGAGGATATCACCTCACTTCAATTAGAATGGCTACTATCAAACAAAAGAAAACAAGCTTTGGTGAGGATGTGGAGAAAAGGGAACATTCACACACTACTGGTGGGATATAGTATAGCCACTATGGAAAACAGTATGGATATTCCTCAAACATTTAAAAAATAGGCAGGGGATGGTGGCTCAGGCCTGTCATCCCAGCGCTTTGGGAAGCGGAAGTGGAAGGATCATTTGAGCCCAAGAGTTCAAGATCAGCTTGGGCAACATATGAAGACCTCTTGTCTATTAAAAAAAACTAGGCCAGGCACAGTGGCTTATGCCTGTATTCCCAGCACTTTGGGAGGCCGAGGCAGGAGGATGGCTTGAGCTCAGCAGTTCGAGACAAGGCAGGACAAGACAAAAGACAAGACAAGACACAGACAGAAAAGACAAGACACATTTTAGCATTCAAATACATTTTAACATTCCAACAAACAGAGTGGGTTCTGCAGTTAGACCACTTGGCTGTGAAGGCTGGTTCTATCATCTGTGTATCTTGGGCTAATTGATCCACCCCTTTTTCTTTTCTTTTCTCTTTTTTTTCTTTCCTTCCTTCCTTCCTTCCTTCCTTCCTTCCTTCCTTCCTTCCTTCCTTCCTTCCTTCCTTCCTTCCTTCTCTCCCTCCCTCCCTCCCTCCCTGCCTCCCTCCCTTTCTTCCTTTCTCCTTCCCTCCCTCCCTCCGCTCCCCTCTTCTTTTCTTTTCTGTTTTTTATTTCTTTTGCAATCATGGCTCACCACAGCCTTGGCCTCCTGGGCTCATTCGATCCTCCCACCTCAGCCTCCTGAGTAGCTGGGACTACAGGTGTGTACCACCGTGCCTGGCAAATTTTTTAATTTTATTTTTATTTTTGGTAGAGATGAGGCCTCGCTATGTTGCCCAGGCTGGTCTCAAACTCCTGGACTCAAGTGATCCTCTAACGTTGGCCTCCTAAAGTGCTGGGATTACAGGCGTGAGCCACCATGCCTGGCCCGGTATGTTAAAATGTAAAACCAATAAAGAACATAGTAGTTGCTTGAAATAACAGGCAATCATTGTGATGGGGAAAATTAGTGCCTGCCAATTCTAGATAGGATCATGTGCTTCATGTTCGTCTCTGGAAGTCCAGGGGACATTATAGATGTCACTGTAAGCACTGAAGAGCAAAGGGGTAAGCACCATCTATTTTCTCATCTGAACTTCCAGAAAGAAAGGACTCTGAGGTGACAGAATTGCAGGCCGGAAACAGCCTCCGTGCCTATATTTCTTCTGGAGCCTAACAGAGCCTCCCACGTGTGTTGAACTGTGCTGTGGGTGAGAATAAAGCTTCTTGATTCAGGCATAAGAAAAAAAGAGGAGGAGAGACACAGACAGACACACGCACAGGGAGACACAGACACGGGAGAAAAACCACACGACAACAGAGGCAGAGCTTGGAGTGAAGCATCTACAAGCCAAGGAATTCCGAGGACGGCTGGCAATGCCCAAAGCTAAGAGGAGGTCCTGGAGCAGATTCTCCCCTGCAGCCTTCAGAGGGAGCATGGCCTGCCCATGCCTTGATTTTGGACTTCTGGCCTTCAGAACTGTGAGAGAAGTTTCTGTTGTGAGCAGCCATGGGCCACTCACACACGGGCCTGGGCCTCCCCCAGACCCCTGCACAAGCCTTTACTCCCAGGACTCAGCTGTTTCACTGAGTACCGATTTTCCCCCGTGGAACCTGTGTCATGTTTGAAGCAGAAGCTTGTGGACAAGGAATTCACAGACACAAATTTGCGATTCTTTTGGGGTAGCATGATGTCTCTCCATGAAGGGCCAGCTGTCTTGGTATGGACTTTGGCTCAATGTGGACTTACTCATCCTTACGGTTCAGGATGCACTTGGACACCAGTGCAGCAAGGGCATGCTGCGATTCTTCTGCCTGCTGTTTTCGATATGTCTTTTCTCTTCTCTTCTCTTTGCTCTTTCTTTTCTTTTCTTCTTTCTTTCTTTCTTTCTTTCTTTCTTTCTTTCTTTCTTTCTTTCTTTCTTTCTTTTCTTTCTTTCTGTCTCTCTCTTTCTCTTTCTTTCTTTCTTTCTTTCTTTCTTTCTTTCTTTCTTTCTTTCTTTCTTTCTTTCTTTTCTTTCTTGACAGAATCTTACTCTGTCACTCAGGCTGGAGTGCGGTGGCGTGATCTCGGCTCACTGCAACCTCTGCCCCCTGGGTTCAAGCGATTCTCCTGCCTCAGCCTCCCAAGTTGCTGGGATTACAGACGTGCACCACCATGCCTGGCTAATTTTTTTATTTTTAGTAGACAGAGGGTTTCATCGTTTTGGCCAGGCTGGTCTCGAACTCCTGACCTCAAGTGATCCCCCGCCTCGGCCTCCCAAAGTGCTGGGATTACAGGTGTGATCCACTGCGCCTGGCCTGATTGGTCTTTTTGCCAGTTTTAGAAGCATGGACTCTGATGCTTTGAATGACTTTGAAGCCATTTTTCTCTTCTCTTGGCAGCCTTCCTGGAAAATGCGTGTTCCGGTGCTGCCAAGTCGAAAAGGGAGAGAGAAATCCAATGAAGTGAGGGGAGTGTGGTCTTAGCGCCATGGCCAGGGTGGTCATTGGCAAGTCTTGGCCACAGGATTGCCTTCCTGGCTCTTCTGGGCTCAAGCAGGGGTGGGACCATGGAGCATGGGCGTGCACAGGCACAGGTGTTCAGGGATGCAGCATGTGGATTAAGGGAATGAGTGAAATGTTGGGTTTCTTCCTGTGGCTTTGGATTAGCAAAAAGGTATCTATGATTGGAACCCTCCTGCACTGCTGATGAGAACGGAAAATGGCGGTTTCTCAAAAGGGTCAACCCACAGTTCCCATAGGATCCAGTATTTCCACTGCTGGGTGTAGGCCCAAAGGAATGGAAGGCAAGGTCTGGAAGGGCGGTTTGCACACCCATGTTCACTGCAGCATGATCCACAGTAGCTGAAATGCGGAAGCCACCTAAATGCCCGTGGATGGCTGATTGCACAAGCCAAATGTGGCATATCCAGACAATGGAGTATGGTTCACCTTCAAAAGGAAATTCTGACACATGCTTCCACGTGGATGATCCTTGAGGACATCATGCTAGTCACAGAAGGGCAAATACTGTAGAATTCCACTTCTATGAGGGGCCTAGAGTGGTCAAATCCATAGAGACGGAAAGTAGAAGATTGGGTGCCGGGGGCTGGGGGGTGGGGAGTTGGGGTTGAACAGGGCCAGAGCTTCAGTTTGGGAAGACGAACAAGTTCTGTGGCTGGATGGTGGTGATGGCTGCACAGCACCGTGAATGTGCTTCTGCCCCTGGACTGCACACTTAAAAATGGTGAACGTGGTACATTTTATGTGATCTGTGTTTTACTACAATAAAAGAAGTGAGGAGTGTGCATGTGTGTCAGGGAGCCTCAAATTCCTGGGCCCAAGGGATCCTCCCGCCTCGGCTTCCCAAAGCGCTGGGATTACAGGACTGAGCCACCGCGCCATGTACTACAGGCCCTTTCAAGTCAAGACAGCTGCGGCTCCTGCAGCAGCTGGCGTCCTTCCCACTGGGGGCCTAACATCCCAGCATAAGTTCCTCTTCTGCATACACATCCGGCCAGGCTGCTGCACACCCAGGGGAAACCCCCTCCTGCCCGGGGCTTCTCCAGCTCTGTTAAAGCGGCAGGAAGGCATCTTTGTTTTGTTCTGCACAATAATTCACCAAATAATAAATCACACACGTTACCCAGACCAAGGTGTAAGGAGCCTTTCATTTTTTTTTATACACAGAAATTTTGGTCTATTCTTTAAGTTAGGAAATTAAACTACAGACTTCATTATGTATCTGTGATCTTTCTCAAGTTTTTTTGTTCATCTTTATAACAGGCAGATAAAAATGTAAAACATTTATGAACTGAACACAGTTGACCAAGCCATTCCAGGTAATATAATGCTTTATAAAGAGGGGCTTCCCAATGAGACAGGGCCCCCAGCCTGAAGACTGCAAAAACAAGAGCAAAAGATTCCAGGTCATGGTACCCTGTTTCTGAACTCCACACCACAGCACAAAGGTGACCCAGGGACTAAACAATCAACGTTTACATTAGGCAACTTTATACAGCAGCAGTGAGGGTTTGCTTTTAATATCTATTGGCCATTGGTCCTATCGGTGTGTCTACGACAGAGAGTGAGAAGAAGCCGGTGAGCGCAGCAGCACGCAGCTCCAATTTCAACGTCTCAAATTTGATTTCTCGTTGAAGAACACAAAGACCCTCAACAAATGGAGTTGCCCTTTTTCTTATTATCGTTTAAACAAGGACATCAGGGAACAGTTTACAAATGGGTGACATTCTCAATGTGCCCTTTAGAAAAAAGGGATGGCTTTGAGTTATCTGCAGCTGGCATTTTAAAGTGGGATTTTCTTTTCTAACCGAAATTCTTTTGCCCGAGATTTGACTGCTCCTGCTCAGGGGTGAGATGGCATTCATGGGAATAGTGGGGATGACGCCTGCTCCTGTTTGGTTTTGTGTGGATGCCAGTGGAGGTGAGACAAGCCTTCTGAGGGTGCCAGTGCACGTTGGTGGCTTCCATTCCGATCCTCTGTCCCTCAGGTCCCAACTGTCTCCCAGCGGCTGAGCCCCAGGCCCAAACACCTCCCTGCAAAACGTTAACACCTGCAAGTGTGGAAGGCAAGGGTCCCCCATGGCATCACTGTGTGGACCTAGGGGCTTCCTCAGGAGGGTGGCAAAAGTCGAGCCCCTCTTCATCCCCTTTGCTTATTTGGGGGAAACTGAGGCTTGGCCACCAGGTGCCCACACTGCCAGGATAGGCTCCCCTCAGGACCTGGTGCTGAGCCACAAATCCATGCCTTCATGGCTTAAGCTTGGCCTCTGGACACAAAGACTAGGGTGGGAAGAGGGCTTTGGTGGTGGCGCCTCTGGTGTCACAGCAGACATCGAGGTGGTCTACTGAGAACTCCTCAGCATTTGCCAAAGCAAACAGTGGGAGTCCATCCAGGTGCTGAGGGGACAGGGTCTGAACTGTGGCTGCGTCCCTGCCGTCATTCTCCCACCGCCAGCTCCTCCGGGCTTCTGATGCTCCCTCTCCCTCCATTGGCTTCTTTTGAACTCTTGGCCCCGCCCCCGCCCCCTCGGACCTGTGCTCAGCTGAGGCTGCTCTCTGGAGTCTGGGCAGGACCCACAACTCCAAGAGTGCTTCGTGCTCTTGAAGTTGGGGGCGTGGTCAGGATGAAGGATGTGGAATTGGAGTAGAAACCAAAGAAAGCTGAAAACGAAACTCCCCTTTCAGTAGCTGGAGGACTTCTTCTCATCAATATTTTGTTTTTTTCCTTTTAGATTAAAATTTCCATTGAAAGGGTTTTCTCCTCTCTGGCAGGGGTCTCAGTGCAAATGCTGCAATTATACCTGCTCCAGACCTGGAGCATCCCCTCTCAGCCTTCTCCTTGGGAATCTCGATAGGGCCGGGCAGAGGGTAGGAGCGAAGGGTGGGGGCGGGGTGATGAGGGACAAAAATGGATTGACCAGAAAGATATTCTTGCAGTCTAGTTCCCTGAAAAAAAAACAAAAAACAAAAAACAAAAAACAAAAAAAAAAAACAAACCTTGCTACATTCAATAATGAAATTTCCAAATGAAAATGCCTGATAAGAGGAATGCAAGTATCATGCCGGTAAATAGTTCCTTATTGAAATATGCATCTGGCCATATATATGTGCGTGTGTACAGATCCACACACATACATATATGTGCATGCACGCACACACATGCACACTGCAGATGTGCCTAGTTTTTGCAGGGGGCGGATTGCTTTGTGGCTGCAGGGCCGCTTGCAGGCGGCTCCCTCAGGTGGCACCCTTCACAGCCCTGCAGAGCACTCAACTTTTTTTTTTTTTTTTTTTTGCATGAATATGCTGATCTGATTGCCCCTGCATGGGTGCAACAAAAGCTCCCCATAAACCCAAACCAGCCCCCTGCCCACCACACAGCCCAAACGGCAAACACACGGTAAAACTGTAGTTTGTTAAAAAAGAAGCATCAGTAGAAAAAAAGGTGGGGAACTCAGCTCTTCGCACTTTCTACTTCTTCTCCTTCCTCCTTTGGATGAAAAACCTTCTTCTCCCCCTTCTTGTCCTCCTTTTCCTCCTCCCTGTCCTTGTCTTCCTGGGTCTGGATGAGGAGTCCCTGTGACAGGCTGCACCCTTGTTGAATGGATTTGGGTCCTTGCAAATGCCCTGCCAGAAAGGTCTTCAGCCACTTTAGTTGTTCCCTCGTTTTGCAGGTGTGCAGGTCCCCATATGTGTGTGTGCGTGCATGTGTGCGTGTGACTTCCTGTGAGTCCGAGTGTGCGTGTGCGCGTGTGACTTCGTGGGAGTCCGCGTGTGCGTGTGCGCGTGTGCTGAGACAAGTTCTTGTTAGAGGGACGTCTCCACGCTGTGGAGCGGGCTCCCGGGACTGGAGGAAAACACTGAAGAGGTAGCTGACTTGGTGACATGCGTGGTCAGGTAGATGCCGCTGTCTATGGCGTTGTTGTTCTGGTTGGGGGACGGGGGCGGGGGGGCCCGGAGGCGCTCCTCGTTCTCATCCACGTCCGTGTCGTCGATGAGTGGGATGTTGTGGGTGTAGTCATTGATCAGAAACTCGGGCGTGGCCATGAAGTTGTGAATGGAGGTCTTGGATTCTGGTTTCTCCAGGCCTTCATACAGCGAGCTACGGAACGCTTTCACCACCCGGATCTGGAGTGGGAGGTGGAGAGACAGGGCCCGAGGTGGGAGCAGGGAGGGAGGAAAGGAAGGGAAAGGAAAGGAAACGTGGAAGGAAGGTAGGAAGGAAGGAAGGAGACAGTCAGTGGCCGGCTGCTGCTGGTAAGTTCCACCCACATCAATGGCTGGGGGTCATGGCATGAGAAATGTCCACCCATTTGTTGGAGGGCTGCTACGGAATGGGGTGGCTCTGCCTGCCTTTGGAAAGAGTTTTCAGGTGTGGGCCTTGGTCTCGTCAACCGATCCGCATGCAGGAAAAGATGACAATGTCTTTCTCTCGGCTGAGCTGGGCAGGTATTCTGGAGACCTCCCAATTCCCTGTTCTGGGGAGACGACTGGCTTTGGTGACCTCTGGGGTCTCTGCCCAATCTGAATTCCAATTTGGTGGAAAAGAAAAATGATTTGAAAAGGGGAGAATGCTGGTGAGTGGGCTGTCTTCTTGATCTTACCAGAAAGTCCAAAGTACCTGCTGGTATGGGCAAGTTCCCAGGCTATGGGCACTGCCGGCCTTTCTCACATGGGTCTCTCTCCAACCCCCAGCTCCCATGGCTGGAGCCGGGACCTGCCATGTCCAGAGTCTCCCTGCGGCTAACTCCACTGGCCACTTCTGCATCTTCGTCTGATTTGATCCCTCAGGGCACTCAGCACAGATGATCATCCCTCTTTCTGGAAACTTCTCATGGCTTTCTGACATTGCCCCTGCCTGGCCCTCTTCCACCTCACCAGCTGCTCTGGCCCCGTCTCCTCCACTGCCCTCTCTTCTGTCCCTGGGTGCCCCAGAGCTCTGGCCTGGCTCTGTCCCTCCTCCTCTCTGTCCATACCTCTCCGCCCTGGCCACAGTGCTGGGGCCCATCTGGCTATAACCAGAAACTGTGGCCCAGGCCTGTACTCAGAGCTCCAGGCCAGAGAGTCCAGCAGTCCCCAGCTGGAGGTATCTGAGACTGAAGTGGCCACACTTTTGATTTGCACCCACTAAAGCCAGTCTCTGCTCAGATGCCCCTGTGGCCTCCCCATAGCCCCCGAGTCTGATTGGGTCTGGTTCAATCTGGTGCCCCTGCTCTTTTGGCCTCACTCCCCCTGTCCTCTCTCCTGTCTCCTCCTCCATCTTCCAGTCAGACATTCCAAAACTTGCATCTCTGCCACCTCCCGGGCTTTGCTCTGTGTTGTTCCCTGGCCATCCCTCCCCACAGGAGTTTGCAGACCTCAGATCAGCGGAACTTCCCGCAGGAAAGAGCTCCCGCTGTGCCCCAGACTCCCCCGGCACAGTGGCCCTCCAGCAGGGCACTGCTCCAAGAATGAGCCCTTCCCTCCTCTGGCTTCTCCACCTTGCCTCATGCACTCAAGTCCTTGCTGCCTCTCTTTGCTCCCTGGCCCCTCAGCCTGGGCTCCCTCCTGCTTCTAGAAGCCAGGAGTTGATGGGGAGGCCGCTGCCTGGCCTCGCACAGGCCAGTGTCAGCACAGCTGCCAATGGTAGCTGGCCCACCTTGTACTGCCATCCCTATAGGGGGCAGCAGACAGAGTGCTGAGCTGCCAGGCAGACCCTGGGGTTCATCCAACACCTGTCCACCCCTCCCTATGTGAGCAGGTGGACACATTAGGAGTTCTGAAGCATTTCCGGGGCCAAGGTTCTATCTAGGATATTTGGTTTTCTGGATTTAGACAAGGTGTCAGGGCTTGCCCAAGGGCTAACCCCAGCTGTCTGCTACTTTTGGTTAATAAAATTTTACTGGTTTAAGTTTCATGCTGTAAGGGCACAGTTGTGTCACGGCAGCAGAGACCAGGACTGGAAAGCTAAAAATATTTCCTCTCTGGCTCTGTATAGGAAAAGTTAGCCGCCCCTTAGTTTAGACAATGAATCACCTTTTTTCGGTGACTTTCTTTCAGCCCTCCAGGGGCTCAGCTAGGCAAAGCACAGTGCTTCGGAATCAGCTGAAATGATGCCAACCTCATCACCTCTCCAGTGCAAAAAGTGAGCCAGGGCCAGGTTTGGTGGTCCACGGCTGTAATTCCAGCACTTTGGGAGGCCGAGGTGGGCCGATCGCTTGAGCCCAGGTGTTCGAGACCAACCTGGGCAACAGAGTGATACTCCCCGTTCCTATTTAAAATAATAATAAAAAAAAGTAAGCCAAAAAGCGCCACATTGGAATTTTCTAGCACCCCATCTGAAATCTGGTTAGGATTTTCTCTGGATTCGGGAAAGCCACATCTGCCAGATGGCAGATGGTCAGCTATTCTCACTCAGGCCTTTATCCCCAGACTGGTTTCTGAATTAGGGGTAACACAGAAATTGAGAATAATTTGACATTTTTAATGAAAAGAAACAGAATTCAGTTTCGTAGCCAATGCAGATGTTGCCTCATTATTTAGGCCTTTTCTGGTACAGGATTGTGGTGTGGAAGCTGCCTGGGACATCGCCTACTCTAGCTGTTGCCCATGCCCATCAAGTCACGAAAAGGACAGAATGCCGCAGGCCTTGACCCCAGGGCTGTGTGGGGTGAGATTGCTGGCAGTACACCAGATGACCTTGGCCACACCCTTCTCCTCGCTGAGCTGGTGGCCTCATTCAGACCCGGGACATGTGATCAGGCCAGGCCCCTGCTCAAACCTATGCACAGGTCTCACTGCACCTGGCTCAACTCCAAAGACCTCCACAAAAGCCAGCCAGGCCACGGAGCCAGCCCTTCCTTCCAGGCTGGGCTTCTGCTGCTACTGCTACTCCGGTCTCACCGGCTGCTCCGGCGTGCCCCTCCCGGATGGCACCTGCCTTGTTTGTGGCTTAACAACAGAGCCTGGCCCAGAGCAGCTGCTCAGCAGACACTTGGGGAATGCACAAGTGACTGAGTGAACCGCTGCAGGATGGAAGGGCTGTCCCCCAACATTCTGCTGTTCGGGGGTGCTAAGCTTGGCTGGAGTCCTGGTGAGTCTGTTACAGCTGACAGTGAGTCAGCTTTCTTCAGGCTCTATTTTCCCTGCATTCTAGTCCTGGGCCATTAAACAATGTTTTGGTGTTGGTCTTAGGGTGGGGTGTTTTCAGCTCACCCAACACTGAAGGACGCAGTCAATTCCTGGGAGATTGGTTCAATGGAGAGCAGCAAACATTCCTAAGAGAGGCCCGTCCCAGGGGGCTGCGCTCCCACCTGGGTGCTCGAGGACGCCCTCCTTCCACCAGCCTGGGTTCACTCTGTCCTCATCTCAGTCTCCTGCACCGCCTCCTGCTCTGCTCCCAGCCCAGGACGCGCCCGCCCCCACTGCTCCCAAAGGAATCTCATGGCCCCCAGGGCTGTCAATGCTGTGTATACACCATCAGGCCACCGTAAATACTGCAGACACCAGCTGCACCACGTCCACCTTTTCCTGGACTGCCAGACTTCTGCCCTGGCTGCCTCCCGGGTGCCCCCCCTCGGATGCCTAAGGGACCTCTCAAATTGCAGGAGGCCCGAGGAGGGCTCTTGTCAGTGCTCCAGCTGAACTCTGCCCACCAGCACCCTTCCCATCCCAGTGCAGGGCTCTGGCCAAACCTCAGAGGCACTTTGACCCCCTGACCCTATGTACCAGACATCCACGTGTCCTGTGGGCCCTACCTTAACTCAAAAGCATCTTCCACATCTGAGCCTCTCCTCACCTCCATTGCTGCTGCTATGTCCTGCCTGGGGCCCTGGGGTCACATTGGGACCCCAACCCCCACCAGCAAAGCCCTCCATCCTTCCTGTCCCTTCTCCAGGTGGAGTTTCCAAGCTCTCTCCGGCTGCCGAGTCAGACTCTTGGTCCCCCATCTGGCTCCAAACCTTCCAGTAGGTGATGGAACTGGCCTGCATCCTGACTGTGTGGAAATTCATTGAACTGTACCCCCAAAAGCCCGTTTTACTGTGACAATTTAAGAAGAAAGGAAATGAAAGCACTCTTCAGGGAGAGATGCCCCTAGGAGGGTCAGGTTGGGCTGGGGGCCTCCCCATCTCATCCGGGTGAGGTGAGGTGGCTCCCCACTTTGTGTCCCCACCTCCTTGTGTCCTCCTGCTGTCTCCCTCTGCCACACTTCTCCGTTCCCCATCATGGCTGATGGCCCTGAGAGGCCACAGTCCTTTACTCCTCACAGTCCCCCAGCACTGTCCGACACTGCTCCAGCCCCTCCTCCTCTCCCATCCCTGACACCTGAGGGCCCCTCCTCTGGGTCTAGGTACTCTCTTCTGGCTCTCTGCCCTCCATTCCACCTGCTGGCTAACAGCCTGTCGGCTCTGGCTCCAGACTTGGGCGTCTAAGCTGGGTCTCAAACTTAGCAGGCCCAACCCCCCACCGGCCCCAGCCCCGCAGCTCCCTTCAAACACCATCCAGAACCTGCACTTCGCCCCCACCCCTCCACGCCCTTAGCACGGCGGCCCGAAAACCAGAGCGTGTCTTGGTCTCCCCCGCTACAAGCCCTCCACTGGCTGTGGCCCTCGGAGCCTGCCCCGGTCTTTCTCACTCTGCCTTCTTTTACCCCTCAGCCTCCAGCACATCCCACCTGGGGACCTTTGCTCTGGCTGCACCCCACACCAGGAAGGCTCCCCTCACTCTTGTCTCCCCCAGCAGCATGGTGCCCACTTGTGCTCCTGCCTTCACGTGCCCCCTACATCCACCTTTCACTGGAAGTTAATCCCCCTGGGGCAGGGGTCTGTCTGGCTCGCTGCACCCAGCAGGGGCTCAGTGGATGGGGCTGAATGTCTGGGGCCCACACAGCCTTGCACCAGCCTCCTGTGCTGGCTTCGGCCCTCCCCATAGCTCTTTGCCCACTTTGCAATGCCCAGCCGGCTGGAGCTGCTTCTGAACACCCCACGCAGGGGCTCCCTGGAGCCATGACCCCTGCCCTTTCTGCTGCCTGGCTGGCCTTTCTCCTTCCTCTGAACTTAGCCCAAGTACGCATCCTTAGAGAGGCTGTCCTGGCCAGTTTGTTACCAGCTGCCCAGAGGAGACATGCTGGGTGCTGTGGGCTTGGCCCGGGCTCCTGACTTGCATGGATGAGCAGTTCTGAGCCTTACACAGGGCGGGTGACGCTGCAGACTGACAAGGCCCATCCCTGGCCACACTGAGCCAAAGCGGAAGGGGTGCAGGTGTGGAGTACCATGTGCGATGCCACTGCCGGCCAGCTGGAGTGGAGGTGCCCGCCATGTGCATGGGGAGACGTGCCCCTGGTTAGCCTTCAAGTGCTGGAGTTTGCAGTGCAGGGCTGGGGAGGAGGATGAGGGCGGAGAAGGGCCGCAGAAGCAGGGAGACAAGCGAAGGACCGAGAAGAGTAGAAAAAGGAAAGGAAAAGAGAACAATCAAAGCAAAGACTCCTGAACCGCAGTGACAACGAAACGACAGAAGCTGTGCCTGACACCTTCTCACTCTTCCTTCTAATTCCTCAAGCAGAAACAAGCCCTATCCTGCTGCCTCTGTGCTGGGCACCAGCCGACCCAAGGGGCTCCATGCGCTCTGCTCAGTCTCAGCCGCTAAGGTTCACAGAGCTCGGATGCTTCTGGTCGATTTCCTCCCTACCTATCCACTGCTCAGCACCAACCACCGGTCCAGAACCTTCCTTTGGAGGCAGGGACCTGTCAGCTCCCCAGGCATCTGAGCTTTGAATTTAGAGCGGATTCTGAACACAGCAGCCAGGGAGACCCATGGGGAACTTCTCGCCAAGAACTTTAGGGTTTCCAGGCCCCAAACAACCCCTGTAGGCGAGAGGGTGAATCACGAATTGAAAGCGACACAAAGGTGTCCTCAAGAGCCTGTGGCAATATGAACCATCAGTCAACTCGGGCAATGAGAAGCCAAACTCAGATAGCCTGAACACTGAGGAGAAGGTGGCTTCGGCCTCACTTCTCTATGTGGGGGAAGAGCAAGGGGAAGGCCCCTTTCTACCCCACGGGGATGTCACATGCTTGAATTAGGAAAAATGAAAATGCAAACTCCACAGCTGGCTCTTTCCCCCAAGGAATTGAACCAAAGAACGGAAAAGACAAGACATGGCTCTGTGTGTGTTGACAAGCCAGAACTGCTTGCAGCTGGCAAGTTTCATGAAAATTGCCTCCCACCTTGTGTGCACACTCATGCCCTAGTGTGACCTAGACCTGTGCTCCCAACACCAGCAAGCTGAACTGACCTGGGCGTGGCAAGTCAGTGTTGGGACTAAAGAGGACCCAGGAGGAAGGCCCAGCTGAGCCCTTGCCTCCGTACTGGCTGAATCCAGCTGCGAGACCTCCAATTAGTCTTGGGAGGTCTCTGGCCCTGGTTCCCAGCTTGGGAGTCCACACTCGGAGTGCCTGATGGGGAGGGCCTCGGACCAGGGGTTCTGGGGTCTGCCCTAGGCTGCGTTCTGGTGTCTACTTTGAGGGATTGCCTGGAAGGGCATTCCCCTGTGGTAGGGCCCAGGGTTCCAGGAAAGCCTAGGGCAGGGCTCTTGGGGAAGGATTGCTACTGCTTCCAGCATGGAGGCAGGGTGCAGACTGTCAAAGATCTGAGAAAAAATGCCAATACACCGTTCCCAGAAACCAGGGAGGGAGGCTTGGCTCAAAGCACATGACCTTCCTGAGAATGGAGCAAACTCCAGAAAACAAGACTGCTTCCACCGCCGGGCTGTGAGTGTGGTGAGTGCGTCGCCCTGGGCCCTGGAAACGAGTGTCCAGGGAAAGCCTGGGACTCACGTGGCCCGGGTTGGCCCCTTTGGCCACACGGTTTTCATGTTGCCGAAGCCAATAAAACCAAGCAACTGCTGTGATCTGTTTCTGGCATGATTAACGGGAACTAAATGGCCCTGAGGGACCCCCGGTGGCCACATGGGACCAGACTCATGGCCCGCTGCCTAACCCCTGCTCCTTTGCTGGACCAGGTCAGGAGGCATCTCAGGAACGACTCCAACAGTGAGCATCTCACACAGGCCTGGCGTGGCGCTGCTGGAAGGATAGACTTTGGATGCGTGGCTGGGGTGTGTCTGTGTGTCCCAGTGGAAAACAGACATAAAAGGCCTCTCAAGTGGCTTTGGTGGGGCTTTCCAAATGATTGCGCACCCTCCCGTGCCTCCTAGTGGCAGACGCGCAGCCCCCTGTGCCTACTGCCCTTGGTAGACCCGAGCGACTGAACCAGCTGTCCCTGGTCTGAACTGAACCAGCTCTCCGGAATATGGACATCCAACAGGGAGGGTGATACTGTGGCCTCAGTGTGTGAGTGTGTGGGTGGGGCATGGTGTGGGGTAGTCACCAGGCTGGGCAGGGGAGGGGCAGTGGAGGCTGCCTGGAGCTGGGAGTCAGAAGTTGTGGCCGGCACAGTCTGACAATGCATGCAGAGGAGGGACGGGGCCTGTGTTGGGACTCCTGAGTCCAGAAGCAACAAAGGCGTGGGAGGTTAGACAGGGTGGGGAGGGCTCGAGTGTGTGAGCACTGAGCCCCAGCGATCCCGAGTCTCTCGACCCCTCCTAGTCACCCCCTTGCTACTTCCTGCATTGGCCCCAGGGGCGCAGGGTGAGGGGATGTCATGGTACCAACCCCTGGCCCTTCTCCCCGGAGGGCCTGAAGTCCTTAGTAGGAAAGGCTTGGGACGGAGGCAGCTCCAGTGCCCAGAAAGGCCCCAGACTCCTGGTGGGCTGAAAGGCAGCCTGGCCTGGAGCAGGCAAAGAGGATGGGAAACTGTGGGTTTGCCTTAGGAAACCACGTGACTTGACGCCCCTTCAGGCCTAGTTGGGGCAGCCCTCTTGTCTAGGGGAGCTCCGTCACAGCCTTCAGAGCATCTCTCATCCACCAGAAAGTTCCAAGTAGAGGGTGGGCGCTGGTGCTAGTCCCCACTCTGCCAGGCCTGGCTGCTTATGGGACCCAGTGCAGGTCCTGGCCCTTGGGGGCAACCTCCTTCCCCCGATCTCTAGGATGAGGATGCTGGGCTTGGTGATTGCTTGGGGTCCTTGAAGCGTGGAGTGGGGGTTGGGTTCTGAGTTCTAAACCAATCCGCTGCACTGCGGTGATGGCAGGAGGTGCTTCTGGCAGGTGGCTTCCAGAAGTGGGCATGTCCTTGGTGTTGCCAGGTCCCCAGCCAGCATCTTCCTCCACGGCAGAGTCCTTTCTGGGATGCTGATGTTCAGCTGGGATGGGCCTCTTCGGAGGGCCCTGCCACCCACCTTCTGCTGGAGCACACAGTGTGCAAGGGACAGCTGCCCTCCTTCTGGCTATCCGCCACTTAGGGCCCCCATGGAATAGCTTGTGAACAGCAGGAGGGGTGGCGCCTCTCCCACTCTACTTACCCGGCACTGCCAGGCTCCGGAGGTGGGGAGGAGGGGGACAGATGGCCACGGAATGAAGGCAGGAAGGAAGTGCTAGGAGCCAAGGAAGAGAGGAGCAAGAGGCCGCCCCAGGGAGGAAGCAGGAGGAATCCAGAGGGAGAAAAGACAGCAGGCCCCACAGAGGCTGGGCTGGACCTGGAGAGGGACAAGGAGCTGGTCCTGGGGTGGGATGAGGCCAGGGCTGTGGAGAAGGCTCGAGGACCGCGTGGAGTGGGGCCGTGCTGGCTGCCTTCCCCTTAACTCAACAAAGGGGCAAATGGACAGACAGACAGGAAGCACAGAGAAAGACGGCAAAGAGACATACGGAGGAAGTCAAGGGGGAGGGAGGCGGAGGCACAGCCATGCCCCCTGCTGCCCTCAGCTCCCAGGAAGGAAGGTGCTGGGAGGCCACAAACCATTTCTGGCCTTAACTGACTTGGCAGAGCCTCCTGTCGGCCTCTCTGCTTTTCGGCCCAACCGCCACAGTGTCAGCCAATATTTGTGACCAGGGTAGGTGGCCCCATGATGATGAGTGTGGAGCAAGCTGGAGGTGTGCGTGGCCTGTGGTTTGGAGAAGGAGTGTGTGTGTGTGTGTGTGCGCGCGCGCGCGCATGTGCTCTGTTCCCAAGGGGGACAGGATGGGCCTCCTCCCTTCCTTAAAGGACAGAGTGGCCCAAAATGACAGCTTATGCAAGAGGAGGGGTGACCCCGACCAGGGGCCTCTCACCAGTTCCTAAAAAAAAAAAAAGAAAGGAAAAGAAAAGAAATCAAGCTGGAAGAGTCTGTGATGGAAAAAGGTGTGGTTAAGGACTCCCATCTGCAGGGGAGTGGCATGTTCGTGTTGGCAGAGGGGAGCGCTTCGGGGGCTTGCTAGAAGGAAAGGAAAGACGTAGCATAGAACCATCCTGGCAAAGGCTCTGGGCCCACGCACGAAGGTTTACTATTTGGTGTATAAACTCTCTTGAGCTTGTTGGAAAAAGCAGGCTGCCTGGCTGGGCCCACTGGGTTCCCTGCATTCTCTCCCATCAGGGTGGTGGTGCCAGCGGTAGAGTGGCCTTCCCTTTGTCTTTGTAAAAAGATGTGAGCAATTATGGAAGTTTCTACCTCCTTAGGATAGCCCCTGGGTTCTCTTCAAACTGTGACCAACATGGTGGGAAATTTTCCTGGCAACGTCTTGAAGAGAAGTGGTGCCCGGCCTCTGAGTGCCAGTTCTCGGGAAACCTCTAACACCCGGTGGCTTGGGGCAAGGCCTACAGGGCAGGCACCACCTGTGCAGTAGTGATTGGCCAGCACTGAGCCCACCTGGGGACAGGTGACAGCAGCATCCTTAGGAAACCACTTCAAGGAGGATGCTGGAAGCGCCGCCCCACTTCCTGGGTATGCGGGCTAGAGTCTTCTGTGGCAAACAGTGAGGGAAAGGCACCCGCCACCCCTCCAGCCCCGGGAAGGCGGCCCTGAGCCCGCGTGCTGCCCTGACGCTGCACCACTGAACACTGAGCAAGGCCCCAGCCTGACACCAGACACCCCCAGAAGTGGCCCAAGTTCATGAAGAACCATTGGCAAAGGCAGACAAGTTCAAGAAAAGAGAACCAATGGCACAAGGAGCACTAAACACAAACCGAAAAACCAAACAAAGCAAAGAACGGGAGGTCCGGAAGTGCCATGGGTTGAATACGTTTCATAAAAGCATATGGCTTTCGAGAGACACCATCTGGGCGGGCAGGACTGGACAGGGCGGTAAAGAAAGAACAGAAAAGCCACGGTGAGCGGAATGCAAGACTGGAAAAGAGAGAAGGCCGAGCTGGGGAGGCTTATTCTTCCCCAGAGATGCCATTTATGAGAGAAAAGGGAAGTCAAGACTCACTCCCAGCAGCACTGGTGGGATTGGCAGCAGAGAGAATTGCGTGAGTAGGGGTAGAAAGATTGGTTACGTCATGAAGCTGGCTGAGGACCGAAGACCGCCGGCGCACAGCACCCTGAACTGAACCGCTTCTCTTGAAGGTACTCACTACCTCCATCTGTGGGAGAGAAAATGAGATAAAGTTTGGCTTGCACTGTTGTCCAGGCTATCACGGAAGGGAGGGCTGGGTGAGGATAGGGGCCACCACTGGGCACATAGGGTGACAGCAAAGCCTCATCGGGTCACCCCGCTCACTGGGAGCTGGCGATGTTTGGACAGGGCCCTGACTGAGGCCAGCCTCTGTGCCACCCACCGAGAGAGGGTTTGCTGAGCAGATGGTTAGTGGTCATGAGATTGGGAAGGGAAGGGGGTCACAAGTCAGGGCACACTGCAAACATGTCAGAAATGCCCCTTGCAAGCCACTTGTCAGGAAGTACTTCATAGTTCTCAACCTTCTTTTTCCTCTCCAACACACCTGAGGGACATGACACGCTCCTATTAGAACCCGCCCCGCTTCCTCTAAACCCGGAGGACTTATGCCCTATGCTCCGTCTGCCTGCCCATCTCCGCCAGCTTCTGTGGCTCATCCGAGTGACTGGGCAGGGGGCGCCCTCTCGAAACCTCAGCAGAAGAATGGACCTAGCGGAGGAGGGGGTTTTCCCACCGACTGGCAGCCATGGCTTCGCTTTGTCCTCACTCTTACCGCTTCCTACAAATTGAAGGGGAAGCGAGGCTGGGGAAACTGAGGCTGGCAGGAGGGCCTTGACCCAGTGTCTTTGGATTTCCTGACCTGCCCTTGGCTGGGATGGGGACTCATGTCCGTCTCACTGGAGATGATGTGAACAGCAAAGCCAGTGTGCGCATCTGGAGCCCAAAGCTACCTGCTCCATCCCGAGCCCTGCAGTGCTATGTGGTGGCCACCAGGTTCAGCTGGGTGTCTTGAAACGGGCCAGGGCTTCGTGGAAGAAGGCAGCTTGAGTGTTCAGACTCCCCCTGCACCGGCCAAAATGAGGATGTACGCCACTTCAGCCCTTGACGCGCTGTGGAAAGGACTCCTCTTTCTTCTCAGCCTGCCCAGTCCCCTTCTGCCCAGCACATCCCACTCGCTTGCTTGTCACAAGGGGAACCTCGTGGCACTTGCTGCGACCGTGAGGAACGCATACTGAGTGTGTCAGAGCACGGAAGGAAGATGGTTGATGTGATGGCGTCGCGGTGGCTTGCAGGGGGGTCCCCTGTCTAGATTCAGGAGAGGACTCTCGCTGCGGCAAAAGTGATGAGGGATAGGAAAGATGCCTTTCCTGCCTCAGATTTGCATTGGTCTGGCCTGGCTACAGATGGTGTCCCAGTGGGAGAGCCACATCAGTGACAATACCACAGTCACCACCACCCATACCTGGAAGCCCAAGAGCTGAGCCAGGAGCAAGGCCCAGTTGCTGACGAAGCTTCCCTTTGCGTTATAATGGGATGCAAAAAAGACAGACGGAGTCATGAGCGCTGCAAAAAGCTACATGTTCTGGGTTTGAAGGACTCTTTTATTCTGGAATGACACCCTGTCCATCTGGTGCGTTGATATGTTAGTATGGAACCATGGTGCGAGCAGGTTACAAAATGCCTTCACTTTGTTTTTTTTTTTTTTTTTTTTTTTCTTTTTGAGATGGAGTCTCGCCCTGTTGCCCAGGCTGGAGTGCAGTGGCACAATCTGGTCTCACTGCAAGCTCTGCCTCCCGCATTCACGCCATTCTCCTGCCTCAGCCTCCCAAGTAGCTGGGACTACAGGCGCCTGCCACCACGCCCTGCTAATTTTTTGTATTTTTAGTGGAAATGGGGTTTCACCGTGTTAGCCAGGATGGTCTCGATCTCCTGACCTGGTGATCCGCCCATCTCGGCCTCCCAAAGTGCTGGGATTACAGGCATGAGCCACCACGCCCAGCCAAAATGCCTTCACTTAGCAACAGAAAAGCTTGTGCCGGCCTCCAAAATCTGGGGAGCAATTTTGTGGTTCCCAAAACGCAGAAACCTGGGGCCAGCTGCCTAGGAAATGTTTTTCTTGGCTTGGGGCATACGTACAACCTGACGGGCTTCTCCCAAGCTTTAGCTCCATTTTTCAAGCAGGTATTTCGAATCAAAGAGAGCAGATGCTCTTACACAGCTGGCTAAAAGAACTGACTGGTTCAGCATTCCTGAGAAACATGGTGAGTTGGATGTGACAAAGTCAAAGCGAAAAGCCATGGGGGTCAGGAGCCCGTGGAAGAGTCGGATCGGCTGTGCCAAGGGGAAGGAGTGCACTCTGTTTCCTCATAGGTAAAGCAGGGGACTCAGCAGCCCGTGTCTCTGTGAGCACCGACAATTGGAACAGCCTGGAACTCTAAGACTCTAACCGATGGGACCCGCTTCTACTAGCCAGGCTGCAGTAGCCCCCACATACAGAGGACACGAGACACACAGGTGGCCAGGGTACCACTGACACCACTGATGCTTCAGGTCAGGGCAGGGCTGTTGTCTCAGCTGCTGGAATACCTAACGTCGCCTTCGGCTGCAGTGGCAGGAGTGAAGTGGGCCGCCGAGGGGCAAGGTCCTGCTGTCCTCACCCCCCACCCCAGGCTTGGGCAGCTCTGGGCTCTGTAGCACAACAGGGGTATGATAGATAAGAGCCCATCTGGGGGCAGCTGGGGGGCTCATAGGCATGGTCTCGTAGAAGGCACAGTTGGGCCGCTAGGAGGGCACTGGGGGAGACGTGAGTGCTGCTGCTAACATTTGATGTGTTTAAGATTTAGCACAGAAATATTTATTGCAGGGAACGAGAAGAGACTATCTGTGCGGCACCCCTGGCCTGTCCGGGCATTGTGCTTGAGGCAGTAGCCCCTGCACGTGGGAGGGGAGACGCAGGCCATCTGGCGACAAAGCCTGCTCCCTTCCTCACCGGGGCTCCCTGTGTTCTGGCCAGGCCAGGGCATAGGTGACAGTGTTCAGGGTCCAGACCTAAGACATCCTTCCCAGGCTACGCTGTGTTAGGTGCCCAGGATGCCAGCCTCGTCTCCCGGTTCTCAGCTGGAGAGGCCCCTTGGACCCCTGGGGGGCTCTTTAAATGTGGAGTTCTTTGGTGTCCCTTGACCTAGCCCTGCATGATCGTGGTCTCTGGGGACTCTGTAGCTCTGGAAAGTTTTGCAAGGAGCCCGTGGTGGGAGTGAGAGGAGTCAGAGGGCTTTGTAAGCATGAGGGCCCAGGGGACGCAGCAGGAGTTGGGGAGGTGCAATGGCACAGGCGGGCAGAGGGCATGATTGGAAAGGCAGCCGGGGGTGCAGGGGTGCAGGAAGGTTGGGGTGACACCAAGAGGCAGGGGCTTGAAGGCCATGGTTGGGGCCGTGGACTTCATCCTTAGGACAATGGAGAGAGGCTCCACCAGTCCCACTGCAGAGGGTGGTGTTGGAGGGGCTGAGCTGAGCTAAGGCAAGCAAAGGAGGCTGAGGCCCAGGGAGTGGGGTTGCCCTGAGGCTGGGTCCCTTGAGACTCAGCCCTTGAGACCACCGGGAGGGAACACAGGACCCAGGGCACCGAGAACAGCTTTGTGCAAGTTGCATGGATGATTCTTTGGGACAAGCCCTTGGTGATGTGTGACAGATCCTGGGAAGGGGTGTGGCCTCAGGCCCCGCCTATTCCCACTTGAGCTGGGGCTGGTGGCTTAGGCGGGGCCCTGGCTCCGCAGCCAAGTGTGCAGTGGTGTCCTTACTCTGGCAGGACCTCAGGGAGGAGGGTCAGTCGCTCCATGTCAGGGGCATTGCAACTGGGGATCCTGGACAGGGCCTGGAGGGGCAGGGAGTGATGGCTGTGACCTGAGAGACGGTGGCCCAGGCCTCGCAGAAGGAGGTGGAGTGTGAAGCATGCTGGGTGGCCCTCTGGAGGCTGCTGGGGGAGGGGCAGGCCATGAAGGAGAGGCTGCAGGGGCTGCGGTGGGAGAGGGGCCAGGCCGCAGGTGGGGTCCCCATGGGCTCTTTCTTCCTCCCCGGCCAGGATTTTCAGCACTCAAGGGCCACAGCAGGGTGGGGCGAGGGCTGAGCAGGAGGTGGGGGTGCCAGGCGGGTGAGGACAGCAAGTCTCCAGGCAGTGCCCACAGCAGGCAGGAACGATGCAGGGATAGCCCGACCCCAGGAGCCGGAAGGGAGCCTTGCAGACCTAGGCGAGCGCCGTTTCTGGGGAGTGGTGGGCAGAGGCCAGGCTGTAGTGGGATCACAAGAGAGTTCCAGGGAGGGGTGTGGAGACACAGCGAGTCTAGAGCATTCTGGCAAAACTGTGGGCCGGGAGGAGATGGGAACAAGGGAGCATGGTAGCTCTGGCAAGCGCCTGATACTGGTGGCAGTGGTGGCCATCTGACTTCAGAGAGGAACACAGCTGATGCCCTTGGTCTTGGCCGGCCCTAACCCTTGGTGATTTGGATGACCAGAAAGGACCAACTCGGTGGCCAGAGTCCACTTCCCAAACGAAGTCTCCCCATCGCATTTACAGTGTCATCCAGTGAACCCTGAGCTCGCTGGTGGCTGTTTGAAATGGGCCTGTCTTCCCGATAATGTCACTTGCCTATGACCTGGGGCCGTTCCCACCAAGTAAAGGGAGCTCCAGCAGTGATGAGGACAGTGCTGGCCTGTGCCTCTGAGAGAGCCATTAGTCACCCACACACACCTTTAGCTACAGGGGATGCCTGGGCTCTGAAGGAGCTGTCGGGGAGAGGCGACCTCAGTGCCACAGCTGTCAGCGGGCACACCCCGGAATGGCAAAGGGGACACTGGCAGCTGCTTTTGTGACCTTGGCAGCAAGACCAAAGGGTTGCCCTGTGGGTGTCGGGTGCAGACGGCCGGCTCTCGGCTGCTGCTGGCCAGCTTGCCTCTACCCTCTCGGGGTGGAAGTGCCAGGGCGAGAGCGAGGCGGGGCTTACCTGCGTCTGAATCCGGTTCAGGCCCCGGAACCAGAGGATCTGGCCCCTGCGGAGCTCCCGCTCTGCGTGGTCGATCTCTTCGTCGCCGTCGGCCAGCTCCTCGTCGGTCATCTCGTCCTTCCCGGGCCCGTGCCCAGCTTCCTTCAGGCACTTCAGCTGGCTGGTGGGGATGGTGGCAATGACCTGGGAGAGCCACACAGAAGTGGCCGTGAGAGCCGGGCTGAGCGGCATCTGCCTGGCGTAAGGTCCCTCTCCAGAAGGAGACGCCGGCCTCCTTCTTCCAAAGGATGTCATTTGTTTTTGTGACTAAGCAAAGGGAGTAAAGCTAGGGCAGTCCCCCCGGGAACTGGCAGCCCTGGAGACCTGGTGTAGAGCCCCCCGGGGGGCTGAGATGCTTTTTCAGGAGTACGCAGAGCTCTGGGCCAGCCTCTGGGACTTCGAGAAAGTAAGTGTCTGTCGTCTAAGCCTCCCAGTCTGTGGTATTTTGCTATGGCAGTCAGAGCTGATGAAGACAGAGATAAGCGGATCCTCCATGGAGTTCCATTCAGCCAAAGGGCCCGGGGAGTGGCCTGAGTGGAACGCTGTGCAGCAAGGGCTCCTGGGAGGGATCGCTAAGCCCCTGGAACATCCTGCTTGACAGCAGCGTGGCTCACTGGGGAAGGGGCTGGGGACCGTGCCCCGTAGTCTACACTAACAGCTGGACCTCCAGAGGGCTGGAGACGGAGGCCAGCCACGTGACCACAGCATGGCTCTGCGAACCACCCCAAGAAAAGCCCTGGACACCGGAGCCTGGGTGAGCTGCCCTGGTTGACAATACTCCCTGTATGTCGCTCCACACCGTTGCTGGGAGACACAGGTGCTGTTTGCGCAACTTCCCTGGGAGAGGACAGCTGGAGCTCTGGCCTAGTCTCTCCTGGAGAGGGCATCTCCTGGAGGAACACCAGCCTAGAGAAGACCTGTGCACTGGGGGCTAGGGAGGGTGGGAGGTGACAAGGAAGGTGACAGCTGGAAAGGGTGACTGGATAAGGAGCCTGGCAGGAGTAAAGAGAGGGCATGGCTTTGCATATTGTAGGCCACTGGCAAGTGGGGGGAACAGTCTAGAAGGACGCAGGGGAAGCCACAGAAAGGGATGATGGGCATCTGGAGTTCTAGAACAAGACGTCTCGTCTGTCTTGTGTGTCTATGCCAGTGTATTTGTCGAATGTGGCCGGGGGGGGACTTGAGGACTGGTTCACAGAGATTCCCTTCTATTCGTTTTTCACTTGAACACGTTTTATCTTTGTAACTGAACAAGGTTAAAAATGAAAAGGACAACCCAGTAGCCCCGAGAGGCCGAGCTACAGGCTGGTGCCACATTCCTGGGGGGACCAGAAGGCCAGTGGCCTGGGAGCTTGAAGAGCAAGAAGAGGGCCTGGCACCCCTCTGGGCTGTGGTTAGAGTCCAGGTTTCGGGAAGTGAAGGGACTCCATGGAGCAACCAGGTTCAAGTGTGATTGGGAGGTGAGGTGCAGTAGCAGAGGGAAAGGAGAATTCTGAAAATGAAACAGAGGAACTGGGTGGGCTGTCCCCGAGGACACTAATGCTGGGGCCAGCAAGAAGGCTGGCATCCGCAGCAGCTGCAGCAGCCCCTGTGGCCAGCACAGACATCAAGAAACAAAAGCCAGGCCGAGCATGGTGGCTCCCGCCTGTAATCCCAGCACTTTGGGAGGCTGAGGCAGGCAGATCACTTGAGGTCAGGAGTTCAAGACCAGCCTGGGCAACATGGCACAACACATCTCTACAAAAAATACAAAACTTAGCCTGGTGTGGTGGCATGTGTCTGTGGTCCCAGCTGCTAGGGAGGCTGAGATAGGAGGATCACTTGAGCCTGGGAGTTCGAGGCTACAGTGAGCTGTGATCGTACCACTGCACTCCACATTGGGCAACAGAACAAGACCCTGTCTCAAAAAAAAAAAAAAAAAAAAGAGAAAAAAAAAGGAAAAGCCGGAATGCTATGGACTGAACTGTGCTCTCCAGTTCATGTGTTGAAGTCCTAGTGCCCAGTGTGGCTGGATTTGGAGTAAGGAAGTGATCAAGGTTAAATGAGGTCACCAAGGTGGGGCCCTGATCCTGCTGGATTAATGCTCCTAGGAGAGGAGACACCAGAGACCTTGCTCCCTCTGTCCACCATGAGAGCACAGAGTGAGGAGGCGGCTGTCTGCAAGCCAGGAAGGAGCCCTCACCAGGAACTGGCCCCGCTGGCTCCCTGGCCTCGGATGTCCAGCCTCCAGGACTTCGAGAAAGTAAGTGTCTGTTGTCTAAGCCTCCCAGTCTATGGTATTTTGCTATGACAGTCGGAGCTGATGAAGACAGAGATAAGCGGATCCTAAATACCCAGGCTGTTTCTTCCTGATCTAATTGTGGGGTCCTAGAAACTTCCCAGTGTGGGACTCTCTGTCCTTTCCATCAGGTCAAAATATTTCCTAATTTCTCTGGAGACTTTCTTTTCGCCCCATGGATTATTGATCAGGGTGCTGTTTGATTGATTTAAAATATGTGGGGATTTCCCAAGCTACCCACCCAGTTTGAAGGGGCAATTTTCGGCTCTTATCATAGAAAGGGGAGCTGTGGGCAGTTTCCTGGGCCCTGTCACATCCCAGTCATGTTCCTTTGCATTCTTTTGCTGACACCTTCCCTTGTGGCCTGTCCCTGGGTCCTGGTGTGTCACAGGCCTGAGCCCTCAGTGCGCTTCCTAGGGTGTGGACCCCAAGGCTCTGAAGCAGGGTCAGGGCAAGTGGGCCCATCACAGAAGCTGTCTGCAGGGCAGTCTGAAATGAGGGGCAGGGCTGTCACTCACCTGTCCCCAGACCAGCTCCCCAACGCCAACAAACAGGCACCAGAGCCACTGTTCCGTGGATAGTGGGGAGCAGCTGAAGGGCTTCCCGCCGAACTGGACGATGACAATCTGCGAAGGGCAAGTGGGAGAGAGGCAAGTCCAGCTGCGGCTCCTGAGCCACCCTTGTCCTCCAGCCCCTTGAAGGCCCAGCCACCCTGGTTGGTTCCCCCGGCTGCACGGGCTGCTCCTTGCGAGAGGACCACAAGGCCAGGGGTGCGATGACAGAGCACGCTGGACATGCCTCATTCTGGAGGACCCTAGAACCTGCCGGGGTCACCTTGCCTTGGCCTCCTGCCTCCTCGGGGAGGCATCCAATTTGCACGGGCAAGCTGTCCAAATGCAAACTGACCCCGTCCTCTGTTGGACTGTCACAGTCCGGGCCACTAACCCCTTGCGCTCATTACCCAGGACCAGGTACCAGACAGCCAGGGAGCACCCGTATGCCCTAGAACCGCTGCAGTGACGCAACCTAGCCAGTCCCGAGCCTACCAGCCCTGCCTCACCCGCTCCTCCCCGAGGGAACCACAGCAAAGGCTCTTGTCCACAGCTTTCACACCCCACCTCCTGCCTGGCGCTCTCCCATGTGGGCCCCTATGCTGTGGCATGTGCCCTCCTCTTGGGGTCTGTGAGTCATAAACTGTCTTTCAGTGGCAACTGTCTCCTGACCTGTTGGCCTTACTATACCTCAATTTTTCTACAAATACACTGTATTTTAGAACACTCAGCCCCTCCTAGACAGTGGGGCTGACCAGCCTGTCCACAGCACTGTGGGAAGCAGAGGTTAGTGTGTCAGCACTGGGCACAGAGGGCATCTCCAAAAGAAGCTTCTGGAGTTACGGCAGCCTCATGCCAAGGAATTAAGTGCTAGAAATGGGAATGGCAGACCTGGAGGGAGCCAGGGAGGACTCCTTCCAGCATCTGTGAGAAAACTTAGTTCTGATGAAGGCTCACGAAACCCTTCTGGAAGCCAGCGCGCTAACCCAGGGCAAGGCCAGCAATGTTTGGAAGATGAAGAAGGCCCTCTCCGACATGCAGAGAGGACGGGGGCTACAGGAAAGCCAGGTGGGGTGGGGCTCCTTCTGGGAGTGGAGGTGGGGAGGCCAGTACTAGGGGTGGACGTGGGGTCTTGAAGCCCACCACCTCCACTTTCTGCAAGTGGCAGAGGCCAAGAGTGGAGCCGCCCCTCCTACCTGAATCCCGAAAGTGCCCAAAACGATGGTGCAGAAGATGGGGTTGCTGAAGATGCCGTCGAACACATTCCTCTCGCCGTGGATCTTGCGGGCGTTGATCTCGTTAAAGAGCTGCATCATGACGAAGGTGTTGAACACGATGGTGTAGTGCTCTGAGGGTGGCGAGTGCAGCGGCGCGTTCCTCCCGCTGTCGATGTCGAAGAAGAGCTCCCCTGGAAAGCCACATTCCCCAACCAGGCACAGTCAGCCCAGCGCATGATGCACGACTCAGGAGCGAGACTGCGGTGTGTAGCTCCCGAGATGGGTCCCTTGTCCCAGGGGACGGCCACTTCCAGCTCACAGCCAAGGCCCAAGGCAGCCACACCCACCCCAGGCTCAACCAACCAGAGTCCTGAGGTCCCTCTGGGCCCGGGGCCAGACCCTGAGCCTGAGGGCAGGAAGGAAGAGATTAAGAAGGGATGTTCTCAATGCTGGCTTTCCTCAGACGCCCTCCTCCTCTTCCTCTCTCTTGCGGTCACCCCCCACCCACCTCACAGCTTCCAGCACAGCACCCCAGTCACTCCACAGGAGCAATCTTCACAGGGTCAATGTGGGCTGTCCTGTTCCTAGGGTTACCGTGGCCACTCTGGGGCTGGGTAGAAGCTGCCTACTCTACACAGCTACACAGCCGTGGGCAGGATGTCAAGACATGAACTGTTTCTCAGCTGCTCAGGGGCCTGCGAGGAGAGGCTGAGAAAGAGCTGCAGGCCACCAGCAGGCCTGGCTGCAGGGTTGCTAGCCTGGCCCATCTGCTCCTTCCCCTGTGTGCTGTCCAGTTAAGAACTGCAGCGTCCCACCCCGTACTGGGTGCGGAGGCACAGGTGGAGGCACACCAGACAGAATCGGAGCCCGAGGTGGTGGCAACAGTGTCCCGAAGGCCTCCCGGGTGCCCCTGGCCAGCCTACCGACAAACAGCAGGGTGAAGATGATGGCGAGCTGGTACACGGCGTGGCCCAGAATGTTCTTCATCATGGTGCGGGAGATGAGGGGCTTGTCGCGGCCGTACGGCTTCCGCAGCAGCAGCGACTCCGTGGGTGGCTCCGTTGCCAGGGCCAGCGAGGCAAACGTGTCCATGATCAAGTTCACCCACAACATCTGCACGGCTTTGAGAGGAGAGTCCTATGGAGAGGAGGCAGTCACCTTTCCATGGGCCGCCTGCCCGGGAAGGTTGGGGGTGGAAACCCAGTAGCTCCTGGGGGCTCCTCATGGGGTCCCCATCACCAGGATTTCATGCCCATGAAAACAGACATCTCCATCCCTACATCGCCTTTACGCTAGCGGGGCGTTTTCTTTGGGCTGTCATGTGCCCGCCTCCCTTCTCTCACCTGGCAGCAGGTGTGCTCCAAATCCCTCGCAGGAGGTGAAAAACCCCAGACCACAAAACAGCCCGACGATGGGGTCTGCCATTTGGGGCAACAGAGTGAGGGCTGCTCTCCTTGTCTCCTGCACCTCAGGGGCAGGAGGAGGCAGAAACTCTGAACTGGACCTTCCTTCTCAGCTCCTCTGAGTTGTTGGTTAAAAATCAGCCTCACAGAAGCCAGACACACAAGGCCACGTACTGTCTGATTCCATTCATAGGAAACTTCCAGAACTGACAAATCCATAGAGAGAGAAAGCAGATGAGTGGGTGCCAGGGGCTGGGGTTTGGGGAGTGGAGAGTGACGGCTCACGGGGTCTGGGTGTCCTTTTGGGGTGATGAGAGTGTTCTGGGAATAGACATTGTGGAGGGATATAAACCTCTGAGTTACGTACTTTCAAAAGGTTAAAATGGTTCTGGTGAAGTTTGTTATGTGATTTTTATCTCAATTAAAAAAATTGTTTTGAAAAGACCAAGTTGATCAGCAGGCAATTTAAATCCCTGTCAGCAACAAACAGTTATTTATTTGCACCCCCTTTCTAAGTGGGGGGCGAAGAAAATCTGGACACTCACCAATGGGGAAAATGGGACTATTGAGAAAGGGTTCCCATGGGACGCATAGCCCGTGCAGAAACTCATGCACAGATGCTCCTGGCAGCACCATTCACAAGAGCCAAAAAGTGGGAACGAGCCATGTGTCCATCAGGACAGACAGACATAATGTGGCAGTCTGTGCCGTGGAGTGTTATGAGGCCATGAAAAGGCAGAAAGTCCTGCCCTATGCTACGGTGTGTGTGGGCCTGAAAACACGGTGCTAAGCGAGATGCCAGACACAAGAGGCCACATGTTATTTGATCCCATAGGAATGAAATGTCCAGAACAGGCAAATCCATAGACCCAGGAAGCCTGTGAGTGGTTGCCGGGGGCTGGGATGTTTGGGGAGAAATGGGGGAGCACAGGGTTTCTTTTTAAGATGATGACGAGCTTCTGGAACTAGATAGAGCCAATGGTTGCACAACATGGTGAATGTCCTACAAATTCGAACGCTGAATTATGTACTTGAAAATGGTGAATTTTTGGCATGTGAATTTGATCTCAATTAAAATAATCTGCAGCAAAGAAAAAAAAGCCCTCACTCTCACAATCTGGCCCTCAGGCCTGAGCCCAGGTGTCCTAGCTGGGGCATGGCAGCCCCAGTACCCACCTGAGTAATGCAGGCGCCTGTGAAGGCCACAATCACGGCCACCACATTGACCGTCAGTTGAAACTGCAGGAACTTGGAGATGCTGTCATAGACGTTACGGCCCCACATGACTGCCTTGACAATGCTGGTGAAGTTGTCATCGGTCAGGATGATGTCGGAGGCCTCCTTGGCCACATCAGTCCCTGCGATGCCCTGGGGGGTGACACACACACTCACACACACAGAGTGTTTGTGGGGGGCCCCTTCCCCAGCCCCCCTTGATCACCTGGCCTGCCTGGCTGGCTCCCTGCTCTCCCCTTCTGAATAACATCCCACCCCGCCCCCGAAAGCCAAGAACAGCACTGTTTTTTGTTGTTTTTTTATGCAACACATTCTTGTACTACAAACAGTAAGTTGTCACATGTCATGGTGAGGGGGGGCTTTGCTCATAAACACAGACGGTGCTGATGACATGGCATCAACACAGCTTTACATATTAAGCCCAGCTGCCACCACGTGGCCACCAAGCAGCGTGGTCTGTTCTTAGCACTCCTGATAGGCTTGCTGGCTAAGGAGCCCTGGGAAGTCATGCATGGGGACGCCCTGGGCGGGGCGGGTCTTTGCAGAGGAGTCCCTGTCCCACGGAGGTGCAGCTGCAGCTGTGCCAAGCTGCGCAGTCCTCTCCTCTGCCGCAAGCCTGGCCCTGTGAGAGCTGCCACCTCTCGGAGCTTGGGCTGGAGCTCCCTTCTGGGCTACAGGTGCTGGGAAGGACTGGGCTGGGTTCCCCGGGTGACACTCCTTTTCGGTAGGGCAGGGAGAGGGGCTCGCCAGATTGCTGCGTTCAGTGGCTGTGGGGCCACTGAGGGGCCGCAACCAGCCATGTGGGTGGCGTCTGCCGGGCTACCCTGCTCAGTGGGTGAGCAACAGGAAGGAAGTGCAGAGGAAGAGCACTTCTGGGGACTCTGCTCACCTCATCTGGGGCTGAGAGTCCATTTAGAGAGGACAGGGGGTGGGCAATGCCATCAGTGATGAGCCCCCACTCCGCATTCCCCTTCCTCTCCACCGTATGTCTGGGGCCCACTGTCACCTTGGGCATCACAGCAGATGCCTTTAACGACATGTCCCCTGACTGGCAGAGCCCACGCAGGCCCAGGTGGCCAGGATGTGAAAGAAAGAACCTTCAGGCACTCCGTAACCTGCCCCAACACTGGCTCCCACTTCCTGGTACAAAGCTAATGTCCATGGGACAGACGCAGGCCCCATCTGCCGTGGTGAACTGGGCGGGCACCAGGTGGCTTACCATGGCGAAGCCCACGTCCGCCTTCTTGAGGGCCGGCCCATCGTTGGTGCCATCCCCTGTCACAGCCACCACCTGCCGCTGCTCGCCAGTGGTGCTGTCGATAATCCCTGGAAGACAGATCAGGGCAGGGCAGGGCTGGGGCCATCTGTCACCACAACCCTGTGTAGCCCTGCCCAGGGAGCTATGGGGGTAGGTTGGCGGTGAAAACCCTTCGGGATTGCCCCGTCCTGACTGTCCCAATTATCGGTGCTCCCCGTCACCTGGATCATCTCCTATCCCCAAATAAGTATGCAATCTCACTGAGTGACAGGGCCAGGGTGGGAGGATAGGGATCTGGTTAGGACTTGGGGACACAATCCTGGGTCCCTGGCTCTAGACCCACTGCTCCTGGAGACTCACTGTGTGACTTGGAGTGAGTCACCGGCCCTCCCTGAACCCTGGCTCCCTCATGGGCCCCTGCCCTGCTGCTCTGGGCTAATGGGACAAATGGAACCGGCTTCCTAGGCAGGCCCTGGGGACCTGTTTGGGAACCTGGCTTTTGGTGTCAGGAAGCAGACAACCTCGGGCTGGCCACCCCAGGAAAGGGGTGTGGGAGCTCGGCTACCTTTGACCAGTGTGTGCTTGTCGGTGGGAGACGACCGGGCCAGCACCCTCAGCTTGGGCCACACCTTGTCCAGCCGCTCCTGTTCTATCTGGGGAGGGGAAGCACAAGGACGCTGCAGAGCTAGGGCGGGCACGCAGGGGGCTGGGGGGAGGTGAAGGGGGGTCTGGGGTGGCAGACAGCCGGGTGCTACCTCGCCTTTCTCATTGCGGATCCGCCGGTTGAACTCCTTCCCTTCCAGGCACAGGAAGTCCTCCCCAGGCTGGATGATGCCACATTTGGCTGCGATGGCCCGGGCTGTGTTGATGTTGTCCCCAGTCACCATGCGGACCGTGATGCCAGCACGCTGGCATTTTCGGATAGCTTCAGGGACCTAGAAGAGACAAGAGAGGTGGATGTGACCATCGAGGCAAGACATATTTTGGGTTGAGGCAGTACCCCTTCCTCCATCAGATCTGCAGGTGGCCCAAGGTCTGGCAGAGGTGACAGTAAACCCATCCAATTCACGTGCTCAGAACACTTATGTTAGCCTACAGTTGGGCAAAAGCATTGAACACAAAGCCTATTGTGGCATACAGTGCTGATTATCTCATGTAACTCATTGAATACTGCACTGAAAGGGAAAAACAGAATGGTTGTATGGGACTCGAAGTAAAGTTTCTGCTGAATATGCATCACCTTTGCACTAAGTTAAAACAATGTTAAAAGTTGGGGACCACCTGCATCATATTAGATTCTGGAGGAAGAGAAAGAGGTTCCCCAGTGCTGAGTGGAAAGCGAACAGCCTGCAAGGGGTTGAGAGCGGGAAGCCAGGAGACCGGCCGGGAGGTGGTGGCATTGTCCCAGTGGTGGGGTGACAGGGAAGACAGTTCCCAAATGAAGAGGTATGTGGCTCTTCAGGCTCGGGGACAGAGAGACAGGGTCAGGCAGCTGATGCCACTGAGGTGGACGGGCAGGGGGAGAGGAGAAGAGGAGCCAGGTTCAGAGTTTGGGAACCTGAATGAGGAGGTCAAGCCTAGGCAGTGGGGCTTGTGAGCACCGTCGGGTAAGTGCAGAAGCCTAGGTGTGGCCGAGCCCCCAGGCCTAGGGAGCCTGCGGGGGGGTGGGGGGAGTAGACACGCAGGAGCGGGAGCCAGGGGTAGGGCAGACGGGAGACGCCAGGGGAGGACCTGGGAGTCCCCGCATGCTGGCACCCCCTGAGGCCATGGGCACGGGGGCTGTGATCTTTGCCAGGGAGACAGCTGGGCGCCCCACTCTAAGCCGTGGCAGGGTGATCCAATGGTTCCTGCAGCATATACCACCAAGTGGCCTCACTGCCAGCCTCGGGGACACTTTCTACTCTCTGAGGATCTTGGGGTGTTGGATAACGAGATCACGAGCCACGGGAAGACAATTCTCCTTTGAGCCAGTGAATGCCTGTCCCTGAAAAGTCTGGAAGCCCCCCCTCTGCTGCCACCAAGTGGCCGTGACGAGCCTGAAAACCAGCAGCTGCGAACCCAGGCCTCCTGCCTCCTCAGGCCCACAGCCTGTAGCCCAGTTCCTTCCCCATGGCCCCAAAGGGCTAGGCCAGGCTGTCCTTCCTTGCCTGCTCAGCCCTGCTCCCTGCCTTCTCCCCAAGGCCCCACAGCACAGCAGCCAGCCAGGTGTCTGGAGAAGTTGCCAGTGCCCCCGGCCGGTCCAGCTCCAGCATCAATACCACCGCAGCCACAGCCCAGCCTCGCGGGCCCTCCTCTGGCTGCAGCCCTGCCGCAACACCAAGCACCCTGGCAGGTTTCAGTGAGGCCCTTGTGTCCTACTGCCTGTTGCCGGCACCCAGGACTTCGCTGGGCCCCCTGTGTGTCCTCCTCAGCCACCACCAGGCTGGCCAGTCTTTGTGGGGGTCTGCCCAGCCTCCACAGCCTGGCCCTGTCACTGTGGTCCACCACTTGGACTCTCTCTCAGCCACTCTAGCTGGAAAGGAGCTGTCCCTATTCCCCAGGCCCCTCTGGCAAGATTCCTTCCTCTGCTCCGTGCTTCAGTTGCTCCCTGGTCCAACAGAGGGACTCGATGGCTCCTGAAGGGAAAGGCCTCTAAGCCTGTCCCCAAGTGTGGCCTTGCTTCACCTCACCAGCACCCTCTCCTTCTGCTCTCCCAGGCTCAGCGGGACCCGGGACTCGTGCTGCTGCCCGCCTTTGCGGGGCCCATTTCCCTCGCTGGACTTCTGTCCCCTGTCCTCCGCTACCACCCATTTTCTCCCAGGGCAGGCTCAAGGTGCTCCCTCTCTGGGAGAAGTGACCATGTTCTCCTCGGGGCGCAGGGCTGCTCTGTTGACATGACCCATGGCTGGCGTTTAGATGCACTGTCTTTGAATTGAGTGTCTTTGCTACGTGATCCAATACATGAATGCCTGTCTCCCGAAGGAAAGCCCAGAAGCTTCTCCTCCCAGGTTGCACCTGCACCCCCAGGGTGGCTCCTATAAATACAAGTTCTCAGGGTAGTCGGCAGGATCAAAGTGGCCCTGCTTCTGACACAGGTGGGTGCCATGCAGAGGCCCTGGGGAGACAGAGGGGCATCCCATGCCTTGCACTCTCCCTCCGGGGCCGGCCATCCTCCACACTCTCCAGGGTCTGGGATCTTTCAACAACAAAGTGACTTCCCAGTGTCAAGGCCATGGCATCTGCCACGCAGCCCTCGAGGTCCCCCTCATCTGGACTCCCCTGGTGGCATCGTCCATATGGAGATATGCTTCTGGGCTCCCTTTCCCGCCAGGACCTTTGCCGTGAGCTCCCCACGGGATGTCCTGACCATAGAGTAGCCCCAGCCAGACCCTCAACCAATAAACGCCCACCCTGTCCCCCAAACCTGTGTCCCCTCAGGCTTCAGCACCACCTCCAGTCCACCGGTCCTGGGTGGATCAGATCCCAAATGTCGACGGTCTCTCTGCCACTGCCACCTTCTCACCTGGTAGAAGGTGGAGCCTGAGCTGGGCCCATAGGTCAAGCAGGAAGGGGCTTCCAGCAGGCAGGACAGAGCCTTTGTGCGGGTGTCAGGGTGAGAGCACCCAGGACAGGGCTCAAGTGTACTACGGAGGGACTGCAGCAGCTATGTGTGAAGGAAGGCCGCCCCTACCAGTCCGGACAAGCTCGGGCAGAGGGCACAGTTACCAGGGCAGCTCACAGAGAAGGTGGTGGCTACCTCGGGCCGCACAGGGTCCTCAATGCCCACGACAGCTATGCAGGTGAGGTCACCCACGACCTCATTCTCGTTGTCCCAGTCGGGCTCCTGGCCTGCAGAGAAGTCCCGGTAGGCGATGCAGATGGTGCGGAGGCCATCGCAAGCCATCGGCTCGATGATCTTCCTCACCATGTCGTCCCGGTCCCGAGGCCGAAAGCCTCGGAGTTGGCCATTGCTGTTTAAGATGTTGGTGCACCTAGGCAGGGGGTGGGCAGAGATGAGGTGGGGGTGGGGAGACAACAACAGGAAGCAGTGCTGGTCACACTGGATTGGGGGCTTAGCCAAGGACTGGGGTCCTTATCAGAGAGGAGAGCCCCGTGTAAGAACACAGACACACAGGGAGAAGGGCGTGTGACAACAGGCAGAGATTAGAGAGGGGCAGCTGCAAGCCGAGGAATGTGAGGACCGGCGGCCGCCACCAGAAGCTGGAGGAGGCAGGATGCATCCTCTCTGAGATGCTTTGGAGGCGCTTTGGCCCTGCCCATGCCCTGCTTTTGGACTTCTGGCCTCCAGAACTGGGGGAGAATCCATTTCTGTTGCTTGAAGGCACCAGGACACTCATGCACTGCTGCAGGCTGAGAGACCGGGAGGGAGGCAGGAGCACGTGGCTCGTGGCAGCTCCACCACAGACTCCATGGGGCAAGGGGGTGGAACATGGGCAAAAACTGAAGTGTGTGGACAATCGCTATAACCATGTCCAGGCAGGCACAGCCTCAGTAGAGCGCTCATGACTCCGGGAGCTTCTCAAAAGGGACAGGACTTGGGAGGATTCAGGTGGGGAGAGGAGGGAGCAAAGGAGCCGAGGGCCACAGAGGCGGGCGTGGTGGAAGAAGCCAGTGGGGCTGCGAGTGCCAGGTGCTGCCACTGCACGGGAGGCTGGTGACGAAGGAAATGATCATAACAGAAGCTGTGTGGACGGAGGGCCTCCTACGGATGTGGATTCACCCACAGAATCCTCACACCCCTCCCCAGAGATAAGTGTTCTGTGATCTCCATGCCACCGGGGAAACTGAGGCATGGCAGTAGCGGGGAGTAACTTGCTCATGTATGCACAGCCAGCAGAGTGAAGCTGGGCTGGGCCTTTTGTCCGCAGTGCCTCAGTGTCCCTCAGTGCCCACCAAAAAAGAAGCACAGAAACAGGGCTAAGGCCCCCACACCAACAGGGATGGCTCCAGGGAGGACGTGGTCCTGGCCCTGGCGGTGAGCGCTGTGGGTGGGGCTGCCAGGCAGGGTGCACTTCGTGGTCCAGTCCGCTGAACACAGGAAGGAGGGTGGGCCTGGGCCTCTGGGGAGCCCTGGGCGTTCTGCAGAGGACCTTGCCCTGAGGGCCCTGGGACGGCAGTCATGAGGAGCCAGGTGAGTGGGGGACGGAGACGCCAAGGCCAAGGGTGTGGAGTCCGGGAAGGCTGAGTGGGAGTGGGGAAGCCAGGGCATTTGGAGGTGACGCTGTGCACTCTCCCTCACTTTGTTCTAATAGCTTTATTGGGATATAATTCACGCACCACACAGTCCACCCATTTAAAGTAGATGATTGAATGGTTTTTAGTATAGCCACAGAGCGGGACAACCATCACCAGTCTCCGATTCCAGAAAATTTTCATCATCTCTAAGCAACAACAAGAAAATAGATCAACTGGACGTCATCACGATTTCAAACATTTCTGCATCTAAGGGCACGATCAAGAGAGTGAAGACAGGCCACAGAATGCGACAGAATGTGTAGAAATCGCATAGCTGATAAGGATCTAGGATCCAGAATACAGAAAGAATGTTACAGCCCAACAAGAAAAAGACAAACAACCCAACTCAGCAATGAGCAAGGGGCTAGGACAGACATTTCCCCAAGGAAGACAGGCAGATGGCCACTCAGCACAGCAAAAGAGGCTCAGCGCCTTTAGTCATCAAGGAAACACAGATCAAAACCACCAGGAGATATTGCCTCACACCCACAAGGATGGCCCCCATCAGCATTGTCACACCAGAAAATAAGTGTTGTTGAAGATGGGGAGAAGGTGGAACCCTCCTATGTCGCTGGTGGGAATGTGAAACGGTGCTGCCCCTGTGGAAAACAGTTTGGTGGACACCACGACCCAGCCATTCCTCTCCTAGATGTCCACACAAAAGAACTGAAAACATGGGTTCAAACAAAAACTTGTACGTGAATATTCACAGCAGCGTGACTCGCGACAGCCAAAAGGTGGAAAGGACTCACGTTTGGATGGATGGACGGACCAACACGATGCGCTTTAGCATACAATGGATATTACTCAGCCTTAGAAAGAACGGAAGTTCGGGCTGGGCGCAGTGGCTCATTCCTGTAATCCTAGCACTTAGGGAGGCCGGAGTGGGTGGATCGCTTGAGCCCAAGACTTCAAGACCACCCTGGGCCACATGACGAGACCCCAGCTCTACAAAAAATTTAAAAGTTAGCTGGGTGTGGTGGCATGCCCATGTAATCCCAGCTACTCGGGACACTGAGGTAGGAGGATGGCTTGAGCGAAAAAACAAAACAAAACAAAAAAAGAAAGGAAGGTCTAATACCCGGAGGAAACTGAAAAACTTTACAATAAGGAAAGAAGCCACACACAGAAGGCCACACATTCCCTTGATAGGAAATGTCCAGACAGGCAAATCCATACAGAGAGGAAGCACATGAGGGTGAGTGGGTGCCAGAGCTGGGGAGGGGCGTGGGGAGGGCTGCTCCTGGCCTGGGGTTTCTTTCCGGGTTGATGGAGGTGGTTTGGAACTGGGTAGTGGTGATGGTTGCATGATATTGTGAATGTGCTTAATGCCATTCAACTGTACGCTGTAAAGTGGTTGAAATGGTGAATTTTATGTTCGGCCTTTTTTACCGCGACAATAGAATCAGAAACTCCGTGCATACCCCGGCGCCTCCCTGCTGCTCACTCACTTTTTCAACAGGATCTCTGAGGCCCCCTTGCTGAAGAGGCGGAAGCCACCGTCGGGCATGCGGATGACTGTGCTCATGGACTTGCGGACCGAGTTGAAGGTGTACACTTTGTAAAGCTTGTCTTCCGGGATCTGCTCGCGCACGGGCTGGAAGTCCCGCTTCAGGTCCAAGACGAAGCCCAGCAGGGCGCACTCCGTCTTATTGCCCACCTGGCGTGGGAGGGCGCCTTCCTTCTCAGGAGGCTGCAAGATGAGGAGGGCTAGCATGGCACTGGGGGCCTGAGACCACCCTCCATGCTGCCCCTGGAGCCCCAGCTCTGCCCCCTCGTGGTCACCACATCGTTAGGGTGTGGGCGGCGGGGAGCAGAGGAAGGTCTGCCTTAGCTACGGGCAGTTTCCCAGCCAGAGCCACCTGTGAGGCCAGGGATGGGCAAAAGTTCTCAAGGGGGGGCCTAATGAGCACCTTGCAACAGCTCACCTGGCACCCTGGCCAGGCCCCTCCCCTGCTCCTGCCCCCAGCCCTGCCCGCCCGCTCCTGCCCCAGCTCACTAGTATTTTGGTGGTATAGGCACTGTTGATGGAGATGGCATGGACCAGGAGGTCGAGGATCTTAGGGGTCAGGGCGCTGGGGGCTGGAATCTCTTTGTAGTGGGTGTCCCCTAGGTAGGACTGGACCACGGTCATACGGTTGGTGGTGAGCGTGCCCGTCTTGTCGGAGCAGATGGCTGTGGCGTTGCCCATGGTCTCGCAGGCATCCAGGTGGCGCACCAGGTTGTTGTCTTTCATCATTTTCTGCAAAGGGCGAGGGTGTGGGCATTTGGCCCAGGTGCTTGTTGGGGTGGAGGAGTGAGAGATGTCAACACAAACATCGCGTGACTCTGTTCCGCTCAGCTGGCTCCACGTGTGGCACTAAGCCCACTGGGGACCTTGGTCAACCCTGAGCCGATAGCAAGGCTGTAAGGCATCAGCAACCTCATCCAATGGTGGGGGCGGGATGCGCACCCGGGACCTCCCCTGCCCGAGCCCCCTCTCAGTTACCCACCAGCCCTGCAGCTCTTCCACCCCACCACCCCACGCCTGGCTCCCCCCACCTCCTCCCACTGCCTCCCAGTGTCCCAGGCCCTCTGCTGATTCTCCGCCTCCCCGCTGCCTCCCAGCCCCTCCATCCTACTGCCCACATTGTGCAGATGCTGACCCCCTGGGTATCCCACCGCCTGCCTGCTTTCTGGCTCATCTCATGCCCAGGGACCTGAGCTGACAGATCAGCAAAGCTGCCCCCTGGGTCCCTGCTCGGCACCTCCTCTCCTCCCTTGAGCCATCCCAAACGTCCCCAGTTTATACTGCCACCAAGGCGCCCAGTGACTTCTTACCCCGGTTTCTGAGTCTGTAAACAGTATCAACTGTAAGTTTTATGATTACCTTGACAGAGTAAGCTAAGGAGATGGTGACAGCAAGAGGCAGGCCCTCTGGGACAGCCACGACCAACACAGTGACACCAATGATGAAGAACTTCACGAAGTATTGCACATAGACCGGCGTGCACTCTGCCAGCCATGTCCGGCCTTCCACGACAAACGTCTCGATCACAAAGTAGAGGACCAGGATGATGACGGTGATGGCAGACATCACCAGCCCTGCCACAGAGCGGGGAGGAGAGGAAAGGGATTGCCATGGGTGAGGGAAGGAGGGGGACAGGAAGAGGGAAGAAGAGGTGTGGACACGGTCTCGGAGGCATTTGTGGAGGCCTTGTAGATTTGCCTTGCGTTTCACGATAAACAGCCCGGGTTTGGCTCAGCAGGTGAGCTGGGGCCTGTTTGCAAGGGGGCTCTGTGTGGCCTCTTCTGGAGTGCTGCTGGGTTTGGGGAGTGGACTTTGTGGTCTGATGGCACGAGAAGCACCGCTGGGGAGGACTATCCCCCACTGCCCCCAGAAGGTGTAGTACCAGCCCTGCATGCCCCCAGCTGCCTTTGGAGTGTGCCAGGGGCAGAGCCTGGAGCCTTGGGTAGGGGCACCTCATGGGCAGTGGCTCAGTGTGTGACCCGGGGCCTTCGTCGAGGGTTTGGGACTTACGCTCACTAGGGAAGGGCTGCGCCAGGCCCTGATGGCCGCTGCTGGCCTGGCCTGTGCCCCTGGCTGCCTGGCCCACACATCACCTGCCACATTCCTTCCTACTTGCTCTGCACAGCCTGGGCTCACCTCCAGGAGCCCGGCATCCTCCACGCCCAGTCAATGGCCTGGGCCCGCCACCTCCTGGTATCCCTACCTGCTTTCCCGATCTGCACGGCTAGCTTTGTGAGCTTCCCCTGAAGGACAGACTTCTCCTTCTTGGGTGCGTTGGCTTTCTTCTTCTCCCGCTCCTCCATCTCCCCACCCTCCGCGCTCTTCAGGGGCTGCATCTCCATGGCCACTGCACCATCCTGCTTCTTAGCTGCACACAGAGGAACCCCATGGCCAAGGTCAGTGCCTGGCTGGGGAGAAGGGGTTATAAGGGGCTTTCGTGGGGAAAGACATGCCACACCATAGAGAGGAGACGGGATTCAGTGGAGCTCTCCTATTTCCAAATCTATCAGTTTCCCTTCTCTCGCCTCCTAAGCCCAGGCCCTCTTGGGGTGGGTGGGTGGGCTCCAGCACTGTTCTAGGTGGGACAGAGATGGTTCTCTCGGGAGAAGGGAGGACAGACACAGCACAAGGAATTTGGGCACACAGACAGGGTGACTGGTCCTGGAATGCCCCAAATAATACCTGAGAGCAGAGGCCTGTGGCCCAAGGAATGTTCCAGAACCCTGAGCTGACTCATCTGCCTACTGGTGTCCGAGCCACCTCCCATCTCCCTTAGGGAGGCCCAGGAGCCCCATGCACTCTCCTCCCACCAGCCAGCCCTGCGCCTGTTCAGGCTCCATCTGTCGCTCCAGCACCCTCCCTGCCTCTCCCCTGGAGCAGACGGCTCCTCTCCCTTCTTCCCTGGTGGGTCCTGTGCTCCTCATCCTTGCTGCCCTCGACACGGTGGTGGTGTGTCTCCCACTCCGGCTCCCTCCTCTCCCCACTTCTCTGCTTCTGTCACTTCCTCATCTCCCTCCCTGCCAAGCTCTGGCTGCACCCACTCCACGGCCCAGAGTAATCCTGGCCACTCCACCTCCCTCTTCTGCCCCGGGACCGACGCAGCGACCTGGGGAGAGCAGACTCGTCTTTCTCCCTCACTACCCTGGTCCCCCATCCACTGGGGCTCTTGGCACTACTGCCATCACCTCTGCCTCCTCTTGCTCCTCCTCACCTGCCAGCCCGAGGCCATTTGCCACGGCTCCTCTTCCCAGTGGCGTCAGGACACAATTGCCCCACCCAGCTGGGCCCCTCTAGCTTTGTGCCCCATCTGCTGCCACCTCCCCAACCCAGGGCTCCAGCCATCGGGCTGTCCCCCAGTGCCCTCCCAAACCCAGCTCTGCACTGGGCGTTGCCTGGGTCATCTCTGCCTATGACCTTCCTGAGGGTCAGGACCTGCCTTGTCCCCCATGGACTCCAGCACCTAGAGCTGGCTGCTGCATTGGCCGACATCTCCTCTCCTCCGTGGGCCACGGCCGGCCTCCTCCCCCCTCCTCCCACCCCTTCTCCTGCTTCCTGCGTCTCACAGCCAGGCTCATGCTGGCCACAGGCTTGGCTGAAAGGAAGCTGGCCTGGGAAACACACTGACAGGGACCCAGAGCTTCAGGTGAGTCAGCCCTTCTGGGCCTCAGTTTTCTCATCTGGCCAGAGTGGACTTGGGGCGCCCACTCACAGGTGATCCTTACCCCCATGCTGGGCTAAGGTCTCCTCTAGGTGGCTGGGCCGAGCCGCCAGCAGTGTCTGTGGCCAGAATGCCCTGAGCAGCCCCAGGGGTGTGCTCGCTCCTCCCTCTGCACTGGGACGGGACTGTGCAGCCCACTCACCTGGTCTCCAAGTGTTGCTCCTGCCACTGAGGCAGGTGACCCTCCCCCCACACTGTGCCCTCCACCAGCCCCACCCCCAGGGTTCCAAGCTAGTTGTGCCCAAGCAGCGGTGCCCGTTACCTTTGGTCTGGCTACTCTCCATGGCCCCATCCTGCTGCTTGCCTACAATGGAAGAGGGATGACAGACACGAAGGCTTGAGGACACCGTGTGGCGCACACATGCACAGCACAGCACAGCCTGGGGGCCGCGTGGCAGAGGGGGTCGGGGGGAGGGGCCTGATTGCTGGTGGCCCTAAGCACTGCCCACTGCAGCACCTTCCTCATGCCCCGTCCTTTCCAGGCTCACCCCGTCACCACCTCCCAGCACACGGTCACCATGAACACTGGCATTCCTGAGCCAGACCTCTGCCCAGGGCTCCCCCTTGGGCCTTAAGCTCAGCCCTACACTGAACCCCTAAAGCCAGCCTTGGAAGGGCCCTGGGTCACACACGGCTGGCAGTGGGAGGTTCCCGGAAGCTGGAACCTCCCCAAGTCGGGATGTCTGCTCCCTGCAAACCAGCTCAAGGGGTTCACTTAGATGGCCCCTAACCCCTGGAAGCCAGGCAGACAGCACCCAGCTGCCCTTGCCTAGGGACCGGCTTCCCCTGCAGTCATGTCCAGCAGTTAGCTCCGTGTGTGTGTGTTTGAGCACTGCAACCTCCACCTCCCAGGTTTAAGCGATCCTCCTGCCTCAGCCTCCCAAGTAGCTGGGACTACAGGCGCACACCACCACGCCCAGTTAATTTTTGTACTTTTAATAGAGACGGGGTTTCGCCATGTTGGCCAGGCTGGTCTCGAACTCCTGACCTCAAGTGATTCACCCGCCTTGACCTCTCAAAGTGTTGGGATTACAGGCATGAGCCACTGTGCCTGGCCCCAGTGTGTGTTTTAAAGGGACAAAGGAATGAGACTCTAGGACTCTGCGGGGTGCTTTTAGGTCATTGGTCAACCCAGGGCTACTGCACGGGAGCGCCAGCCTGAGCACCGGCACCCAGCAGCCCTGCAAGGCCAGGCTGGACCCCAAGTGGCCCTATCCAGGGGCTCAGGTGGTGGGCACAGTCACCCCTTCTGAGAGCTGCAGTTAGAGGAGCTTCCTGGGGGCCACATCTGCACTCCCAGGCAGTTGGGGTTGGGATCTGGGGTCCCCAGGGAGCAGGGAGGGCTCCCCCCCCACTACTCAGCCAGGGGTGGAGCATTGATCAGGCCCTCTCCGCCCAGGGTTCCTGTGGGCACAGAGGGCCTTCTTGCAGGGAGGGGAGACCCCCATGGACACAAGATGGCCGTGGGATGACCGCACAGCACAGCAGGGGAGATGGCAGAGCCTTGGGGCTGTGGGGGCCCGAAGGAAGCACGGACTCCGGACCCAGCCTGCACACAGGCCCTGGGAGGCCTCTGGAGGTCTGGGAAGAGCATTGCTGGAAGAGGAGGGCTGGGCCCCTCCAGAAGAGGCAGGAATGGGGGGAAGGTGAGGAGGAGAAGCACACTTGGAGAAAGGTGCATAGGAGTCAAGGTCAAGAGACAAGAAATAGGGGGTTGGGTGCAGGTAGAAGGCAAGTATCCTAAGCGTGTACCGGGCAGGCTGCACCAATGGGGATGGGGCGGGAGAGACGGGGAGGGCCAGCAGGGAGCCCCCTGGTCTTGCTGGTACCCTCTCCCCAGCTGGCCAGCTGCTGCTCTCCCTCCAGGGCCCCCTCAGGGTTCCCTTCCTCCAGGAAGCCCTCTAGCTCTGACTCCTAAGTAGCACAGCCTGAGGGTGCTGGAGAGGAGGGCCAGGTTGGGGCCTGGGAGGGGCTGAATGGTCTTGTCAATTTCAAAAAAAAAAAAAAAAAAAGGAGAGGCCTGGAACAGTTAGGAAGGACACACTCATTTAAGGTACAGAGAAGGTGAGCAGCCTGAGAAGGGTGGCTGGAGACTCCAGAGGAGCGTGGGTTCCCGTGGACCCACAGTGGGAGAGGGCCATTGTGTGCAAGGCATGAGGAGGCAGCCCAGGCAGGGGCAGCTGGGCTTCCCAGGACAGAGGCCTAGGGACTCCGGCCCAGCCCAGACGAGGCCCAGGGCCGCCCATCTGCCTGTGCACCCCCAGGGCACTCACCGGGGTGAGACACTGCACTGAGCCCTACAGGACTTGGTGCCACAAAGAAGAGCCGGTGCAGGGAGACACAGGCCCAGGCTGCCAGAAGGCAGGGCTCGTGGAAGCTTCTAGGCCACAGAGGGTCATCCAGCTACTCCCTTGCTGCCTCCAGGGAGCTCTGGGCTCAGGGCTAACCTTTTCCCCGGGCCCTGACTGCCTGCCCCACGCCCCCACGCCCCCACGCCCCCACGCCCCGTGCACTGGCCCCAGGGCCCTGGCTGGAGGTCGCTGGCAGGAAGCAGAGCTTTCCCATGCGGGTGTGGCTCCCTACCATGTTTTGGCTGCAGGAGAGGCCAGAAGGGGCTGTGGCAGCCATTTCATCTTGTCCGTCAGGGCCTCCCTGAATAGTCCTCTGGTTAGAAGGTCTGAGGACTCCGCCCACTGCAGGGCCTGATGGTGGCAGCTCCAGCCACAGGGCGAGGAATGGGCCCTCCTGGCTCAGGCTTGCCTAGCTTTCTAAGCCCCCGGGCAGGGCCACCACCCACAGGTGGGCTGCCCGGCCCTCACCTGTCCCAGCCTCCTCTGACCTCTGACCCCCACCTCCCTGGCTGCCTCTCACGCTGGCCTGGGATCCTCGGCACCTTACTGGGCACGGGCCCCTGTCCCTCTGACCCCATTCCTGCCCAGGTAGGTATGGGATCCCGAAGCCTTTGGGGATGGTGGTCTCAGGGAAGCTCCCCGTCAACGGCACTGGAGGGGCCCTTGGCCTGCCGGCTCTCAGGGGGGAAATCCTCAGAAGAGGAGTCTCCAAGGAGAATCAAAAGAGAGGGCCCGGCCTACCACCCACATGGGCTGGCTCTCCCGGAGCCCCCAGTGGCACCGGGCCGCAAAGAAAGAATGGGCTGCGTGGAAGGAGCCCCCGCCAGCACCAGGGACAGGCGGCACTGCTGCGCTACCTTTCTTATCTTTCTTCTCTTCCTCCTCTCCGCCAGCTCCAAGCAGCGTGAAGATGATGCCTGTCTGGGAATTCACGCCAACGGCGGTCACCACCATTCTTCCAGAGCCTTCCATGACGTGAGTGCCTGGAACAGCAACACAGGGACTGAGACAGGAATTTGCACCACCCAGTGGGAGACATATTCAGCACCCACAACTTGTCTCCCAGGGTCTCCCGGAAGCAGGGACGCGGTGTCCACCTTGAAACTAGGCTGAAGCCTCCTCCCTGGCTTGGAGGAGACCCCGAGGCCCACAGGGCCCACCTAGGGCCTCCAGCCTTCCTGTCCCATTTCACACTACGTTTCCAACTGGGATAAACACCGGACTACGTTGAAACCTTCTGGAAAGGGAACACTACCCCCACTGGATATTGTCGAGGGTCTGGATTTGGGAGAAGCACAGTGCTGTGCTGGCTCCCGCGAGCCTCTCCGCTTGGGGCTTCCCATTCAGGACACAAAGCACTCTCCTGGGCCTGGAGGGCCAGCTTCCTCGCCCTGTGGCTGGAGCTGCCACCATCAGGCCTTGTGATGGGCGGAGTCTTCAGATTCCCAACCTGAAGGTTATGCTGGAAGGCCCTGGTGGAGGTGGAGGAGCAGGCAGCCTGGACAGGATGCTGGGCCACATGGCTGCCGACGCCCCTTGGTGCCAGGCCGGCCGGGAGGGTGGCCCTCACCTGAGAGCAGCATGGGATCTTTGTCGGCTGACTTGCGCACGTGGTCAGACTCGCCTGTCAGGGAGCTCTCGTCGATCTTGAGGTCATTGGCCTGGATGAGCACGCCGTCGGCTGGCAGCAGGTCGCCTAGAGCACCGGGAAGCAGAGGCCTTTCTCCCCACCGCCTCCTCCCGGCTGCCCCAGGGGAGGTCCCGTCAGGTGCCATGGGCCGCCTGGGAAAGGGACTTGGGAGCCCTCCTCCTTCTGGGGAACGAGGACATTTGCATCCTTTGTAGGGGGAAAGCCCGCCGTGGAGGCTGTGGGGACAGTTGATTCTTCAGGGGCCTGCTGTGTCTGAAACTCTCCCACTCTGCCCGGCCCCGTGTTCCCCCGCCTCCCCCACCTCCACCACCTCTGGCCTCCTGCAGGTGACGACACCCAGGCCACCGGGGAGACCCTGTGCTGGGGGTCTCCTCTGGCTCACCCTCCCCAGAAGCAGGAGCCGAGCTTCCTTGACAGGGTGGGTGAAGACCAGGGCACTCACCGTACTTGACCTGGGCAATGTCCCCCACCACCAGCGCAGCCACGGGGACCTGGAGGAGCTGCCCGTTCCGGATGACCGTGAACTTCTGCTCCTGCTCAATTCGGCTCTGCAGGCCTCGGAACTGCTTCTCCTTGCTCCAGTCATTGAAGGCCGTGACCAGCACCACACAGATGACAGACAGCAGGATGGCAGCCCCCTCGATCCAGCCAGCCTCGGCCTCGCCCTCATCTTCTGCGCCTCCCGACACATTCCCACAGGCTGTGCGGAGGACAGAAGCAAGCAGTGGAGGAGACGTCACCATCCTGTGACCGTCCCTCATCTCAAGCCCCATTCTTCTTCCTCCGTCCAGCCCAGGCCCCCAGCGGGCCTTACCTTCACTCTCCTCTCCCGGCGGTGCATAGAACGAGAGGCCCAGAGAGACGATGGCAGCCACCTCCAGGATGATGAGGGTCACGTCCTGCAGGGCCTCCCACACCAGCTGCAGGAAGGTCTTGGGTTGCTTTGGGGGGATGAAGTTCTGCCCGTAGATCTGCCTGCGCTTCTCCAGGTCATTGGTGTTGTCCGCCAGGCCTGCATGGTGCCCGGGAAGCACAGAAGGAGAGGATGGGATGGGGCGGGTTGGCCTTGCGTGTCCCAGGCCTCCTATGTGGCCCTGCCTGACTGCTCCTGGGGTGGCAGCAGCCCTCTGGGGCCGTCTGGCCAGCACCTGGCTCTCCCTCTACACAGGAGCCTTTCTGCAGACTGCTGGGGGCGTGCACATGGGAGTGAGCATGCGGCTCTCTGGCTGCTGTCACGGGGAGTCCCTAGCCATCCCCCTCCTGACACACAGATGACAAAACAGGCCAGGAGGCTCCCGGACTCCAGCGGGTCCCAGGTCCCTGTGCTGTCCTGGCCACCTCCACACTACCGCTGAGGGGGCACTGGAAGGCAGGGGACAGGACCCAACAAGGGGGCGCAGAGGGGACCCAGCAGGGTATGACCAGGTAAACAAGGGTTGCTAGGAGACAGGACAGAAGAGAACGGCCAATGGTCCCCTGGGGAGGAGAGCGAGTATCCAGGGGACTTTAGTGGAGACATGGGGAAGGCCACCAATCAGGGGAGGCTGGGATGGCACCAGATGCCAAAGACTAGGCCAGGGCTCTTTGCCTGTCAGGAAACACCTCTCTAGCTCCCAGCCTATGAATTCCCTGAGCAGGCTTGTCACCAACACCCCCCTCCCCAACCTGTGGGGACAGGACAGCCTGCAAAGCCGGTGGGCAGGGCCCGAGGGATGGGGGCATGGGCACGGCCAATGCCAAGGGATCAGGAGTCTGCAGGGTGCCTGTGGCTGCTGGCGACAGGGAGCGGAGGCTTACTTTCCAGAAGTTTCTCAGGGAAGAAGCAGTGGGGAGGGAGCATGAGAGCTAATGGGAGATGCAAGTTCTTGAACGGTGTCACGTGAGGAGAGAGAGAGGCATGGGAGTGGGAGTGGGTTCCCGGTGGGGAGCAGGCGGGGAGAAGCCAAACCGGAGTCACGGTGCTGAGGGAGGGACTGGGAAGTCTTCAAGCCTTTTCTGGGCTGCATGGCCTCCCAGGGGTCAGGGAGACACTGCCCACCCTGGGCTGCTCATCAGCTGCTCTCTGCAGGGTGCAGACAAGGCCACTGAGGCTGGAGGTGGAGAGGGCCCTGTAACCATGAGTCAGAGCTCCGGCCTGTGGCCCAGGTCAGGACAGAACCTACGCTGCCCGACAGGACCCGGTGAGCACAGGGCCCTCAGGACCCAGCCGCCTTGGTTCTAATGCAGCTCCGGCGCCAACTTTGATCCCTCAGCCAGGGCTCACAGCTTGTCTACATGGCGACTTGAATGACACCCAAAGCCACTCAGAAGCCCCCAAATTGGCTTTGCCTTCACAATCAGAGCCACCTGTCCCTATCCAATTCTGTCACTTGTCATCCTTGAGGACACTCACTTCTCAGTCTTCCTTGGCCTGAAGGTACTGGAAGCTTACATGGGTGACTGGCATCCAGGCCTGGACACCCACTCAGCCACCTTCTACCGGGGTAGGCATGTGCGATGACACCCTCCTCTGGCTCCACCCTTGGCCCCAGGATTCTCAGCCCCGGCTGAGGCTGATCCGGAGGAGCCCTCCCGGGCTCTCACCTGGCGCCCGGTGCGGTCGCGGCCGTGACCAGACCCACACTGACACCTAGTGGACAGACAGCAGCTTGCAGCTCCCGGCTCTGGGCAGCTGGGCTCACGCCTGCCATCTGCTGCAGGGACGGGATGACCAGAGAGCCCAGCCCCAGCCCATGGGCCACTCACAGTGGGTCTGCGAAGGCACACAAGACCCTCCAGATGACTGGAGAACAGGCGCATGCTAACCTTGGGGCTTCCGAGGAGGGGCAGGGGTAGCCCTGGCCGCAGTGGAACAGAAGCTGCCGCCCGCCCAGCCGTGGCTCATTCACCCCAGCTAGGCGACGGCCACATGGCGTCCACCCCACCCAGAAGAGCCGCAGCTGTCCGTGCCTCTCTCCCCCTGGCTCAGGTTTCTTCAGGAGCCAAAGGTCTCTTGCTGAGGCCCGAGCCTGCCCCAATCGGGAGCCTGGGGTTAACTCACGACCTCAGCTCCTGGGTAGTGGGGAGGGGGCGGGGGACCAGGGACCCCACCGAGGGGTGTGCACCTCGCTCTGGACTGGGACTGTCTCCTGGAATTACAGGAGCGAAGCCAGGTGGGGACAGTACTAGGGAGTACAAGACCCCCCGAGTGACTTAAGAACAAGCGCGTGCTAACCGTGGGGCTTCTGCAGAGGGAGAGGAGTAGCGGAGAGCTCCCCAGACACCTGGGGTCTCCACTGCCCTTAGCCTGGAGCCTCCATGCGAGTCTGTCTCCTGCCTGCCCCACCTCACATGCCCAGTTTGTCCCTGAGAGCAGCCGGGACCCCTGGCCCATTCCCCAGGAGCTCCCTCGCCCTCGCCAGCCTCTCCCTTGGCCTTGATCTGCCCTTGCAGCTGTAGCCTTGCTCGTTTCTCCTTAGCCTTCCTGTGCGCTGGGGGCCCCGACAGCTGCCCCGCCGCAGCACCCATTGACGGGGAGGAGGAACACAGCTGCGGCCCCTCTGGCTCTGAGCACATGCTTCCCCAGCAGGCCCGAGGGCAGTCCAGGTCCAGGGCATGGGGGCAGGGGCTGGCCGGTTGGCATGGACACAGATGGGCGGCCTGCCCGGAGCAGAGGCCAGATGCCATCAGAATTGGATTAGGAGCATATCGTGTCGGCTCCCAGCTAATCCGCCCCCTCCTTTCCAGGACTGCCTGTGGAGCCCAGAGGGGGACTGGGTGGGGCCAGGTTCCCGGGCGAACCCACCTCTGAGTTCAGCCTGAGACCTAGGTTTCCTGACAACAGCAGCGCGGTTTCCAGGATGGGTTCTGGAATCCTCTTGGAGTGCTCCCAAGGCAGGGACGGCAGCGGATTGATGAGTGTACCGCCAGAAGATAAAGTCCCCTTCCCGCAATGCACTATTCGCCATAAAGCACCTGCCCCACGGGGGAGTGCCTGCCTCCTGGGCAGCTCCAAGTCTGCCCACCTTGTCAGGGGGTTGGCATGGGGCTTGGGGCACAACAAAGCCAGCTGCCCCCGTGGCTCAGGCCCTTGTGTCTGAGGAGGACTGAGGGGCGGGCGGGTCTGAGCACCGGGGTCTGGGTGCACGGCCGGGCTAGGGGATGCGGGGAGTGAGTCACCCGCTCCTGGCACCCAGACAGCTCAAGCCCGAGGATCTTGAGGGTTGAAGAGGGGAGGGGCCGGTCCTCTGCTGCTCATTCTGTGGGCAGCAGATCCAGGCCTGGCCGGCTCCCTGCACTGTGGCCTTGGGGACCCAGGTGCTTGGAAGCCCTTCAGAGGCCAAGCCACCCACCTGTGCACCTGCCCTTCTCCGTGCCTCTGCCTCCACAGGCACGCGAGAGCTCCTGCGCTCCATGGCAGACTCCGGCAGGTTCCCAGGGGCCTTGACATTTTAAATATTTAACAAGGCCTGGCAGACAGGGGAAGAGCAGACAGCTGAGGCCCATCTGCTTCCTTTGATCTGGGAGAGGCCAGAGCCCTTGTGGATAAATGGCCCTCCACAGCCTCCTCGGGGGCTGGGCAAGGAGGAGGGAAGGCAGGAGATGCTCAGGAGCGGAGCCAAGCCATCGGCCCCAGCAGCAGCTGCACCGTGAGGGCGTGTGCGGCGGCGAGGCCGGGTGTCACGGGCGCATCAGCTTCAGGGCACAAAGCTAGGGAGACCCAGGCAGACCCCGGAGTTCCTGACCTGGCCCACAGCCCCCCTCCTCCATCTCCACTCCTCCCTGCAGCCTGAGTGCCACCTGCAGACAGACGGGGCCGAGACCGGAGCCACAGGAGAACAGTCTCTGGGTTGAGGGTGAGGGCAGAGCGGGAGGCTGGAGGTGCCAAGGAGCCTCGCGGCTGGGAGCAGAGGAGATGGGTGGGCCCAGGCGTCGCCCAGACGGGCAGCAGATCAAATCAGCCCGCACTGGCTGCGGAACAGGCCTGGCACTAGGCTGGGATAGCCCCAGCAGCCCTGCCAGGCACGCAGGGCCAGAGAATGCTGTGGCTCCTGGAATCTGGGGCTGGGCCTGGCTCCTGGGGGTCCCCGCTACATGGCAGACCGCAGCAACCAGGGCTGGGCAGGCCTCACAAGGCCGGGTGGAGCATTGCCTCCCACAGGGATAGTCAGGCCTCCACCCCAGATCTTTCTAGACAGTGAGCCTCCCTCAGCAGCGAGACTGACACTACCCTGGGCTTGTGCCTCTTTGGGACAGCCTGTGGCCAGTCAGTGCCACCTCTGATCAGCACTCTGGGCCTCCCGTGCCCCAGCTTTGGTCACCACTTCCTGCCAGGCCCAAATGGCTCGTGCCATCCCCAGGCCATCCTCTCTCTTCCCAGGAGAGGCCCCGGTCACCCGAAACTCCGAAGGCTTGCACCCCTCATCCCTTCCTCCTGTTCTGATCCCCCTTAACTGAACACAGGGTTGAGCACACTGGAAATCCCCAAATATACAGATGGGGCTGTCTTCCTCCTCCCCGCCCTGCCCTGTTCCTCGGAAGGGTTTCTGTTTGGGGCCCATTCTGCCTGTGTGTGCGTCCCATGAAGTTCCCATCTCCTCCTTCCCAGTCTGGCTCTATAGAGCGGAGAACTCCTGATTGTGGAGGTGTGGAGACCAGGGGGTCAGGTCACACCCCCTTGAGGACCCAGGTTACCCGGGGCATCTCCCCGTCAAGGGAAATGGCTGAGGGGAGGGGCACAGGTGGCCCTTGACCCCCGCCAGCCTTGGGGGTAAGGACACCTTCAGGACGCTCCTCTGAAGGCTGGGAGCAGGGCTGGGTGGCACGCAGCCTGAGAGGGACTTACCCTCTGTGGGTGAGGTCTTCAGCCTCCGGCAGAGCCCGCTGACATCCCCGTAGGCCTCCTCGATCTTCTGCAGAGCCTCGGCCCCTCGCAGCTCCATGAGGGCGCGCAGCTCCGCCAGCGTGCACCCAAAGCCTCCAGCGTGGGGGGCATCCCGCTGCTGCTGGGGCTTGGGGTGGAACTCGATGGAACTATTGGCCATGTCGCCCATGCTGCCTGTCAGGCCTTCTCACAAGTGTGATCTTGGCTCAGCCACAGCTAGGGACAGGCGGCCACCCACGGTCCCGGTGCCCAGGCAAGGTTTGGCGGTGGTGAGAAAGCTGCTAAGCGTGGACACCTGGGGAGACGGAGGCGAGAAGAAGCCAGGGGAGTGGTTGAGACAAAACTGAGGTCCCATCTTCCAGAATATTCTCTGCGAATCTTCACTCAGTCTGTGCCATGACCCTCGACGTGCAAAAATCACCTCCCAGGCTGGGCCAGTGGCCCTCATGGTCTGCCAGGCCCCACCAGCCAGGCCACTTCTGGGTCCTGCCCACCACGGCTGCTCAGAACCTGGAGGGCTTGCCCAGGTCGGGGAGGGGAAGTGTCGATGCCTCCTGCCAGGACCCTGCAGTGGCTAACACTAGCTAGCTGGAGGCAGAGGCTCTCACTGCCCCCCAAATCCATTCGGGAACCCACGCTGAAGTGAGGGCAGTGTGCTGGGACTGATCAGTGGCTGGTCTTGCCCGTGCGCCACCACCAGTCCTGGGCTTGTCCACTCCGGTTCACTCCCTGCTCTTGCCTGGCTAAGATGCACCCTGTGCAGCGGGCATGCCATGAGTCCCTGGTGGTCTTCTGGTGTGGCCTTAGTGGCTCACGGTTTCTGTGGCCCTGAGAGTACCTGGGGGGCCAGGAGTGAGGAAAGGAGGAGGCCCGGAGGAAGGGTGGGAAACAGGGGAGGGGAGAGAGGGACAAGACGGAAGGGCAAAGAGAGGGAGGGAGAGGGGGATGGAGGGAGGGAGAAGAGGGAGGGGATAAAAGGAGTGGCTGAGGAGGAGAGGAGGAGAGGGCACACAGGAGAAAGCCAAAGCAGCCACAGGTCGCTGGCGAGTCTGCCAATGTCCCAGCCCACAGCATGGTGCCACCCGCTCCCCTCCACGCTCTTCTTCCCTCCAGATGACAAAGTAAGGAGCTAAAGTCTCCCCACACTGAAAGCATCCAGGCCACGGCCCTGGCCACACTGCCTTCCCCCCTCTGCCGAGCATCGCAAAGTTGTCATCCCTCTCCCTGTCCCCGTCGCCTTACCTAAGGATCTGCTAGGGCCCAGGCTGCCCCTCCTGCAGCCATCACAGTGTTTGGCAGGGCCCACTGCAGCTCTTCTCTCTCCGCTCCTTCCTGGCCTGAGCTAAACCTGCCACATCCTCATGGAACTGAAATGGCCTCAGTGCACATGGCAGCACAGCAGGGCCCTGAACCCCCGTCTCTGGGGAAGCTCCTGGCTCAGAAGCATCCTTTGGAAACGAGTGGCCCAGAGCCCTGAAGAAAGGGGAGAAAGCCCTCAGGCAGCCAAAGCAGACACGGCCAAGTCCATGGCCTTATTCTCAGGAGAGGCCCTGATGGATACTTCACGAAACATCCATCCACAGTGACCCACGTTTGAAAAGCGTGGGCACCTGCGTGTTTACTCTCGCGACACTTTGCACATGAAGCAGCCTTCACTTCTGGGAGATGTGGGGACAAAATGATGGCCACGTGCCGGTGCCGTCCTCTGTCCCCACCTCTCCCTGCCGTGTCTTTCAGTTGGTCACCTGACACACATTCACCGAGCAGCTACCACATGCCTGGCACTGGCTTGATGCGCTGGGACAGGTGCCCAACAAGTTTCCACTAACCCCGCCCCTCTCTAGCTGGGCCGGGAAAACGGCAGGCCCGAGGGCCAAGAGCTGTGGGGTTGCAGCTGGGGCAAAGGTGAGGCAAGGCGTCTGGGGACAGGCATGGGGGGAAAAGACTAGAAGGAATGAGAGCTGAGGAGAGGGGGCCAGGACAGCAAGCAAAGCTGTCCCAGGTGAGGCGGGCTCCTTCTGGGGGTGCTGTGTGGACGAATTGCCCTTGCTTTTCTGACGCAGGAAACTGAGGCTGACTTGGGGAAGTGGCAGAGCCAGAGGACAGCTGGGTGTCCCGCTTCTGACCCCTCAAGGCAGCAATGGCAGCTTTCGGCTGTCACCTGGACTCCTTGTCTTCTCGAGACAGCCTCCCCTCCCCACCCCAGGACCTTTTCTTGTGGCGGTGCGCCTTCCTGAGCTCCAGTCACCTCATGCCTCAGCAATCCCACCATGTAGCAACTTTGTGCCACCGTCAGTTTCAGGCTCTGTGCCCCCAGTGGGTGACACACGGCCATGACAGAAATGCTTGTTCCTCAGATCACGAGTTCCTCGTGGCACGGTCACCGAGGCCTGGTGGCCCTCCCCTGGCACGTGCTCATCCTCCCTCCTCTGACCAGGGCATACCCAAGGCCAGCTCTGTCCTCCCCCACCCGGTCCCTGCCCCTGACCCCACAGTGGTGGCCCAGACAGAACCATACTAGGTCCTACAGCTGCTCCTGACTGCTGCAGCCATGGCCGTGTCCGAGTGGACCCACAGTGACACATGGGGAGGGCAGTGGGCAAGGAGGCAGTCCTCCCCTCTGCCATTCTCCCGGGGCCAAGTTCCTTCTCCTTGGCTGGCCCTGCTGGCCCTCCCCACTGTAGGATCCCCATCCCTCAGCGAGCAAGCTCCACGTCCTGTGGACCACCTCTTAGATCTCCCTCTAGTCCAGCAACTGGTCATGACCCTGCTGTGAGTCGCCACTTTCCTGGTTCAGGCACCATCGCTCCAGCGAGCCCCCGTTTCAGTCTCCCATCCCCGTCAAGCAAGAGGCCAGATTGCTTCCGAGCACCTCCCAGCCCCACTCCCACCCCAGGCGCACAGCCCTGCCAGCTCTGATCCCTGACCGCACGCCGCACACCCTCTGTTCCAGCTCCACCTGCTGACCTCCCATGAATCCTCTTAGTCACAATTCAAGTGGAACATTCTCCAGGAGTCTCTGCCAGTTCCCCAGCTAAAATTGACTGCGCCTGAGTCTGTAATCCCACGACCCATTCCTATTTCACTCTGCTTGGCATTGCAATGATCTGTGAGCATGTCTCCCACGAGCTGGGTCCTAAGCTCTTTGCGACACGTGGTACGGAGTCGGCATGTGGCCGGGGGCCTGGAGGAATGAGTGAATGGGGGCCCGGCCCACAGAGGAGGAACTTAGAGGCCTGGGAGGCGGAGTCTCCATTCTGGAAGACAGGGTGGGGTCGAGGTGCTCTGCTAACCCTCATTGTCTTCATGAATGCAATAGGCTATAGGGCAGACAGGATCCATCAGTTAAAGTAGGGCCCATTTAGAGCGACTGTTGGCTGCTGTGGAGACCAAATGGCATACACTTTGCTTTTCTGGGTTCTATATAAGCCTGGGCGATGGCCTCCCTGAGGCCCAATAAAGACAGCAGCCATCGCTGAAATGGCCAAGAACTGAAGTGACTAGGCCTGTCAGTTCTGCAGGCCTGACAGAGTTTCCGGCCTGGGCTGGCTGCCGAGAACGGTCTGTAGGCACCAAAAGGGCAGGGAACATACCATTTCTGTGCTCTTTCATCTTTCTGACCTTAATTGGCTAAATTGAAATAAGAACCTCCACAGAGAGGGCCTCACACCTTCCGGCATTTGCACCATCCCCACACAGACTGGCCCGCCGCGTGGTGGGAGACAGCCAGGGGGGTCCCTGGCTGCTGCCTCCAGGGGCTGTTGGAGGGGATGGCCCAAGTCCAGGCCCATTACTCAACCGCCTTCTGGACTCTTCTCTCCAGCAGGGCCCAGACACCCTCACCTCCCCACTAGGCTCAGAGTGCCTACTCCCCACCCAGTGACTCAAACCCACCTGACCAGAGACCCAGGGGTCCTCTTTCCCCTGTGTTGTCCCTCCCTGGCTTTGGGGGCTCTCCCGGCACCTCCAACTTAATCCCCCATGGACTTCCTCCAGGCCCTGGGCAGCCCAGCATCCTCCAGAAGGCTCGGCACTTTCTAAGTAGGGGGCACCCCCGCTCCCATGGGGCCCCTCTCAGGACCCCATGGCACGCACTGAGTTTTGAGCCCACATCTGCATGCCAGCTCTTGACAGACATGTTTCTTTCACTGCACCCTTGGAAATACCCTACGAGGGCCAGGAGAACTCTCCCTGCCTTGCAGAGGGGGAAACCGAGGCTCAGGAAGGCTCCTGCTTTTGCCCTGGTTCTCCCAGCCCTGCCTTCCAAGTGACTTGAGGTGGGTCATGGCCGCCCTTGCTGGGGCGCTCTGATGACACCCCTCAAAGCCTCCCCAGCAGGCCCAGGCTGCATTCCACTTGGCCACCTGCTCCGCCTTTATGGAGGAGAAAACAGAGGGAGGGCGAGATCCCACCACCGTCCTCCAGATCTCAGGTGATGCACACATCGGGATTCACCCCATTCTCTTTCCTGAAAACAGCCCCACTGCACCCCAGTCGAGCACCCCTTCAGTTTCTGGGGTCTGTGTGGACATATATCCCCACAGGGATGATGGGGCATGTACTGCCAGGAAGTCCCAGCTGCCGTCACTCCCTAGTCACTGGACCCTCAGTGATGAGAACATGCGGCTCCTGGGTGTTCAGACCATCTGGATGCCAGAGCCAGGCCCGGGATGCCGTGGCCCCGAAGCAAGAAGGAAGCAGAACTCAGGGGCAGAGGGTAGGAGGTGGAGGCCTGGGGCCTACCTGGGCACATGCCCTCCACCGTGGGCCCTCCTGGAGGCAGACTGTCCGTCACCTGCTCCCTACAGACCCACCAGGCAAGGGCCCGCCTTTCAGAAGGGCCCATCACTCAGCGACATGACTCACTACAGGGATTCCTTAAAACAATAGTCCCCCATCTCTCTCCACCTGCAGGCTCCTAGGACACAGGCCAGGCCCGGCAGAACCCAGAGAGGAAAAGCAAGCCAAGGCAACAGCGAGAGGCGTGGCCCAGGCCTCATAGGTCAGGCCCGGGGTGGGCTCCTGGACCAGCTAGGGAGCAGGTGGGGAGAGGGCATGGAAGGAGGGCGCCCAGTCTGGCAGCCACCCTGGCCTCTCCTGGGCCCGGCATGATCCTAGGCAGGTGGAGATGCTGGTGGCTGGTGTGCACCTGGGAGACCCCTTTTATCCCTGATTCCCCACATGTTCCTGCCCTTGCGCCAGGCCCTCTCCTTCCTGCCTCCCCCGTCCCCTCCCCTCTGCTTGACGCACCTTGGCGACCACCCGGGAGGGGAAAGGAGGGTTCCAAGGACAAGGCCTGCATGCAGCCAGGGAAGGGGGAGGGAAGGAGCTGAGGCAGAGAACAGCCTCATTAATATTTCAGAGGCACCGTCGCTGCAGCTCCTGGGCCCTCACGGCTCCACTTGTGCTGGTGGAGGGAGGAGGATGGGAAAAGAGAAGGAAATAAAACCCGAGAAAACGGATTTAAAGGGACAGGCTCCCCCTCTGCCCCCCCCCCCCCACCGGCCCCCAGTGCTCTGTTCCTTCCTCCCCCTGTTCCTGGTACAATCTGTACACATGACAAGTGGCTCTCATGCCTGGAACAGCTTTGGGCAAAAACAATAGCCGTCACCATGGCGCCCCCTCCCCACTCTTGCATGCACCCACCTGCCTGAAGCTCTGCCCTGCAGGGCAGCCCTGGAGGGGCCACCTTGGGGACCCACTGGCAGTTGCGTGCAAAGCCAAAGCAACCGCCTGTCCGGCGCCGGGTGCCACAGAAAGACACAGGCATTGGAAGTCCTCGTTAACAAGGGTCCAGACAAGGAGGATTCTGGAACCCACAGAAACCCCCTGGAGGTGGCAGAAGCCCAGGAGTTTGCCCGATTCAGCCTGCGCCTTTGGGTGGATGCACTTCTGCAGCACTCCTGGCCCCTAGGTGGCCCAGTGCTCTAGTCTAATCTACAGCAGCCCATGCCAGACCTGGGTGGGCACCCCTCCCCACTCAGGGAACTTCACGAATACAGAGTCTTGGGTCCAGAGCTTCCCATTCAGAAGTGGGAGGACCAGAATGCTATAAAGCACCCCAGCCCCTGGGGGATCTGGGTGTCTAGCCGAGCTCGAGACCACACATTTGCCTGCCTTCAGAGGCTCCAGCGCTGGCCCAGAATTCTCATTCAAACAAGCGCCGCCATAGAATGGAAGACGGTGCAGCCACTGTGGAAAGCAGTAGAATTCCCACAGGAACCCCCACCCCACTGCTGGGGTAGGCCCCAAAGAATTGAAAGCAGGGACACAAACATATTTGTCCACTCAAGTTCATAGCAACATTACTCACAATAGCCAAAAGGTGGATGCAACTCAATGTCCATGGAAAGGCAGCTGGATAAACACGATGTGGCCCATCCAGGCCATAGAATAGGACTCAGCCTTAAAAAGTAAGGCCCTTCTGAGACGGGCTTCAACATGGCTGACCCTTGAGGACGTTGGGCTCCGTAGAAGGAGCCAGTCACAGAGAGGCCAACACTGTAGGATTCCACTCCTGTGAGGGCCTCATAGGAGAGCTGTGAAATCCGAGGGGATGGACAGTGGAAGGGTGGGTGCCAGGGGCTGCGGGGTGGGGAGTTGGGGTTGGACGGGGCCAGAGCTTCAGTTTGGGAAGACGAACAAGTTCTGCGGCTGGAGGGTGGTGATGGCTGCACAGCACCGTGAATGTGCTTCTGCCCCTGGGCCGCACACTTAAAAATGGTGAACGTGGTACATTTTATGTGATGTCTATGTCACCACGATAGAACACGCAAGCAGCCCCCCACCAGCCACTTCGCCCTGTGTCCAGGGTGGTGGACACTGGGCCTGAATGGCCTGCCATGTGCCCAAGCCACACGCTGTGATTGCAGGAGTTTCACTGCCTTGACCAGCCCAATCAGCCAGCAGTTTGCTCGTATGGATTTTAACTTCCAGGAAACCCCCCTACTGGATATGGAAACCCAAGCAGACCCTTCCCCACACACCGTACCCCCACCCTACGGCCTCTGTGACTTTTAACACCACCCATATCCTAGTCAGCCAGGTGGGTGCCCTATTTGGTGTCACAGGACCAGATCAGTGGAGAGAGGCCATCACCACCGCTCCTGCCCTCTTGCTCACAAATGGCCCCCTCTTTTGCTGCACTTCTTCAGAGGTACTGACCCCATTCCATCCCCAGAAGGGCTGGCCAGGTCACCTGGGGAAAGCCTGGCCTCAAGATGGGTACCTTCCATTTCTCAAATGTGTCTTGAGGAGGTGTTAATGAATCCCCAGAGGTGCGTGGCAGAAACTTGCTAGCTACTCTCCCACTTCCTATGTCATGTTTTAATTTTCAGCTGTCTTGTCATCCAGCTAATGATTACATTCCCCCAACTCCCTTGCAGCTAACCCTGACCATCTGACTATGTCCTGGCCAACTGGGTATGAGCAAAAGTGACAGGGATGACTTCAAGGGCCGTGTCCTTAAAGAGAAGGAATGTGTTCTCCTCTGCCCTTCCCCTCCTTCCTGCCAGCTGGAATGCTGATGTGGGGACAGGTGCTGCCGCAGCTATCTATCTGTTGCCATCTTGCACATGGAGTCCATGTATGACACAATCAAAGGAGCTCAGATTCCTGAGGGCTAAGTAGCTGTTGCGCTGGCCCTAGGTTGCCCACCTAGACTCTTACATGAGAAAGAAGTCAACTCTCTCTCACTGAAGCCACTGTTATGCTGGGTCTCTGTTAGATAGGCCAAGCCCATAGCCTGAGTAAATGTTCACTCCTAACCCAAATCCAGCCTGGTTCTGGGAGAGCCAGGAGGCCTCCCTGAGGTCTCCAGGACCTACCAAATCCCCACTTTCCCCTGAGCTCCCTGGGGGGTGAAACTGTCCTAGAAGTTCTAGCTAAGGCAGAAGGGAGAGGATAGAGCCACGGACGAGAGGCAGAATGACTATCACTCTGCCAGAAGCCTCTCTAGCAGGGGGTGGCCATCCCCACCAAAGAGCACACGCGGCTCAGCCACAGAGTGGTTAGAGAGCCTACTCAAGGTCACACGGCAAGCCAGGAGCAGAGGCCAACGTGACCTCAAGTGGTCTAGCTCCAGAGGATTGATTCTACATTGCTCCTCTGCCAAGTTACGGCCCTGAAAACCCCAGAAACGCAACGAGCAAGTGATTAGAACCAATTAAAAGAGTTCAGCAAAGTGACTGGACAGGAAATCTGTCCCCGTCAACCTCAGGGCTCCAGAGTGCAGGTGCTGGCTTTGGTCACTCAAGCTCTCTGGGCCTTCACTTTTTAATCTGTGAAATGGTCCTCGTTCCTTTTCGCTGGGTTGGTGAGAAGGCAGGGCTCCACCTACCCATACACCCTGAGGCTGGTCCCCAGGGGACTGGGCCCATTTTCCCCGAGGTTCCTTCAAGCCCATGAGATCTCCAGGAGCCGAGCAGGGCAATGCTCTTTGCTGAGTCAGCCCCTCCCACCACACGCGCCCCTCCCAAGGCTTGTCCTGAAGTCTTCAGCTGGACTCCAGCTGGACCCCAGAGTTCACAGGTCAGGACCAAGCTCGACCGGTGAAGCCAGAACATTCCGTTCAGCCGGGGGCTGAACCCATGTGCCTCTCTGGATGCTTCCCCAAGCTTGCCCGGACTCCCGCAGTGCTCCTGTCTCCCACACAGGCGGCCCTCACAACGCTGGGTGTCCCTGGATCCCACAGGGAGGTTGGAAGTCCCTTTGTGATTGGGGCCAGAAGTCTACACTGAGGATTGGGGGACAGTCATTTGTTTCCTGCCAGAGAAGGCAAGAGCTGCAGAAGGAGAGAGCGAGGGAGCAGGAAGCATAATGACACTAATTATCCAATTACAGCGGGTGTGCGAGCTGCATTGCAGCGTGAGCCTGGCCAGCCACTACCCTGCCCCCACGCACTCCCCACGCCCCTCCTACCAGCGTGGGCCTGCCCAGCAGCCCCGAAGGCACGGACGGCATGGGGACCTAGAAACGCTGTGGCTGTGGCCTGCATGGAAGACTCTAGCCTGCAAAGGGATGGAGACCTCGGGTTTGGGGTCCAATAGGAAGCCGGGTCCCTGTCCTCCCAGCCCTTCATAGCCAGAGAGCATGTGGATGGGAGGAGAGGTGCCTCAAGTTGCCCCAGCTCTACTGTGGTACCTCGGTGCCCGTCCCAGCCCGCTTCCAATCTCGGAGCCAGCTCTGAGGACCGGAAGCCGTCAAGGTCTAAATAGGTAATTAAGGAAATTGCAGGCAGCTGGAGGCCATGGGGCTGTGGGCCCTGGGCTAAGTCCTTCCAGCTTGGACAGGCAGTGACTAAATAAGAAGCTACCAGGACACATACACGTGTCCTCCTAGGGAACGAGTCCCATGGGGCCCCATTAGGCATCCTGGCAGGGGCAGTAGAGAGGGCATCCTGGTTTCTGGAAGCAGGCCAAAGTCCTTGGGAGGACAGGCTGGGGGGATGCATTGGTGTCAAGGTCAGAGGCCAATAAAAGGATCTGGAAGGCAGACCTCCGACTGAAGGTGGGAGTCAAGCCTGCCCTTCTGTGACCCAGACCCAAGGAACGAGCACACTGAAGTATCCGTGCCACTTTCCCCAGCTGAGGGGGCAGGATGCCTGCTGCCAAACCTGGTGATGGAGGAAGAGCCAGTGGCGAGGGTGCCCAGAGAGAGGGTACCTCAGAAGCTGCAGCCAAAGCTGTGACAGCAGGACCTGAAGGTCATCAAGGGCTTGGCTGCTGTCTGAATCGCATGAACTGAGCATTGCTGGCTCATTTTTGAATTGCCTAAGACACTATTTCTGACCGAGGAACCTGGCATATGAGCCCAAAGCTTTTCCAGCAAAGCCCAGAGGAAGCACCACAAAGCTCCTGCAGTGCTCCAGGAGTGCCTGAAGGGAGTGCAGAGGCAGAAGGCCCCCTCTCAGGCCGGGACCCAACGCCAACGCAGGGCTCTGAGTCTCTCCCTTAGCGCGCCCCACAGCCCATCAGGTCCCCCCTACCCTCCCACCACCAGCTGCTCCTCCAGTTCCTGACCCTCTTATCGTCATCTGTCATCAGCACCATTCCTCCCGCCCCCTCTGTGCTCGTGGACAGATGCCCGCCCTCCCCACTGGGAAGGCACCGGGAGAGCACAGCTGCGCTGGGGACAGGACCCGGAGGAGTGGATTTCTGCTCTGTGTGCTCACTCCCCTCCGCTCCTCCCTTAGGGGAGACCCCAACCCTGCCCTTCTCCATCTCAGATACCCCCTCCCACGATTGTGCTATAGCCCAGCTTCCTCCTTCGGGGAAGGGTGGATGGGGTGCAGAGGGCCAGGAGGTGGCCTGGGAGCCCTGACCCACCCCATCCCACCTACAGACACAGCCACGAGTGCCTCCCTAGGGGCTACCAGGGCAGGCGCCTGGGGCAGTGGCCCCCAGGTCAGCGCATTCTTACCCTCTGGCCCCATGGATGGGTTACAAGGGGGCACTCTTGCTCCACTCCCCAGGACGGAGGTTTCCAAGCCTAGCTGCTGGTCCCAGTGCTGTGGGCAGGTGAGCCACAGGCCAGGAGGGAGAGACGAGACTAGGTGGAAGACATGCCCTGCCCGTCCACAGCCCTCCCTCTTCTGCACCAGGCGTGGGACCACCAGCTAGCAGCCGCCCTCTGACTACAGGAGAGCACCCAGAGACCCCAGGAGCCAGAGGAGCCAGGACCTGCTGCTCCTGAGCCCAGCTCTCCCGGGCCTGTGGCTCCAAGCCAAGATGTGGCAGTGTCTGGTCCTGGATCCTTCCAGGAGAAATGGAGCTGAGGCCCATGGTGGGGGGTGGAATGGACCCTTGTGCCTGGTGAGCCCTTGCTCTGCCCGGGAATTGGGGCTGGACACACTCTCCTGCCCCTGCTGCTGTCTGAGGGAGCCAAGCGTTTACCGCCGGGCTGGTCCAATCTGGAGAAAGGGCCCCTTCCCATTTGGTCACGCCCTGTGCCGCCATCACACCCCTGGCCCGCAATCTGTGGGAATGTGGGTTCAGTTTCGAACCGGCCACTCCATATGCCTTAACCCAGTTCAGGGTTTTATTTGAAATGCTAGAGTGCCGGGAATTCTGAGGGTCAGGACAGTGATTTCCAAAAGAGCAGCAGAAAGGCCAAAGTCCTGTCATTTGAGGTCATCTTCTGCCGCCCCACAGTGGCTTCCCAGTGTCCCGCGCTCTCTTGTACTGCCGGCTTTGTTTTCGTGTTTCTCAATCAGGAGGCTGTGGCGTTCCCAGGGCCGTCTGGCTATCCTCAGCTGGGGGCCTTCACTCAGGATGGCGCATTCCTGCCCACACCCGCCTCCCGTCTGCCGAGAGTCAAACCCACAGCGTCTGCACAGAGCCAGCTGCCACTCCACCCCATGGGGACCGGACTCATCTGCGGCTTCAGAACTCTGACGATGTCCAGAGAATGTATCGCCCAGTGCTTTATCTTGGCGGGGAGGGTGGAAGGGGGACTTGACAAAGTGGTTCTAAAGTCCACCGGACAGAGAAGCAAGCTGTAGGATTGCTGAGGTGAGGCCAGCAGGTCAGGTATTAAATGATACCAGGTACAAGAGGCAAAAGCACATCACCAGCACAGCAGCACACAGATGGGCCCATGGTTCAGGTCAGGCAGCCAGCACCAGGTCTGACTGCAGACCAGTGTCAGTGAGTGCAAACGAGCCAGGGAACAACCGATTTGCTACTACAGATGGGGACAACTGGTTAGCAATCTGCAAAGGATGCACCTTAGAGCCTCACCTCAAACTATTCCCTAAGACACATCTCATTTGGATGCAACAGGTTTGGCAAATTACAGCTTAAGTGCCAAATCTGGCAGCCCAGTGTTCTTGTGAATAAAGTTTTATTGGGACACAGCCTCGCCCACTCATTTTGCATTGTCTGTGGCTACTTGCAGGCTACCATGCAGAGTTGGGTACTCGGGACAGAGACTATGTGGCCTGCAAACTGGAAACCTATTTACCATCTGGCCTTTTGCAGAAAAAGCTTGCCAATCCCTAAATTAAAGAGTTAAATATCTTAAAAATGCAACTACACCACCCCTATACACACACACACACACACACACACACGAAGACACATGGAAAACTCAAAAATGAACAGCTCTCAAATTTCCGAAAGGGATTTTCTAAGCCTGGAAACAATGGAAGAAAACACAAATAATTGTGAGCAACAAAGTGTTTACCTTTTGCATGAAAAAAAATGGCAAAGAACAAAGGTGTTAAAAATTATTTGCAACAAACCTGTTAAATTGTCACTGTTTTTTCATGCATACAGTTTATTCAAGCCCACAGAAGAAACACTAAGACTTCAATAAACGCCTTTCATTCCAGCACTTTGGGAGGCCGAGGTGGGCAGATCACCCGAGGTGAGGTGTTTGAGACCAGCCTGGCCAACATGGTAAAACCCCGTGTCTATTAAAAATACAAAAATTAGCTGGGTGTGGTGGCGGGCCCCTGTAATCTCAGCTACTCAGGAGGCTGAGGCAGGAGAATGGCTCGAACCCTGGAGGTGGAGGTTGCAGTGAGCCGAGATCACCCCACTGCACTCCAGCCTGGGTGACAGAGCGAGACTGTCTCAGGAAAAAAAAAAAAAAAAAAAATGAAGGGAGGAACAGATAATTCACAAGGAAAAGACAACTTATAAACATGAGGAAAAACGTGCCCCCTCATCAGCAATTAAAGACATATAAACTAAAGTACATATTTTTGACCTAGATACTTATGACAATTTGTTTGATTAAAATATCTAGTGCTGGCGAGGTTCAGTGAGCGAGACCATCCAGTGCGATGAAAAATCCCTTTTGGAGAACAAGTTGGCAGTAGACACCTCTGTCTGGGTCCTCTCCTCAGGACAGAGGCTCCTCAGCAGAGCTCACATATAAGAGCAAAATAAATCTGACTGCCTGGGTTTCCAAAAATAGCCAAATAATTAAGTGAATTACAATCTCTTGGGAGAATATTATCCAGCCATTAAAAATTGTAATTACTGAAGGCCGCCTGACACATCCCGGGTGCTTGGTAAATAACTGTTGAATGATCAAATTTCTTCTTTGCATGGTTCAAGATCATTCTTTATTTTTACAATAAGCACTTACTGCTTTTATAATCGTAAAAAAATTAGACTATAACCATTTTGAAAAAAACCATTCATTTAGGAAGGGATTATATTAATAAGGAAAATGCTTATGTGAAGTAAAAATACAGGTCACACAATGGAGCCCATGGTGTAAGGACAGCAGTGTGAAATGAGTCAAATGGAGATGTTGGATTTACATTTGCATGACAGGATGGCTTTACTACCTCTTCGACTTCTCTGTGTTTTATACGTTTCCTATAGAGAGCATATTAAGAGTATTGTTTTTAAATAGGAAGAAATCAATTAAAAAAAAAAAAAAACCCACGACTCCTCCCTGCTGTTTCCTGAGCACAGGCAGCGCGCTGGGCATATGGTGGGGTCTAATAAGGACCAGGCGGTGGCCGGATCTGGTTTTTGCCCCATGCTGGCTGTGCTAGGGCCACTGGAGTCAGCACGAGGCAAGGTCTGGGCATCCCCCACGGCACAGTGAGCTGCTGGGACAGAGGCCCTTTCCCTCCTCCCTGGTCTATGTTTGTCTAGGTATCTGCGCAGCCCCTGGAGAGTACACGCTTGGCCACTCCCTTCCAAGGAGCCATGGGACAGTGGGCTTGGTGGGGGGTGTCTAGGTCCGTGTGAGGACTCGGCTCTCCATTTGCTCTAAAGCAGCTCTGTGTGACAGTACATCCTGGAGTCTCTGCACTGTCCCTTATGGTAGCCACCGGCCACGTGTGGCTGCTGAGGAGGCGGGGTCAGGGCAGGATGGGCGGGGTCTCAGGTTGTGGGCCCGAGCCCTGGGAGATACCGGCTGGCCTGGTGGCCTCAGTCCGCCCTCCCGGCCCCAGCCAGGTTTGCACTCTTACTTTGGTGAACACTTAGCAAAGCACAAAGGCTCCAGGAGGGCAGGAAGGGCATTGCGTTTGCTTTCTGCTTTCCGTCGTCTCCCCTGAAGCAAACACAGAGCCTGGCACACAATGAACCAGGGCAGTGTCCCTCATGCCCATCACATCAATAAGATGTGGCCCCTGGCATAGCTGGCGCCATTCTGACAATAGAATGCACTCATCCATTCTGAGGAACGACCCTCTCAAGCCCAGCCTGGCACTTTCTGTCCCTACCTGTTAAGCTCTCAGACTGGAGCCTGTCCCATCACAGAACACCTCTTCAAATATCTGTGAGCAGTCAGCCCTCTTTGGGGCTTCTCTTCAGAATGGTTCTCTAGGGGAGCCCAAGCTGCTGCATTAGTGGCCTTGTGCCACCAGGGAGTGGGTGTGGGAGGTGGCTTCAGGGTCCGTGTGAGGACTCGGGTTTCCATTTCCTGTAAAGCAGCTCTGTGTGACAGAACATTCGGGAGTGATGGAAATGTTCTCTCTCTGCACTGTCTGTGACGGTGGCCACCAGCCTCGGGCGGCTCCTGAGCCCTTGAAATGTGGCGGGTGCACCTGAGGAAATGCATTCTAATAAAATCACTGCTTGGACAGTGCAGCTGGCGAAAGCGCCTCGAGCCTGTGGCCTCAGGGGAGAACTTCTCACTGGAGTAAAGTGGTTGCTCGCTTACTGGGAGACCCACCTACAGAGCAAGAGAGGCTGGCTCAGAACCCCTTTAAATAAGATGCTCTTCAAGGACACGGACATACTCGCTTTGCACAACTTTGATTTGGAACCAAGACTCCGGAAAGCTCCTTGTGCTCTAAGAGTCCTGCCAGTCCCAAGATTCCCCAACCACTGGCATTTCCACCCTTGCCTTGTTGCTCTGATTCAAGTCCTGCCACCTACTCAGCCATGTGACCTTAGACTTGTCTCCTTCCCAACCCTGGGCAGTCCAGGATGCCCGAATTCCCCTGCATTTGAGAGCCTGCTTCCCTCTGCCCCGGTGACGCGTGGCTCTGATCCTTCTCCGCAGGCTCCCAGGCCCACTGCCAGCACCGCCCACCCCACAGAAGGAGCCCAGGCAGGAGAGGGCTTTCCAGCCGGGCGCTGCTTGGCCTGGCTTCTGCCAGCTTAGCCAGGGCGGGGAAGGGAGGAGCCCTGTGCATGCTCCAGGTCTCTGCCTGGCATACCCAGCCCAGGGCGTTGCTGGGGAGCTTGCTGCAAAGTCACAGCAAGAGCCCAGTGCCTCGGCCCATCTCAGAGATGGCACTGGTGAGGCTCGCACGTGCTTAGATGGAAGTGTTTGCCTTCAGTACCATGGCACAGGTCCCCATCTATCAGCTGCCATTTACGTGCACTACCAGTGCTTCTGGGTACCCTGAAGGGGCCATGAATGCAAAGCAAGCCGGTCCCTGAGTTGCTGGAGATTGATATAAATCCACCTGTTGTCCATTTCTCTCAGTGGGTAGATGGGGCAGAGGTGCAGGTGGCTCAGCTTCTGAGCTGCAAGGTCTTCCCAAGAATCCCCGGCTTCAGCCCACAAGGCCGGGAGTACCCGAGACAGTGAGTTCACATGAACCACACTCTGTTCTGCTGACTTCCGCACACACTTCTGGAGACACAGGAAGTAATGGCTACAGGCACAGACCAGACTCCGGAGTCTGATGGACTGCATTCCAGCCCTGGATTTGCTACCTACTGGCTGTGTGACCTTGGGCAAGTTACCTAGCCTCTCTGGGCCTCAGCCTCAATGCAAAATGGGGATAACAGCACTTGCAATCATTTGTTGTTGTTTCAATTAAGTGGGCAGGGAAATGTCTGTGCAGCACTCAGTGTCTGACATAAAGTGACTGCCATTATAACTATTATCATTGCTGACATTACTTGATGTGCTACTGACCACTGGTGGAGACAGTGGCCATTGGTGAAATACACAAGCCATCAATTTAAAATCAGAAGGGAGTTCATATGTGCTGATGACTTGCTCCGTGAGGTGGGGGAGGAGGTGAAAAGGCCCGAGGAAGCTCTGCCTGGCTCTGCTGGCTGCAAGAGGCCCAGAGGGTACTCAGCTCTCAGAAGCCCCTGGGGCTCTGGGGCGCCCTCATCCTGTCTACTGGGCAGGGAAGGCACCCCTTTCCACAAGACATTCTCAGAGGGTCCTCCACAGCTGACCCCGGCACTCCGTGGCTGCATCCCTGGGCTGGGAGCAGACGTTCTGGGATGGAGAGCACTCACTGACTCACAGGCTTGGCTTCTCCCGCTAGTGAATGATTCAACCTCTGAAGCTCCAGCTCGCCCAGGCCCACCCCCACCCTCCGTGGATCTGGAATGGACAAGGGACTTGGCCAAGGTCACAAAGGCCATCAGGTACGGGGCTGCTGTCGCTGAAGCCCCAGGCGCCCACACGAGCCTCCTCTGGCCCCTTCCTTGCCCCTCGGGGGCCGATTGGGGCATCTCCATCACCTGGCATTGCTGCTGTCCCCTGGCATGCTCTTAGCCTTAGGGCCTTCCTTCCTCAAGGGACCCGCTCTCCTTCTGGCTCTGTGCAAGCCCCCCCACTGCCCCACGCCCGTCCCACTTCCATCTGCCTGTTACCCCCCTGCTGTGTGAGAGCATGCCTACTCTTGCACTCAAACCACCTGGCAGTGCTGGGCATGGCCCAGGTGGAGCTGATGGAGACTGGCTGTGTCCTTGGCTCTCCCCCGCCTCGGGGCCTGCAGCACTGACAATCAATGGCCCGGGACCACAAGTTCCCAGCCCCTTCCGATGGTGCAGACTTGAGGGGCTGACCTCACCCTGGGACCCTCTGCTGGGTCTCAGCTGTGTCCCACAGGGGCCCAGGCATCCCCAGCCCTCTCCTCGGCATCCCAGCTCCCCTTTCTTGAGCCACAATGGCTTCGGTTTCCTCATCTGTGAAAAGTGGCGGTGGGGGGTGGGGGTTGGGGATGAAAACAGCCATTCACTCGTGTAGTTGATGTGAGGCTCAGAGGGAGCTCAGGAAGTGGAGCTGGCCTCTGATTATTACGATAACCTCTCCCCGCCTCCCTGCCCCACCAGGTTCATAGGAATGTCCCCAGCCATCTGTTCATGAAAGAAGGGGCCTCAATTCAGGGCTGAATCCTTTCTCCTCTTGGGGGCCTCAATGATCCCATCTGAAAAATGGGGACAAAAAATCCAGGCCTTGCCTCTCCTGTTCAGTGAGTCTGCAGATTCAGTGAGGTCAAGGTCATGAATATGCCATGCAGAAACCAGGTGCCCACTCTGTGCCAGGCCTGTGCAAATGAAGAGCCAGTCCTTGCCTTAAGATGGTCACTGACTAGTGAGGGGCGATGGCAGGGGGTGAGGGCACAGAGCCTAGTGGGCAAAGGAGGGGAGGAGGTGCAGGGGGTGCCTGCCAGACTGGTGCCCGAGTCAGTCAGGGGAAGTCGGCTGACTTTTAGGGTGCCAGCGGAATTCAGGATGGGGGCCAGTTGGGGACAGGCTGGACTTGATCCTTCAGTAGGCAGGGACTCCCTTGAGGTCGGAGGCCCTGGGGCTTCATCTTTGAAAGTTATATGACCTCGCCAGGAAATGGCAAGCATCTAGTTGAAGAATTCTGGTCCCTTCCCTGCCCCTTGAGTGAGCGAAGGAGCATTTCCACAGTCTCTTCTAAACCCTCATGGAGCCCTCACCCCGGGGGCTCTCCAAGACTCCCTCCAGTCCTGACCTGCCCGGGTGCCATGCCCCTGCCCTGCCTCCCACCCCTCCTCAGCTGGCTGGCTGAGCCACCAACCCCCAGAAGGGCCAGCAGAAGGAAGGACACCAGGTCATAGAGAGAGAAGCCCATCGTCTCAGGCTCTGGGAGATGCGGCACCTGCCACTCCAAATTCCAGAATCTTAAAGCCAGAGCTTTCACCCGTGAGAAAACGGAGGCGGCCACGGGAAAAGCTGGCTGGCCAAGGTCACACAGGCGAGGAGGGGGAGACAGCTGTTCCTGGAGGGATGGAGAAGTTACCTAAGTGCGGCCCCGGGCGGCTCCTCGTGGGCACTGCCCGTGACCGCGGTGGGGTCTGCTGGGCAGCCGCGTGGGCGTGCGGGGAACGGTGTGGGAACGCGAGAGGGGAAGGATGATACAGTGTGAGGGCGCGGGGGGGAGGGGGTGCCCGAGGCTCCTGGAAGGTTCGTGCGCACTGGCGGGCTCCCGGCCCAGATCCCGCGCCCCCGGCTGTGCCCACTCTGAGCCCCGGCCCGCAGCCCCCAACGGCCTTGTTCCTCAGACACGGATGCGCGTGCGCGCGCGATGCGGGGCGCAGGGTGCAGGGTGCGGGGAGCTGCCCGCCGGCCTGGGGCCCCGGGGTGACGCGCGGCCGCAGTGCCGCAAGGACACGCAGGCCCGGCGCGGGGCTCAGATGCCTCGGGCGGGGACCCGCGTCCCCCTACCTGCCGCCGCACCACCTGCCGGGTCATCCTCCCATCCCCACCCGCGCCTGTGCCCGCGCCGCGCCCGCGCCCACCCCGGCGGCGCCCGCGCGCCCCGAGCACCACTTACCCGGGCATGGGCACGGCCGCCGCCGCGGCCTCGGCTCCGGCGGGCGCTGTCGCTGCGGGCGGGCGTCAGGCGGGCAACGATCCGCTCCAAGGACGGAAAGGCCCGGGCACGGGGCGGCCTGGCCGGCGGCGCGGGACGCGACCCTCTGCGGCGGGCGAGGGCTGCGGCCGAGTGCTCCCCACGCTCTGCACCGGCGGCGGGCGACGCGGCGCGCTCGGCTCCAACCGCAGCTCTGAGCGCGGAGGGAGGGAGGGGGGAGGGGGAGGGAGCTGGGTGAGGAGGAGGGAGGGAGGAGGGAGCGGGCGCGGGGGGCGGTGCGCGGCGCAGGGTCCTCGGGGCTCCGGAGCTACGCGCCCGATGCGCGCCCTTCTGTCCCCAGGACGCGCGAGGGTGCCCGCCCTTCCTGGCTTGGCATTGCCCCCAAAGGGCACTGGCCGAGTGGGGGCGGGTGGGGATGGAAACTCGGGGACCATGGCACCTGTGAGTGCAGAGAGAGCACCCTGAGCTTGCGACTGGGGTTCTAGGCTGCCACTACCTCTCCAGACCCCTGCCCTCTAGGTGCGTCTCCCCAACAGTAAAATGGGGCACAGAGCCGGGTGGCTGATGTGTAGTGTGGGGTCCTTGGGTCTTGCCTCGGTGGGCTCCAAGGCATTGGTGGTCTCCTGCAAACTCCACCACCTGTTGAGAGTACGGGTGTCCAAATGCGTCTTCCCAGAGGAAGCGGCGCTTACCGGAGACCCTCACCGTCGGTTATCACGGGAACACAGAGGCAGGACACAGAGACTGCACACAGGTGGGCACCAGAGACAGACACTCAGGGGCACATGCATCCCCGGTGTGAGTGGAGACAGACACACAGACAAACCCCAGTGCAGACACCTGTCCACACCCACAAGCACGCGTTCCCACCTACCTGGAAAGAGACCCCTGTGCCTGCCGGTGGACTCCCAGGCTTCCCAGCTCCAGGGGCAGTGGAGGCCTCTGACCCCAGGGCCGGCCTTTGCCAGCATTCTGAGCAGCGAGCAGAGAATGCTCGCTGGGGCACAGGTAGAGGCTCTGGGCGGGAGCCTGAGGCAGGTGCAAGAGGCCTGGACGCAGCCTCGAATTCTTTCTTGCCTTGGACAAAGAGGGCCCCGGACATGCTGTGTGCCAGACCAGAGCTGAACACTGGGGACACAGCAGGGACCACAAAGCAGGGAGTGGCCGGCAGATGGCAAATGTGCTCACGCCGCTGGGGTCAGGGCTATGGAACCCCATTGATGGGGAGCCACGAAAGAGGCTGCTGGCGGCTCAGGGAAGGCCTCTTTGAGGAGGCACCACTGTGCTAGGGACCAAAAGGACAGGAAGGTTCTGCTGCCCCTGCGACCAGGGAACTGTCACAACCCCCACAGACTGCCCCTCCCTTCCACAGGAAGCAGCTGGTTCCGTGGAAAGCCAGTGAGAGCTGGCATCCCAGAGCCAGGGCCAAGTCCCTGGCACCTCTCAGTGTGGGCTGAGGTTCGCACGCACACACACACACACACACACTCATACACCTGGTCACATGTGCGCTCACACATCCTTACTCACACCCACTCACATGCACGCACACATACTCACACCTGCTCATATGCATGTGAGCATAAGTAGGCTCACTCACCTACTTACACAAACACACACTCACACACCCATGCACACACAATCTCCCGCAGACACATCCTCACAGTCATATGTGCTCACTCACCCTCACCCACACAAGCTCGGTGGCCCACACAGTTACACAATGATTCACACATAGTTACATGCTCTCACACCTACACAACTCACACACCCACCCAGTGAGCACACACGGGCACATACACACACACACTCACACACGGTTACTCACAGTCGCACTCACACGCGCTCCCCACTCGGTTTGCACCCACACTCACACTGTCACACATATTCATTTGCACACTCACGCAGTCCCCTTCCACTCCAACTCTGAGGCAGCTTTTCCTGAGCCTGGGGCGTGCTCCTCAGGGCCCAGAGCCGCCATGGGGACACCCCCGTCTCACACACACACAGCCTGTGACTTCCTATGGCCCCGAATGGGAAAAATCAAGACGGAAGCAAGCCCCAACGATGCCGGAAACTTATCATGAGCTAAGTTCTGGCCATTTGGCGAGAGCCCTGCCATCTTGGAGTCCTTCCTCTTACTACCCCACATTCCAGATGGGGAAGTGGAGGCCCAGACCGGCACTGGATCCCACCCGGAGCAGGTCGCAAGCTGGACTTTGGCCCCTGGCCGGGAGGCCAGCTGGCCCCATGCCCCCAGGCACCACAGGAGGGCAGAGGAGCTGTGAGCACAGGAGCGCCTCCTGAGGGCCCGTGGCCTCCTGTCCCCAGTGCATTCAGGCCATGCTCCTTCTTGGCTTCCCACACTGCGGCAGGCTCCCTGGGGTCATGTCCTTCCATCCCAGGCCCGAGGGCCCTGCTCTGGAGTGAGCAAAGGCAGAGGCAGGCTGCTGAGCTGGCCTCCTTTGGTGGCCCCCAGCAGGAGCATCCCTTGGGCAAGGGTGGGTCCTGGCTGAAGACAGGCACCTCTTAGCAGACATGTGTGGGCAGCTCTGGGAGGGCAGGTGTGGGGCTGGGGAGACCCACACTTGAAGGCTTAGGAGTGGCTGTGAGAGCTGACAGGCAGAGAGAAGAGTCCCTTTGGGCTGCGTCACTGTCTTCCCTTGGGGACCAGGGAACATACTGAGCACCCCTGGGGGATGGAGGCTGTTCATTTAACTGATGGCTGCTATCCACATGGGGGAATCTCCCTGAGCTTGGAGCAGCTGCTGCCTGGGTTGCGTGTTTATGCATCTCCCCTCCCTATTCTCTGACCCCAGACTCTGCACAGGCCCTCTCTGGCCAAGGGGAGGAAGCAAGTTCAGGGGAGAAAATCTGAGGCAGGGGTTACCTGTCCCACCACTTTGCCTCCTCCCTGGGGCCCCCAGGGCACTGCTCATGGCTAATCCAGCCAAGAGTTGGCCATGGTGCATACCTTTGCGATGAGTCCCACTGAGGTCAAGGTCAGATGGCCAAGGAACAAAGTGTCATGGAAGTCCTCAGTCCTCAGCAAACTGTGGCCCCTAAACAGCTAACGGCCAGGTAAGGGGATGGTCCCTTCTCTGTGGTTTGTGTCTGTTGGTTCCCAGCCCAGAGCCCTGAGGCTGAGAGGGAGGGCCCAGGCCTGGGAATGAGGACACCTGACTTCCAGGCAAATGCTGCCAGTGTCACTGGTGATCCTTGCTCACCAGCCAGCCCCTCTTGGGTCCTCCATCAGTAAAGAGGTGGGAGCTTTGCTAGAAAGTTCTCCCATACAGCAAGTCCTGTCCTCTGCACTGGGAGTACTTAGGGAGCCAAACCCAGGGAGGCCCAGACCACTCTGCTTCCCAGCTCCCTCCCAGGTCCCAAGCCAGCCTGTCCCACCATGCCCTGGACCTGCCTCCTTAGGGCTCGCCAGGCCTCCGTCCCCACCCCACTCTCCCACATTGCTGAAGACTGCCTGGGAAACAAAAGCCACAGAGAGCACCCCGCTCTCAGCGGCTGCCCACCGCCCCGCCTGGCCGCCTCATCCCCACTCTCACCCCTCTGCCTCCAGCCCCTGCAGTCCCCGCTCCCCTCCCACAACTGCTTTCTCTCCTGGCTCCTTGGCCCCTACCAGGTCACCAGGCCCCTCCTGTCCCGGCTCTGGGCCGTGCCTCCTCCTTGCCCAGGTCCCTCCTGTCCCGGCCTCTGGGCCGTGCCTCCTCCTTGCCCAGGTCTCTCCTGCCACTGTTGGGACAGAACTCCTTGGCCAGCTCTGAAGTGAGGGCCCCTTTGGCTGGGCCTGGGCCCCCCATCCCATCTTCTCATGCCCACTGTCTCCCTGGCTGAGGTCCCAGCCCCTTCCCCAAGGCCTCAGGGGCCAAGCTCATGTCCACTTGCAGCCCAGGGGCAGGCTAAAAATGTCCCCACAGATGTGTCCATGTCCCAACCCCCGGAACCGGAACGCAACCTTATTTGGAAATAGGGTCTTTGCGGATGTGATCAAGTGAAGAATCTTGAGATGTGGGGTTATCCTGGGTTATCCAGGCAGGCCGTGCATGCAGTGACAAGTGTCCTTATAAGGGGGAGATTACACACACACACGCTCACACTCACATCCATGCACAGAGACACATACACACACAGAAACACACACACACACATATGCACACCCCCCACATACACATACACACACAGTCACACACAGACACATATTCACATATGCACACAGTCATACACATGCACACACAAGACACACTCATACACACACTCACAGAAACACATACACACACATTGCACACATACACACACATGCAGACACACCACACATACACACAGTCACCCACACATACATACACACAAACATGCTCATACACATGCACACACATATACACACACATGCACACACATATGCACATGCATATGCACACGCACACACACATACACTCAGAAACACATACACACACATTGCACATATACACACACACATGAACCCCCCCCCACACAAGAAGCCATGTGATTGCAGAGGCAAAGTGGAGTGAGGTGGCCACAAGCCCAGGACGCCTGGAGCCTTCCGGAGCTGGGAGAGGCAGGAAGAAGCCTTCCCTAGAGCTTCTTGGGGGGAGTGTGGCGCTGAGACACCTGGATTTTGGACTTCTGGCCTCCAAGACTGGGAGAGGGTCCATGTCCTCTGTGGCGAGCCACCCGGTTTGTGGTTATCCATGACAGTGGCCTCAGGCCACTCATCCAAGCCCCAGCTGGGCCACCAAGGGGCTCCAGTTGGCAGACCTCTGCCCACAGCACAACTCAGGCTTCTTAGGCTGCTTGGTTTGAGTACATCCACGCCTAGTGGTTCCAGAAAGCTCTGGCTGGCGATGCAGAGTGTGTGTGTGTGTGTGTGAGTGAGTGTGTGGGGGTGTGAGTGTGTGTGAGTGTGAGAGTGTGTGTGAGTGTGTGAGTGGGTGTGGGTGTGTGTGAGCACATGTGGGAGTGAGTGTGAGTGTGGGAGAGTGTGTGGGGGGTGTGAGTGTGCGAGAGCAAGTGTGTAAGTGTGTGAGTGTGTGTTTGTGTGTGAGAGTATGTGTGTGTGTGTGAGTGAGTGTGTGTGAGTGGGAGTGTGTGTGAGTGCAAGTGTGAGTGTGTGTGTGTGAGTGTGAGTGTGTGTGAGTGGGAGTGTGTGTGTGAGTGCAAGTGTGAGTGTGTGTGAGTGTGTGTTTGTGTGTGAGTGTGTGTGTGAGTGTGTGTGAGTGTGAGTGTGTGTGAGTGGGAGTGTGTGTGTGAGTGCAAGTGTGAGTGTGTGTGTGATTGTGTGTGTGAGTATGTGAGTGTGTGTTTGTGTGTGATTGTGTGTGTGAGTATGTGAGTGTGTGTGAGTGGGAGTGTGTGTGTGAGTGCAAGTGTGAGTGTGTTTGTGTGTGTGAGTGTGAGTGTGAGAGTATGTCTGTGTGTGTGTGTGTGTGTGTGTGTGAGAGAGAGACAGAGATGTCTCTTTGGGCATGACTCCTGCCAGTGCAGCTCCAGCACAGTCCCCTGGGCACTCCTGCCTGGGCCCTGGCTGCCCCTGTGCAGCAGGCATCAGGGCCCTTCAGCACCCAGGCTGCCCAGGGTTCTCCAGGGCGCCAGAGAGGCTGTGCCCTCCCAGAAGCTGAGGGAGACAAGGTCTCTCTGCTGGCGATGGTGCCCTGCCCTGCCTGTCCAGAGTGGCAGGCAGGGGCTTGGCCTCTTCCTGTGGTCCCTGCCTCCTGAGACTAGAGCTGGAGCCTGTGGGAGCAGAGCCTGGAGACCAGGCCACTGCCAAGTCCTCAGGCCAGCCCCTCTGATTTGGCTCCCAGGCCTGCCACCTGCCCCTGCAGCCCTCCAAGGAGGGGTCGTGCCCCTCAGGGGTCCTGCCCGCATCGTGGGCCCAGCCTGCCAAGGTCTGGCTCGCTGCCCCTTTGACAAGTCCGGACTAGTCTAAACCCTAGCAGTGGATTCGGCTTAGGCTCCCGCTGGGCCCTGCTGCGCCCAGAAGGCACCTGACCTGCAGCAAATGCTGGAAAACGGCCCCACCGCGGCCCTGTGCCCTCCACAGCCACTCCCCAAGGAAGCGGCTTTGTGACCTTCATTGCTGTGTGTGTTTGTGTGCACATGTGTTTGTGCGGCACATGTTTGTGTTTCTGTGTGCTTGTGTTTGTGTGTTCAAGTGTGCATGTGTGCGTGTGTGTTTGTGTACGCATTTGTGTGCGTGTGCACGTGTGTTTGTGTGTGTGTGTTTGTGCGTGTGTGTACGTGTGTAAGCCCACACCTGCTGCCTTCCAACACCTTCAGGATGCTCCTGGTCGTCAGGTGGTGGTCCTCAGGGTCCCCTTCCCCTCTCCAGGCCACAGAGCATCACAACCAACCCCGTTCTCACACTACACCCAATCTGTCCCCCAGTTCAGGGAATCCTACTCAAGCAAAGATCAGCTGGAACTCGCAGCCCACCCGTTGTCCACCCTAGGCCTTCCTGTGCCACAGCTGGGGCCCTGAGCACAGTCCTACTTTCCAAGCCACTTGCAAGTAAATGTGGGGGATTGGCAGCTTGCAGGGAGAACCTCGCCGGCACAAGTGATCTTCCAGCCTCAGCCTCCTGAGTAGCTGGGGCCACCAGCGTGTGCCACAATGCCTAGCTAATTTTTTAGTTTTTTCTTTTTTAGAGATGGGGTCTCACTATGTTGCCCAGGCTGGTCTTGGACTCCTGGCCTCAAGCAATCTTCCTGCCTTGGCCTCCCAAAGTGCTGAGATGACAGCCGTGAGCCACCAAGCCTAGCCATTTTCTTTTTTAAGCCCAAATCAGTCTCACCTTGGCTAGTATTATCTAATAGTTTTTACCACACTTGGCGGTAGAGTGAGGCTACATGATTCATCTTCACACTGTGGTCAGGACCAACTGCTTTGAGGATGGAGCTCACCTTCCACCATGAACCCAGAAGCCCTTGCAGGCTGTGACCCTGTGCAGCTCTGGGCTCCTGCCTGGGGGGCTTGGCACTCCAGTCCAGGCAGAGTGTGTGCTGCCTGCAGGGCACCCCCTGCTGTGTGGGCTAAACACGCAGCCTGCAGGATGCCTTCCTCTGCACTGACCACCCATATCACACTAGCTTGTCCCCCACCCACACTGCATCCCTGAGCTGGGACGGGTGTGATGAAGATGCATGAAATGAGAGGGAGACAGAGAGGAAAGGAGGCACAGGAAGGATGGGAGGGAGGCAGGCAGAGTGGACAGATTCACGGGGGCTGTGTTGGACCCACTGAACACAGAGCCAGTGCCCCAAGACCCACTCGCAGATGAATGGGCGGAAGCCCCATCTTTCCATCTCTGCCAGGCCATGGCGCTGGCTGCCCCTCCTCCCAGCCAGCGAGGGGACTTGCCCGAAGCCTTGACTCCTGGCCCCTGCCCAGTTCCCTTGCACCACGCCTGCCCAGCTCAGCAGACATTGCCGGGCCGTGGAGCATATGGTCCAGAATAGTGCTATGATGCTGATGGTGACATTCTATCACTGGGCCACCACACTGCGTGGCACCTCCTATCCCAGAAAGGAGAAACCTGGGGACGCCAGTGCGCCAGTGCCAGTCCAGGCGTAAAGACGCAGTTATGTGTGAGGAGCCAACACGCAGTGCCAGGCTGCCACTCACGTGGGCCCTGCCCACTCTATTTCTGTTGGGAGCCTGGGGCTGCCCAGGGAAGCCCCAGGTCCCGCCACCTGCTCTGAGGCTCTTCCTGCAGGGCCGAAGGAAAGCCACAGGCGGTAGCGTTGCTCTGGGGACTGTCCCCCTCCAAGCTGTCCTTTCCGGGACGACCTGTGTCCCCAGCATGCAGGCTTTCCCGGCCCTGACCTGGATCCTCTCTCTGGATGCTGTGGGTGTGTGAGTGTGCAGCCGATGCCAATGCCTTGCAGCCCAGGCTCAGCTCTCCCCGCACACACTGTGACCTGCCAGGGCGCTGGCTGGGGAGCCAAGGCCAGGCCAGCACAAGCGGGTGCACACAGCACCCTGCCCTGGCTCTATGGGGCCCCTTCCCTCCTGTGTCACTCCCTGGGTTTTGGCGGTGCCTCGTTGTGAACCCTAGACTCCGTGGAGCTGGGCAGGCCGGGCCCCGCTTAGATTTCCAGGCTCTAGCCTGGTGCCCTGCAGTCGGCGTGCTCTTGGCAAACACTCCACGCTGAGAGGGAAGGTGTCATTCAGGCCTGGTTGGGTTCTGGAGCCCCGTCTCAGGACAGCTGGGGCCACGGAAGTGTCTAGAAGGGAGGGGAAACAGGCTAGCCCAGACCTGAGGGGGACGGGGCCCCTCTTCTGAGGGCAAGGAGCCCAAGGGCCAGGAGGGGCACGGAGAGGCCAGGCCACCACAGGAGCAGTGCACGGAGCCACGTTGCACAGTGTTTCTTTAATGGAAAGCCAGCCACCGACCTCAGAAGCAGCCCCTCCTTGCGCTGGACCAGAAGGATAAGGGGAGACCTAGCCACCAGTGGGGGTGAGGGGGTTCTATGAAAACCGATGTCTGGGACTCTGGCGGGATGTGGGGCCTCTCCTCTCTTTGGGGCAGAAGGGCCAGGGCCTGACAGGCCTAGGGCTCCCCCCTTAATGGTGTCATCTGCGTGGGATGCTGGGCCTCCACCTCCCAACCTCCTCTAGGACTGTACAGGTTTGGGGGCAAGGCCTGAGCAGGGCAGGCTGGGGAGACCGCTGTCCCTGGGGTTTTGTGGGCAGGGGCTGGGTGCAGGCCGGACAGACAGAAAGCAGACCCAGCTCAAGGCGGAAGGCCAGAGGGTGTGGAGTGAAAGGGACAGGCGAAGCCAGGTTCGGAGAGATGGAGGAGACAGGCCACCAAGCTCAGAAGCAAGAAAGATCTGAGGAAGCACAAGACACGCACACAGAGAGAGAGAGAGAGAGAGAGAGAGGAAGGAAGGGGACAGAGAGAACAGAAGGGAGGACTGGTCGAAGGGCCAGTGGAGCAGGGGGCTGGGAGGGACAGGCCATGAACTTGCAAGGGGGCTGAGGGGAGCCGCAGAGTGGGGGAGGGTTGAAAGGCCGGAAATGCATGAGGAGGAGGAACAGAACATGTGTTTCTGGACAGGTGCAGCAGCCCTGGCAGAGCCCACTGTCCCTATTCTTATGGGCCGCCTCCTGGCTGCTGACCCAGGGACTGTTCTCCTAGGACTGGAGCCTTGGACGCTTGGGTTTGGGAGTGAATGAGAAAAAAGCTTCATGGGGTGCCTCTGGGTGGCTGTGGTGGGAGAGCAGGGGCAGCTCTGAGGCTGAGGGAACATATGATGGGGGCCGGGCCTTGCGCCCACCTGCACCCTTGGGAGCCAGGGAGAGGCCGTGATGGGGCAGCGAGCTGGGTCAGGGACCCGAGGTGGGGGGCTGGGCTGGACGCAGCTGGGCCCTGGCTTAGCTTCCTGGCTCTGCCTCCCCATCAGGATGTCTGGCTGTGTTCCCCAGAGACCCTCACCGAGGCCCCGCGGTGGCTGCAGCTGCCTCTACTTTTTGTAGTTGCCAAACTGGATGGCCAGGCGGTCAGTGACGCAGCGGAAAGTGGCCGGCTGCACCTCCCAGTAGGGCACGGGGTTGTTGAAGAGGCTGATGCCGTTGTAGTAGGCCCGCTTCACCCCGAAGCCCATGGGACAGAAGTCGTTGACACCCACTTTGGTGATGTTGTTGGAGTGCAGATAGACCACCTGAGGGCAGAGAGGCCGGGTCACGTCCTCCCTCCCTCCACGCCAAGCCCGCTGCCTCCAGGAGGCATTTTGCTGTTGCCTCTGCACCCTACTTCAAGGGCCACACCAGAGGCTCCCCGTTGTTGGGAGGAGCAAACCAAGGCATGGGCGTGTTCTTTGTGTGGGCGTCAGCCAGGATTAAGGCACCGGATGTGACCAGGGACCAGGATGAGGGTCTCAGGTGGGTCAGGTTGAGGACATGTGGGGACGGGGCTGGGGTAGTGATGTGTTTGGTGGTGTGGGGTGAAGGAAAGGTGGCCTGACCCTCGGGGGAGCACCCTCACACTCCATGGGGCATGAGAGGAGAAAGAGCCCTTGGGATGCCCTCCTCTTTCTTCTGGTCAGCAGAGGAGCTCGCCCTCTAGCGGCCCCTCCCACTCTCTGGAGCCACCGTCTTGCTGTCTCCGGGAGGAGCAGAGGTGGGCAGGCAAGGCGCCTGCTGGGTTGGGCTGGGAGCCCAGTGCTGGTGAACACGACAATGGCCACCAGAAGGCGCACTCGGCCCAGCATGGGCATGGCCTGTGCGGTGCTGGCTGGCAGCTGGTGCGGATGGGGGTGCTCCAAACCCTTGTGGATGGAGCAGGGCTGGGCAAGACCAAGATCACTCAGCTGGCTGGGGGCTAGGCCAGGGATGGAAGCTCCCGATAGAATCCCAGGCAAGACCCTGCTCCCCCTCTTCAGCCTACTTCCTGCCCTGGGCTGCCACTGCCTTGGCACAGATCTGTGCACTCCCACGCCCACAGTTTCTCGACTCCCTGGACCCTGCCACATCTTTCTGGTGTCCGACCCACCTGGAGACCCTCAGGTCCAAGATCTACCAGGCTGCCTTGCTCGGTATCCACCATGGAGCGCCTGCTCCCTGCCTCCTCTGCACCAGCTGGGAGCATCAGGACTGCTCCCTTGCAGATGCCCAGAGCCGGTCGGTCGGGAAGGAGGGCCAGGGGGCTGAGGGACTGCCTGGGGACACGCACGCCTCCCGCAGCCCGGCCTTAGGGAACCTGGCTGTGCACGGCCAGCTCTCACCTGGAGGAGCTTGAGGTCTGGGAGCCCCGAGGGCACCCTGGCCAGCTTGTTGTTGTCCAAGTGGAGCTCCCGGAGGGTGGGCAGGAAGCTCAGGCTCCCGTTCTCGATCATCCGAATCTGGTTGTGGCCTAGGCCCAGCCTGTGAGCGGGAGAATGACACGGACTCAAAGGCTGGAGAGAAGGATGGGGAGCTGGGCGCGAGGGGCCACACAGCACTGAGGGACTCTGGCATCACCGTTGGGCGGTGCCCTGCTGGCCTCACCTGTACAGCTTGGAGTAGCGGAGCAGGTCCTCCAGTTCGATGGCCTGGATTTTGTTGTGGTCCAGGTGGAGTTCATTCAGGGTCTCAGGGAGGTCTGCCAGGAGAAGAGGGCATGGGGGAGAATGCAGGTGCTGAGGGCAGGAGCCCTAGCTCTGCCCCAGGTGGCGGGAGGGGACTGTGGAGCCTTTCCCCGAGTCGATCGGGCCTATCCAGAGCCCCCACCCTGGCCATCTGTGCTGTTGGGGGTGAGGCAGGCGTGCGGGAAGAGTGGGCTTCCTACCTTTGGGGATGCCAGTCAGCTTGGCCTCTGAGATGCGCAGGTAGTTGAGCTTCAGGCCATCAAAGGCTCCAGGTTCAAAGCCACTGTTCTCCAGTGGGTTCCCGCCCATCTCTAGGGGAGAGACCCCATTAGCCCGGGAGCCTGGTGGTCCCTGCACAGCCCCGGGTCCTGTCACTTCCGGGAGCTCCCATCTCCTAAAAGCAGTTCTGCTAATTTACCGGGCTAATTGCAAACTCCTAGCTGTTCAGGACTGCTAGCCCCAGGACTGCTAGCTCCAGGGGGAGCAAGAGGAAAGGGAGGAGTGCCAGAGATGAAGACGGGGCTCCCGGAAGCCACCCGGCCCCTCTGGCCCAGTCTCCTCTTTAGCCATGGTGATCGCCTGCGTGGAGGATTTGCCAAGAAACCCATGGATTTTCTTTTGACTGTTCTCAGCATACTCCTTCCTGAACTGAGCGTCTAAAGGTATCCCTTGGTCTCCCTTCCCCGTGCCTCGAGACAAGGCTCTGGAATGTTCTGGGAGGCCCTCAGCTCACCGATGCAGTTCATGTTCCGGAGCCCACTGAACACGCCCTTGGGCACCTTGCGGATGCGGTTGTCGTGGATGCGGAGCTCCACCAGGGAGCTGGGTAGGTTGGGCGGGATCTCCACCAGGTGGTTCTTGGAGATGTAGAGCTTCTGCAGCTTCCGCAGTGGGCTGAAGGCCTTCTCGTGGATCTTGGAGATCTTGTTGTTCACTAGGACGAGGGCCTGAAGCAGGGCAGGCGGAGGAGGTGAAGGCACGGACTCCCCGCCCCACCCGCCCCTCTCTCCGGCCTTCCCGTGCCTCCCCAGCCCACTGGGCCTTGAGGAGGTCAGTCCGTGCTTGTGAGCAGAGTGCAGGGCAGGAGGCAGCACCCCGGCCCGGTCCTGAGCCCCAGCAGTGCCACCACTGCCTTGCTGCTCCAAGCCTCAGTTTCCTCACACGCACACTGGCTACAATGAAATCCGTTCTCCTCTGGTGCTGGGAGGAATGGCTGTGATGAAACGTTTTCAGCCACGAAGGGAGCCGAGCTGAGTGATCCGGTGCTGCAGCTGCGGTTGCTCAAACCCACATGAGTGAGCCGCAAGCCCGGGAGCTCCCATCACGGCTGGCTCCAGGCCTCACCCTGAAGCCCACGGGTCCCCGAACCCCTCTCATACCCCACATGTCCATGCACATGCACCCACCCAGACCCCTGCCCTCTGCTGTAGGCCTGCTGGTTCCTCCCAGCTCCTTACGTAGAGGTGCTGGAGACCCTTGAAGTCATCCTTGCGGAGCTCGGAGATGTCGTTGTTCTGCAGGTCCAGCAGCGTGGTGTCAGGGGAGATCTCTCTGGGCACAGACTTCAGACCTAGGGGCCCCACCCCCATCACCAGCATGAACTTGAGACCTAGGGCCCCACCACCATCACCAGCATGAACCTGGAGCCATCCAGCCGACCAGCCCCACTGGTAGGGAGGACCGGGGACACACACACAGGGACACCGACGGGCACACGGGGATGCCACCACAAGTGGGCACAAACTGCACAGCTCACAGCCAGACGGCTGGACCCCTCCTATGCTCACATCATGCTCGCCACCATCCCACAGGACCGGCATGTGCCTCCTTCAGAAAAGGCTCTCAGGCTGCGCCTGTGCCTCCCTGTACACCCCGCTCCCCATCACTCAGGGACAAACCCAGGTCGGAGCACTGAACCACCCGCAGGTGGCAGTGGCAGCCGAAAGGACACATGGCGCTGTAGGTGGGTGTGACAGAGTCCGGGTCCAGGACGCCCGAGGTGTCAGCGCCCGAAGCTTCCTCATCGTTCATCATGAATGGCCCATCGTCCAGGGTGAAGTCCCAGAAGCCTTTCTGCTCAAAGGGCAGGGCCTGGCTCAGGGCCAGCAGAGACACGAGGAGCCACAGGGGCCACATGGCGGATGGGCCTGGGGGAAGAGGCGGGGGGATCGTCAGCACCAGCACCCACCCATCTTCTCCATGCCAGGGGCTGGTGCTCCGTGTGTGTGGTGGCACTGCGTTCCCATACCTCACCAGGGACGGCCAGACCCTGGAGCGGGAGGCGGAGAGGGCGGAGTGTGGGCAGAGGGCTCCAGGCAGAAAGGGAGTGGATGCTGCTGGCAAGGAGGGTGCCCCTTCCACTCCATTCCCTTCACCCCTTCCACTGCGCCCCTCCCCATCCCGGACAGGACTTGGCTTAATCAGGCGATGAAATGTCTCCTCATTGGCAAGTCTGCAGGCCCCCACGCCTCTGAGTCTGCCAGAAGCCTGCTTTAGGGTGGGGGCATCCATGAGGCTGCGTGGAGGAGGTGGAGGAGGAATCCTAGCCATTGGCCCTCAAGCACTTTGAAGAATTCACTTTTGGGGACATCACTGTGGTCTCCTACCCGGGCCAATCCTTCCTTTGAGTTCTGGGCTCAGGGCAGCGTGGATGAAGTTAGTTGAGTTTGGCAACTCTGAGTTGCTTCCTACCTCCTGAGCCCCCCTTCCACCCTGCCCACGTTTCTCACAGACCCTCTAAGGCCAAGGTAGGGAGGCAGGGTGGAGAAAGAGGGAGTGTCCTTTGAGGCCACGGGCAAAGTTGGCTGAGACAGCACTGTGTGGAGGCCCCAGAGGTGGAGGCCACGGCGCCCCCAACACTGCCGCGGGCCTTGGCTTCCGCCTCTGGACCACCCGCCCCAGCCCCCCGCCCACACCGCCTTGGCCCAAACAGCCCTGGAGCTCCCAGATCTGCTCCCACCCTTCCTCCCTGCCCACAGCCTCGGCAGCCCAGAGAGGCCCCCCGGGGGAGCAGGCTGCCGCCAGGGTGGTAGGGCAGGGTCAGGCTTGCCTGAGTCCCCCCAGGCCCAGGCAGAGGGTGGGAGTGGAGGGGAAGCAGCCCTGCCCGAGCCTGCCCCCAGCACCCACCTCTGCTTGCCTCCTTCCTCCTCATCAGACACGGCCTCCCGTCCAGAGGCAGCCGGGAACGTGCCCTACAGGAAGAGGCTGGAACCCTGCCTCTCCTACCACTCCATCCACCCTGACTCCTCAGCAAAGGCCCAGGTCTCACCCCAGCCTCACCTTCCCCATCTGCTAAGTGGGAATAAACATGCCTGCCCTGCTCGCCACCCAGCCTGGGGTGGCCCTCGGTGCATCTGGAGACGGGGAGCCCAGCTGGGCAGCAGGGGCCTCTGGCAGACCTGAAGCAGTCGCACGCTCATGACACCCTCACTTAGGGCCAGTACTAGCTGGGGAGGGGCTGTCCGGGGCTCCAGCAGAGCGAGTGAGCCCCCTAAGCCTAGCTGCCGGTTGCAGGGGTCTAAGGAGGCCGTGGGGAGGTGGGGGCTCTGCCCCCTAGGCCAGCACCCTATGAGCAGCTCCGCCCTGCCTGTTGCTTCCCCCTTTGCCCTGGGGGCTGGGCTGGCTGCCGGGGGCTGCCGCCTTGGAGTCCTTGCTACCAGTGGGCCGGGGGCCTGAGGCCACTTCGGGGCCAGGTTGGGTCTGAGCACAAGCACTGTGCCTCCAGTTCCATCAAGCCCAGGGGAGGGTTGGGATGGAGGCCTGTCCTGTCGCCCCCATACAGCGCTCCAGGGAGCATCTGCTGGCACAGGTCCCCCCTGCATTGGCATCCCCCCTAGAAGCCACCTATGCCCCCTCCCACACCTGTGGACAGGGGGGCCTGTGGTGAGGCTGTGGCTATAGTGGCTGCCAGGCCTGTGGAGTGGCCTTTCCGCAGCCGGCCCCAGAGCCCTCCTGAGCCCACAGGCCCTGGGCCACACCGCAAAGCGGGAGTCGGAGCCCAAGGCTTAGCTCAGCTGCCCCCTCATGTGGAGCTGGACTTCATGCTGACCCCCGGGGTCACCAGGAGGCCCCTGCTGGGGCAGCACCGAGCCTCCCTCATTCTTTTGAGCCTTGAGAGCCCACAATTGCAGCCCAGGGCCTGCCAGCACCAGGCCGGCCCAGCAGGACCTAGGGGAACCCCCCGGAGGGTCTTGGCCCCCAAGTAGGGAGAAGGCTCAACACTCACCTACCTGGATGGTGTTTCCCTTCCTCCGGGGCAGGGCAGGGCCTCCGATGCCTGCTGCCACTGTAGGACCCTCTCCCAGTGCCACTGGACACCCGGGGGCAGAAGGAGGAGGAGGAGGAGAAGCAGTAGGAGAGAACAGGAAGGGCAGGATGGAAGCAGGAGAGCAAGATGGAGTGGGGGAGGGAGGAGACTGCCCTGCCCCTCCTTGCCGACGCCCCTGCCAAAGCCGCTACCTCCCAGGGAGAGTGAGTCAGGGCTGGAACACCCCACCAGAGCCCTGGACAGGTGGGGTTGGGGTGGTCCGGCTGGGCCGAGGGGAGGCTGTGGGGAGGGGCTGGGGAAGGCTGAGGGGACAGAGGACCATCTGACCATGGCCAGCTTGGAGCCCCCCAGGACCCATGCATTGGCCTGGAGGAGGACTCTACAGGGACTCCTGCCCCGGGGCCAGGGGTCTCCCCAGGAGCTGGGACTTCCCTGCAGGCACTCCTGTTAGGGAATCGGGCCCTCCACCAGGGCAGGGGGCACAGGCGCAGGGCAGGCCAGTCACGGCAAGACTGGCCATCGGGGTCTCAGGTGGGTTCCCGAGACAAGCTGTGGGGCAACGAGGGCTCTGGAGGCAGGCTGCCTGATACGGTGGGATGTCTGGGGGGTCTCCAAGAGACTGAGAAAGGGGCGAGGGGAAGAGGTTCTCTCGGAGCGGGGAGGGAGGCTGAGGGCTGGGAGGCCCATACACCCAGGCCCCGTGACAGAGGCAGTAGGACAAGGTTTGGCTGGTTTTCCATGGCTCATGGCTGTGCCCAAACAGTGGGCAGGCTGGAGGGGTGGGGGCCGGGCAGGCTTCCCGGCACATCCCTCATTTCCCCTCAAAGAACTGGCACAAAACTGAGACCTCTCCCGAGGAAGGGGCAGGCTCCGTGTCTGAGCCCACAGGAGGCAGCAAGGGGCCCATGAAGTCAGAGGGAGCCAGGGAAGCCTGGGGGGAAGGATCCCCTGGAGCTGGCATGATGAGTATCCTCATTTTACGGACACAAAAGCTAAGGCCGAGAGACAGGCTCTGGTTTCTCCCAAGTCACTCAGCCTGACTTGGAACTCAGCTTTGGCGCCTCCAGGCCCTGCCTGAGCTCTCAGCTGTGCTCCTCAGCCACAGGGGCTCCAGCCGCGTCTCTGGGCCTGTGACAGCCTGAATGCCTGAGACTGGGGGTGGCAGTTTGGGAGGTCCTGGCAGTATAGGCTCAGCTGTCCTCCCAAAACCTGGCCCCTGACTTCTCCCCATCACCTCACACCGAGCCCCTCCATCCTGCCAGAACATGCACACACACACGTACACACACAAACACACACACAGGTGCACACATACACATACACACTCATATACATACACACATGTGCACACACACATGCACACACCTATATAAAACACACATGTACACACATCCACACACATCCACATACATGCACACATCCACACACATATACATGCACACACCTATACACACACACGCACACCCATGTATATACACATTCACATGCACATGATACACATATACACACATATATACACAGATGCACACACACACTCATGCATACATCTATACACATACATGCTCACGTACACACACATGCACACACGCACACATACACACTTATACACATGTACGCACATGCATACATGCACACGTGCACACACACATACATACCTGCACACATACACACGTATACACACATACACGTATGCACACACATACATGCACACATCTATACACACATGCATACACATTCACATATACATATGTATACATACACATATACACACATACATCCACACAGAGATAAGGCAGGCGGGGACCCCAGCCTAGGAGGCAGGAATACCCCCTAGTCAGACCCTGTGAGATCCACAGCAAGTCCCTCCAGTCCTCAACTCTCCACCGCCACAACTGAGGCCTCTGGGCCTCAGTTTCCCTTCATTGGCCTCCCTGGGTGTGTCCTCAGGGACTTCAGGGAGGGTTTCAAGCCCCACCAAAGTGTGCCCTGAGCTCCCTGGATGCCATCTCTTTAGAGCAAAGGACAGGAGCAGCAATGGCATAAGCCCCAGTTTCGGCGACCGCAGGTGGGAGTGAGGGAGGAGGCTGGGCTTCCTGGAGCCTCCGCCCCCACCCCAATAGGGCCCTCCTTGTCTGCCCCTCTGAAAGCTAGCGCAGTCCTCTGCACTGGATTGCTCGAGGTCACAGCCAAACAAGATGCGTTGGCAGCCTCTGAGAACATGGAGGGTCCGTGCCAGGCATTCAGGGCAGGCCAAGGGCGGCGGGAGCAGGGCTTGAGGTCTGGCGGGCCCTGGGAGTTCGCCTGCAGATGGTGTGGCTCACAGCTGCCAAGTGGCAGACGCCGGATGCTGTCTCCGCAGCCTCAGCCCTGGGCGTCTGCCCCCCTGAGCAACCCGACCTGAACTCTGACACACGTGCCACCTTCCACGCAGCCCGGCGGGGTGCCTGGGACTGTGTCCTTCCTCCCCTCCCCTCTGGCCGCCAAAGCCTTTTGGGCCCAGTTTCAACCAGCAGCCTGGTGCTTGTGCCCCGGCTGACACCCAGCCTGCCCCCTGCCACTCTCCCAGGCCCCAGTTCACCAGTCCCTCCCCGCCAATGGCTCCAGCCTGTACTTGGGCATCAACCAGAGAGGGGATGTGTACCCTCCATGGCCTTGCCAAAGCCTGGTGTGTGCGTTCATCTGTGGGAGTGGCTGCCTGAGCGGCTGGGGGCTGGAGTGGGGAAGGGTGGACCCAGCCACATTCCAAGCCCCTGCCACTGCCCCAGCACGCCCTTCAGGCAGCCACGCTCGGGCGTCTGCTCCCCTTGCAGCCACGCGTGGAGGGGCTGGGAAACCCCGGCTCATCTGCTGCTCAAATCCTTTCCAGAGGTTTTCTGGCAGGGTGGCCACAAGGGTGGAGTTCCGCCTTGATGCGCCCAGCCACCTCCCACCTCTCTGTGCCAGGCCTTTGCAGCCTGTGGTGCCCATGTCAAGGTCCAGCCTGTCTCCACAGTTGGCGGAGTGCAGGACTCAGCCCTTCCCACTGTGCGCTCCTGGTCCTCTGCACACGGACTACTGCTGCCCCCTCCCACTCCCCGAAGAGATCCGGGGCCTCCTGCTAGAGTCTCCAAGGAAAAGGGAGGATGCTGTCACCTCTCAGAGGCAGAGCAGGGGACTCATGTGATTTCTTGACTTAGCCCCCTGCCGTCCCCCGTTGACTATGAGAAGGAAGCCATGCTCTTAGGACTTGATGAGGGGGTAAATTGAGGCTCAGGGAGTTGGCCCCAAACTCTTGCCCAAGGCCACACGGTGAGGAAACAGCAGAGCTGGGACTGCACACACTGTCTGTCTGTCCGTCTGTGTCCTTGCCCACATGTCTGGACCCACCCTCTCCCACTGCAGACGGTACCACAGGCCCCAAAGCTGACACGCCTCACACTCTCGGGGCTGTGCGGGGGCTCCCCTGGAAGCATGGCCCTTCTCTCTGGATGCCACCATCAGTAGCCTCCCTGTGGCCCACAGATCCACAAGCCCCTCCTCAGCCCCCACACAGCCAGCAGGGCAGCCCCCGCCCAGCCTCTCACCTGTGCCTCTGTCTGCAGAGAGTCTCCTGGAAAAGCCATCGTCTCCCCAGGCGAGCACTTCAGGGCCCCAGGGAAGATGTTCCCGGCCTGTCCCCCAGAGCCTAGGGCCCTGCCTCCCTCCCTCCCTGGTACAGGCCCACCAAGGCCCGGAGGGGAGGGGAGGGTTTCCTGCAGCCCCTCCCTGCCACAACCCGCTCTCTGCCAGGGGCTCGGGCTGCGCTGGGATTAGCCTCCTCCAGCCAGCCAGGGCGGCCCACAGCCTGCTTAGCTTCAGGCTCCTGGGACTGCTGGGCTCCCATGGCTGTGCGTCTCTCCGCATGAGGGCAGCCTCCAAGAACCATGGGATGGCAGTCAAGGCCAAGCAGGGACTCAGACTTCCAGAGGATAGAAGTCACACTGGCTTCCCAGGCTTCCCCTGCCGCCAGGTACAGGGCTGCCTTCTAATATTGTGGCCACCCAGGAGTCTGCCCACTATGCTCCCCTTGGCCCATCTGAACACCTCAGGGACCAAACAGGGCTGGGATGCCCAGCAGAGGCAAGTTCAAGAGACCCACAGAGTCCGCTGGGCCCCTGGTCCTCCAGCTCATCTCAGGCCAGTGTTTAAGTGGAGCTCAGGCTTAAGATGCAGTAGACCGGGAGAGTTCCATGCAGGAAGGCTGGCTAGGGCCCCAGGCCCCTAAGCCTCAGAGGTGAGCCCCATGGGAATGGGCAGCACCTTCACCAGGCCTGCCAGGGAGCCGGGACCTGACCCTGCCCCTCGGGCTGGCTGGGATCAGAGCTGCGCAGGCGGGAAGCTGGGAGTGGGAGGGTTCTGCAGTCCTCGGAAGTGCCAGGGCTGGTGGCCCCTCCACAGCCACCCCAGAGGCTGCTCTGACCTAGAGCCATGACGGGGCGGGGGAAGAAGGCAAACGGCGGAGGGGGCAGCTGGGGCGGTTCCCAGGAGACTAGAGTCCCAGAAGGGGCTTCTGGCTGTGGGCTCTAGGTCGGGGAGGGGACCTTCTGGCCTGGAAGGGGACCTGGGGAAGGAGGAATGAAGCACAGGCCCCACCCCTCCAGAGGAGGTGGCCCCAGGCCTTCCCCAGGGAACCCTGGGAAGCTGGTTCTTTCTGGAAGGCTGGAGAAGGGCCTGGCCATGAGTCCTGGAGGCCACTTAGGCTAGGCGGGCCTCGGGCCCGGAGGACTGAGCCATGCGCCCTCCCCACAGGGCAGCGCCTCTGCACACACCCCCCAACTGCTCCCTCTAAGACTTGCAGAAAGGGCTCTGAGTGGCCGAGCTGTGGCCCCAGGTCTCCCAGCCCAGCATCTGAGCAGAAGAGGACAGGAGCTGGGGCACTGATCGCCCCAGGCCCCGGCCGGCAGGGTGGGGGCCAGGGCGGGCAGGATCCCGGGTTGGGCTGCCTTCCGAGGGAGCCGGTGCCCACCCAGCGGCCTGCAGCCCAAGGCAGGGTGCCCTGGGAAAGCCACCACCACCCCCAGCCCCTCGGTGTGAGCAAGACCCCCAGCTGGTGTGCCCCCACCCAGCAGTGGGGTTCCCAGGCCTGTAGGGGGCTCGGTGATGGGCCTGGATGCTGGTGGGGCCACGTGGGGCAGGGACCAAGCTCTCCCGCCCACAGATGAGTGGGAGGGGGTCGTGGTGGGCATGGGAAGACCTTTCCAACCATCAGGGGTGTTGGGGAGTGAGCAAGGCAGGGGAAGGGCCCTGGCAGGTGGGGTGCCAGGGACCCCAGGGCTGTGGCTAGGCCTGTGGGTGGGGCGTGTGCTGGGGATTCTGTGGGCCGAGGATATGTGACTCCCCGGCAGGCTGGAGATGGTGGGGGGTGGGGGTGGGGGTGGGGGTGGGGGTGGGGATGGGGGTGGGCCCGGGAAGCACTGGAGGCGGCAGGGGGGAGGTCCCCATCCCACCTCTATACAGGGTGGCAAGGACTCAGAAGCCCTTGCTGAAGGCTCTGAGTGCTAACTGTCAAGTGTGAACTCATTACAAACCCTTCCTCTGGGGACTTGGCGCTGTCACTGGAAGGGACACGCTATAGCTTTGTTTGAGTGACTCTGGAATGTTGCTAAAGACAGGAAACTCATTCTTGCCTTGGAAACACCCTCCTTCCTTTCCCAGACTCCCCATCTATGCATTGGTAGGGTTAATGCCCACTGCCACCTGGGTCCTTGGGGCTTGAAGGTGGGCCAGGGAGGCCAGGGCTGCCACCCACAGCTGGCCAGCTTGCCATGGGAGCCCTCTCTGCTCCCTGGCTCACAACCTGCTCCCACCGCCCAGCCCTGGTGGCTTGGAGGCAGCCCTGCATCTTCCTTTCAATATACCCACATGGGCTTGCTCTCAAAGGCTCACCATACTGGCCCACAGTGGCCATACATGGGCACGCTCTGCACCAAGACACGCATGCTCATACACCAGCTCTGCTGGGGTGCGGCTGGCACCGGCGACTGGGTGTCACCAGGAGGTGCTCACCCGCACCCCCGGGTGCTGGTCCCCGGGAGCCTTTCTGGCACGGGGGCAGGGGGGCTGAGCATCTCCAGCTTGTCTCAGTTCCAGTTAGTTGCTATAGGGCAGAGAGCTGGCAGGCCAGGGAGGGGCGAGGGCACAGAAACAGGAGGCCCTGAGGATGGGACCTGAGCAGTCTGGCAGCCAGGACAGCAGGAGAGAGGCCTGCCTACCAAGACAGACCACTGGAGACTGATGTGCCCTGTGCCCTGCAGATCCCTGGGCCCCCTGCTCTGCTCAGCAGGAGCTCAGGCACCCAGCCCCACCCATGGAGCAGTGAGGGGGCGCTCCCCTCCCTGGGCCTTCCAGGGCACTCTCTTGCTCCCTCTCCTGGGTCCCTTGGCAGGCCCCTCTGGGACCCCAAGCCAGGTCCGCCCTGGGGAACATGGCACAGTTGCCTGATTTTCTCTCCTTCCCCTCCCCATCCATTCTGAGTCCCAGTCCAAGGGGGTCCTGGAAACAGGCAGGGCTGAGCCACCGAGGGCTCCCAGGACCCAGACTTCTCACAGAGGACGTAGAGGCAGAGCGTTAACCTGGGGGTGAGCGAGTGAGGAATATCTAGGCAGGGTGCCTGGGGCGTGCCTGGGAAACAGTCTTTCAGCCCATGCCAAGGACTGGCCTCGGGCAGTGCAGCGGAGGACTGCTCCTGGGTGCTGAGCTCGGTGGGCACTGGGCGGTCCTCCCTGAGCCGACCCAACCCGGGCCAGGCGCCAAGCCCTGAAGCAAGGAGGCGCCTGGGCAGAGCGAGGCTGAGGGAGTGGAGCATGCGCCTGGGACTTGCAATGATGAAACAGGGCCGTTGGCAAAGCTGGGGTGCCAGTCACCCAGCCACGCTCTAGGGTGGCAGCCAAGAAGACGGACCCCGAGTGGGAGGCAGAGAGACAAGAGCTGGATGAAGCAGAGCAAGGTCAGAAGGGAGAGGGAGAGGAAGGGGTGAGGGAAAGGTGCGAGACGAGGCAGAAGCCTGACAGGGACCAAGGGGACCGCAGGGTGGCGATGAAGGGGCGTGGATCAGCAGCCTCCAGAGAGCACTGGGGAAATCTGTGGACACCCTCGGGGCACTGGGGACAGCAGGACCAGGGCTTGGGACAGCGGAGGCAGCAGGGCCAGAGGCATCTCTGGGTTGCTGAGGAGGCAGCTTGAAGCCAGCCCTACCTGGAGAGGGGAGGCGCCAGGCGCAGGCTGGCTAGTTGGCGGGCTGGGGTGGTGGGCCGTCCGCGCGTCTATCTGTCCGGTCTGTCCGGCGGACTGAAAGCAGCTACTCACTCCTGGGCAGTTTGTGGAGAGAGGGAGACAGAGGCGGCGGGAGGGAGGCTAAAGGCTGGGCAGGCGGGCCGACGGGGAGGGGACGGCGGGGAGAGGGCGGGGAGGGAGGAAAGGAGGGAGGGGGCTGGTGGGGCGGAGAGGGCGGGCGGGCAGGAGGGGGCAGGCTTCCCGGCCCCCCTGGCAGCTTCAAAGGGAGCAATTTTCTTGTAGACGGCTGGACTAGCTGAGCCCCCGCCCCCTCGCCCCCACCACCTCCCCACCCTCCCTCCCCGGCCTGGGGCAGACAGCAAAGGAACGGACACACTTGCACTCACTCAAACAAGGACCCAGAGAGTCGAACTTTCCACTGCCCAGATGGGAACACTGAGGTGCTGGCTGGCATCTCGCCAGGCAGAGGAAAGAGAGATGGAAGAAAGATGCGGGGGAGGCGGCCTTGGGCTGCTAGGCCCGTGAGTGGCCCCTGGAATTTGGTCCTGAGCCTGCCGGGAACCTGCTTGGGCCTAAGCAAGGAGGTGGTTTCTCCAGGATCAGAGAGGTAGCTGTTGTGGATTTCTGGAAGGACTTCATGTAGGCTCCTGGTGCCCTGTACCCGCCCTTCCACTCCAGCCTTTCTTCCCTTAAAAAGAGGGCCCGATCCGTCTGGTGGTGGCAGGACGGGGCGGGGGCTCCCCCGCTTGCCTGCCCTGAGCTGATTCAGAGACGAAGGATCCAGCGAGTCAGTCTTCTTGCTCAACCCCTGCAGGTCCCCTCGGACATGAGAACCACTCTGTGGGTGGCCACTTCCTCTGGGCTCAACCCTGTGCTGGTCACTTACGGGGGCTAACCGGGTTACCCCACCAAGCCTCGGCCACTTCCTGAGGGCCCAAATGAGTCCAGTTACTCCAGTGTCTAGAGCCCAGGTCCTTAGTACGACACTGCCCCCCTGTCCCGTAGTGTCCCCTTCTTCCCTCAGCAAAAGCAGCTCCTGAGACACAGCGGTAAGGGTTTAGATGGAGCGAGAAACAGATCTGCAATAGAATTGGGGGCCAGGAGTGTGGAAGACCAAAAGAGAAAATTGCATATTGAGAGAAAAAGCTCGAAGGGGCAGAGAGGGAGAGACGGGTGGCTAGAGAGAAGCGGCATCCAATGGAGAGAGGACAATGTCGAGGGCTGAAGGTCTTCGCCCGCTGGCAGTGCCATCACTCAGCCGGGGGGTGGGGTCTGGGAGGTCCCAGGCCAGGGAGGATGCTCCCAGGAGAGCTCTACCTGGGGGCATGGCAGGGCACAGACCCCCTTCCTGTTCACCAGTGGCAGCTCAGGGCCTGACCAGGACCTGGGACACATGGCACTTTGACCAAACTGTGGTACCTGCCTGCAAGAAGCTTCTAGACTGGGCCAGGGAGAAGAGAGACGTGGGAAACCAGGGGCCAGGCTGGTAACCTTGGTTCTCTCTTGATTTCGTGGTTGGAATGAGGAGATTGGAGACCACATGTGCCCTTTCCAGACAAAGGGGGTGGCTTGTCTTTCGGCCGGTTTGTGTGTTTTACCTTTTGCCCAGCCTCAGCGTCCGACTCATGGCGGCCTGGTCTCATCTTTGTCCCACCCTCTTTCCCTCCCCCACTGCCAACTCATTCATGGAGAAATATGTCGGTAGAGACTGGGACAGGCAGCGAAGCCTGACTAGCAGTCTGGGTGGAGAGAGAAGCATTGGGAAACATTCCGCTCAGTGACAGCAGCCAGTCGCAAAAGGCCGCAGGGCCTCTGGTTCCATTCACTTGAAATGTCCACAATAGGCTCCCCGGTGGGGACAGAAAGCGGATTCGTGGGCAGTGGGTGCTAGGGGGGTGGTAGCTAAAGGTATGGGTTTTCTTTTTGAGGTGATGAAAATGTTCTACAATCGACTGAATGATGGTTGCACAGTTCTGTGAATACACCAAATAAAAGCCCTCGCCTTGTACATGCTCAATGCGCAAATCGTGTGGGAAGCACAGTCACTCTCAGTAAAGCCGTTTCAGAAAAAAGGAGAAACCCACTCAAGGCACGCCTGTTGCCCAAGGTGCTGGTACCCAGTACCTTGCTGCACTGCTTGGGGACTGAGAACCCAGGAGCTGTCACTCAGGGCCTCAGCCTCCAGGAGTCCCAGTGGGGGTGAAACAGCTCTGAATACCGTGGGGGCACAGGGCCATGCGCAGTGCCAGAGGCTCAGGAGGGCTACCTGGAGGAGGTGAGCTGGAGCAGACCAGTAGGGAAGAGGGAAGTTGCCGGTGGAAGGAAGGGCACACGTGCGGGGCCGGGGTGGGGGGGTGTGGGGAGACACAGGGGAGCCAGGTGACGCTGCAGTCTGGCCTTGCACCGACCTCACCCTCAGGTCTCAGCCAGGCATGTTCCTGGAGGGGGCTTGGAAGTGGCGATGAGGCGACACCCTGCTTGGGGGAGACACATTATGCATGCACCTTGCAGCTCTTACCTGAAGTTGGGGGCTGCTTCTGGGGGCAATACTCATACAAATACGGTCCTTGTGCCTGGAAGGTTCTTGTATCTGTGGTTTGCAGTCTGCAATAAGCCATAACTGCACGCCCGGCCTGGGGCCCACTGAGTCACTCGGCCTGGCTAGGGCCCACTGAATCACTTGGCCTGGCCCTCTAATTTGGGGGCCACTCCCAGACCAGCCCGGCAGTACCTCAGTCCTAGGGCCTCCCCCTTCTGCTCCCCCTCCCACTCCCCCGTCCTCAGGCCTGGGCTCTCTCTGCAGCGCAGAAGGTACTTTGATCCCAGCTGAAGTGCTCTAGGAACAGAGCTTCCTTGCTAGCGAGCAGAGCTGGCGGGCAGGCAGCCTTCTGCCCTTCTGGCCTCTCAGGGCTGGGAGGAGGCAGGGGGAGCAGGGGGAAGGCAGGCACGGGGGGCGCAAGGCAGGAAGGAAGAGCAGGCATTTCCTGAGGCCCTCAGGGCTCCTGGGGAGGAGGCTAAGACACAGCTGTCTTAGCTCCCCAGGAACCAGCGGCAGATAGGGCGCAGGAGGCGGGGGAAGCAGAACCCGGCCCCTTCCAGCACGGCCTGTATGTGACCCTGGGATGCCACTGCACAGGCCCCCTAGGCCCTAGCTGGGATGCTTCCCCCAAAAGGCTGTAGAGGGCCGGAAGGTCCTGCTGGCACCAGCCTTGCCTTGCATCTCAGCCCGGGAGACCCCTTCTTCTGCCGGATGGAGCCGAGAGCTCAGCTCTCTCCACCTGACAAGGAGCCCGACCCCCTCAGCTGCGTGGGGAGGGCAGCCCTGGGCAGCCTGCTCAGGCTTCCAGGGAAAGCTGTCCTGCCCTGGCAGTTGCCCCTGCACAGGGCCCCAGGCCACACTGTGGTCTCCCTGCTCTGAGCCTAGCTCTGGTCTAGGCCTCCTCAGGCAGCTGCCACCCCAGCCTGCCCGGGACAGCACCCAGGACAGCTGCTGGGAGGTAGCAGGTGGGGCGGCAGCCATGGGACGGAAGGATGGGACAAGGACGTGTCTGAGGGAGGGAGAGGGCCACGGAGAAAGGGGGCTGGGAGGAGGAGAGGCAGGGCGCAGGGATCTAAGGCAGCTGCCATCTCCTTGGCCAGTGTGGGGAAGAGGACCTGGAGTCAGCTGCGGCCTGTCCCCCACAGCTGGCTTGCAGCTGTTTGTGCCCTGTCTTCAAAGCTACAGCAGGGAGGCCCAGGAGAGAAGCGGGGCAGGGGCGCCCAGAGGGCAGGCTGTGAGCCCTCTGGTCCCATTTGGGCATGAAATACTGGCGGGTGGTGTGAGTCCTAGAGGGCAGAGCCTAGGAGCCTGGGAGGTGGTCTCTTATGCAGGGGCCCCGTACAGGGGTGGGCTGCTTGTTCCGTGATTCTCCAGGGTCTGGAAACAAGAACTGGGCCCTGGGCTCCCTCTGCCCTGCTCCCCAAGTGTGTCCAGTGGGCCCTCTTCTCTGTGGGCGGCTGCTTCTCGAACCCTTCTGCCTGGACACGAACCCCCCCACCCTTCCATCCTGATGGTGTGAACAGAAGGGCCCATGCCTGTCTTGGGGATGGGACAGAGAGACAGAGGGCGAGCCGAGAGAGCTGGGACAGAGAGCTGCAGTGGGCGAGGCAGACAGGTAGCACTCCCACCCCCTGGACCATCAGCAAGACCCTCAAGAAGCAAGGAGGTGACAAGTGCTATGTGCCCGTACAAGACTGGGGGGCAGGGAGAGCTTCTAGAGGAGGAGACAGTGCCCTGAGGCCGCCTCTCCGTCACTGGGGAGTAGCTCTTGCACAGCCTCAGCCTCCAGGACAAATTCCCATCCAGGGACCTGTCACTCACACGTCGAGGTTACCTCTTGAGCAAGTGACCCTGCCCAGAGCGGCCCCAAGTTCATGGCCTTGAGTGGGCCTCACTCCTAGCCTGTGGGCTTCGTCCATTCCCAGTGTCCGCACCCTCGGGGGCAGACACCAGTGGGCAACCCCGCCACCACTCAAGGGTCTCTGGATGACCTGCAGCCTTGAAGCAGCATGAAGCTGATGCTCAGCGGGGACCTCTGAGTTCAGGGGGTGGGGCGGTTATGGAGGAGGCTTGTGCCAACATGCCCTGGGGCAGCCGAGCTGGTGGTGAGTGAGCGGAGCCTCCACTATCTGGAAGCTTCCCAGTGCTGGATGGCCGAGGTGTGGCTGGTGAAAGCTGGCACTCTCCATGCCAGGAGCTTTTTTTGACCTTCCTCTGAGGACATAATTGCATAGCATCTCTCCCCTCCGGGCCACCAGGGCTGTAATTTCACGGCCTGCATGGGGCTCCGGGGAGGCCGGGTCTGCGTCTAGCTATCTTTAGAGAGGCACGGCCTGGGGCGTGGCCAGAGGATGGAAGATGGGTCGCCTTGGAAGCCGAAGTCCGGGAGCCAGAGGCCAGGGCCCAGGAGCAGCACCGGGAGGCTCTGGTGGGAGTGGGAAGCGGCTGGGCCCTGTCCCGAGCCCTGACTTCAGCTCGGAGCAATCTTTGGCCCAGATGCTCAGAAGATGGGGTGGGATAGCACCTGGCCTGAGGGCCAGACAGCTTAGCATCTCGCAGACTGTCCCCGTGTGACCATGGTGGCAGCTACTATGGGGGTAGGGGGTGGAGGGTGGCACAGTAGGCGAGATGCTTGTGAATGGGGGTGTTAGGCCGGAGGGAGGGCTCAGAACAGAATGTGGCGAAGGCGAGGTGTGGGCCTGTGGGGGGCCAGTTGGAGAAGAATTTGGAAGCTGATGGGCAGTTTTCTGGGACTGCAGCTGGCAGAGGCGGAGCAGAGGTGCAAGGTCCCACCCAGGTCTCAGGCCGGAGACACAGGCCCAGCCCCAGGGAGGGCATGGCTCCTCGCCTGCATTCTCCACCCTTCTGAATTGTGAGCTGTCCCCACTGTCCTTACCCTCAGTCCCACCCCATCACCTCAGCATCCCCATCCCCATCTGAGGACTGATGAGCGCCTCCCTTCTGACCCTAGCCACACCTACCCTGTTGCCATCACTATTGCAATTGTCACTGCAATGTCCCCTCAGATGCCCAGCACTTTGGGGTCACTGATTGGGCTGCGCCCACTGCTGTACCCTCAGATGGCGCCAGCAGCCACCCCGAAGAGGAGCACAGTAATCACAGCGAAGGTGGGAGTGAGTGGGTGTCGGAGCGTGGCCCGTGTTGAAGGAGAGACAGCTCTCGGGCTGGGGCTCTGTCTAGAGATTCCCTTGCGGTGCCAGCTAGACTCTGACCAGCCCTCCCACAGCCCCAAGGAGTGAAGCCCCCAGCCCTGAACTCCTGGCCCTCTGGGGAATCCCCTGGGCTGAAAACAGCACCCTTGTCCCAGTCATGAGGGGGAAATAAAGGCCCAGTCCCTTTGCCCCATCTTGGAGCGCAGGTTGGCTGAAGCCTGGCCAGGCCTGTGGGGTCGGCTGCAGCCCAGCTTCTCCCTTGGCCAGGTGACGACCCCAAGAGCCCGAAGGTACATTTCCCGAATGCGAGTCCCCTGCCTCCCCAGTCAGGGAAGGTCACAGGAGGATTAGCCCCCGCCGAGGCTCTGAGAAGTGGAATTAACCACCTGTGGGTGGCCCGCCCGGCCCCTGCCCTCCTGCAGCTGAGGGGCCCCTCCCCTTCTCCTCCCCACTTGCCTCATCTGTTGGGCAGTGGTAAGAAGTGGGCAGGAGATGTGGGGGACTCGCCCAGCCTGCGCTTCCTGTGCCTCCTGGGCCTGACCTCTGGGACTGCGAGAAGGTGGGGGCTGCAGGGTGACCTGAGCAAGAGGCGCAGGGACTGGGGCGGCCAGGTGGGGAGGAGGGGTCGTGAGAGCTGGGAGAGTGGGGCCAGCGCCTCGAGGGCTGCTGACCTCTGACCCAGCCCAAACAGGAAGTGCCATATCTGAGGGGCCAGCTGGAGGAGAAGGAATGCCGGGATGAGTCCAAAGCAAACAGCCCACAGCTTCCCAGGCCTCTCCCGCCCCCGCCACAGTCTGGCGCTTTCTCCACTGAGAACTCAGGGGTGGGGGCAGGGGTAGGGGGAATCAGCCACGGGAATGGGAGCAAGGCGAGACTCAGTTCCCAGGCCCCGGTCCTAGGCAGAGCTGACGGCGGGGCGAGGTCCCCGCAGCGGACACCCTGTGCCCTTCCTCCTCTGCTCCACCCACATCCAGCAGCCCTGAGGCAGAGGGGAAGGAGAGGGGCGGCCCCGCCAGGGTGGAGGAAGGCCGGGAAATAGGAAGGCTGTGCCCAGATCGAGATGGGGGTGCTGAGGTGATGGGATGGGATAGCAAGGGCCAGAGGGGCATGCTGGAGGCTCACAAGTTAGAGGGACAGAGGACAGGGACGGAGCCATGCGCTCCTTGGGGCTGGGCTGTGTCTCTGCTGGGCCCTCCACTGCGGCATCCTCCATGCCTGTCACCTGGCTGTCTCTGTGAGTCCCACCCCAGGGCAGTGGCTGTCGTGCTCCCTGCTGGTTGTGACCCTTTGTCCCTATCCCTTCCTGGCACAGGGCCTGGTGGCCTAAAGAGCTGTGGAGGCTGTCCCAGGAACCCCATCCTGTTCCCAGGGGCCCCCTCACTCAGGCAGGCCAACGGGGCAATGGCCTCAGTGGCCTTCGAGGGCCCAACAGACCCAGGGTCTCCACCAGCATATCTGGCCGGTCTGTCTTCAGGGCTCGGCAGGGCTGAGTTGTCACTTCCCAGGGACTCCTGGCACATGGGGAGGTCAACATGGAGGGCTGGCCTCGCTCAGGCAGACAGTCAGAAACTCTGGCCGGGGGTGGTCCCTGCCCAGTGCTCAGGGAGGGGCTTGGCTTTGCACAGACCATATGCCCACTCCCCACCCTTCCCTGGCACCAGGTCAGATATGGGCACAGCCTGGTCTCACAGCGAGCCAGCCATACATCCCTGGGCAAGTTACTCATCTGTGAGCTGAGGGTGGGGCCCTGGGGACCTCTCTTACGGGTGGGTGTGCGTGTTGGGGGCTGGGATGAGGGTTCTGGGGCCAGGAATGGGGGGAGGTGTCAAGGGAGAGGCAAAGGGGCTTCCCGAGAGGCGCCACTGTGCGGTGGTCACTAGCCCCTGCCCCAGGCCTCAGTGCAGGTGTGGGTGGCTCTAGGACCAATGGCAGGTGCCCTGAACCTCCACATCCTCCTGCTCTGCCAGCCAAGCCCACCTCTTTGGGTCCAGGCCCAGGACAGGGATGAGAGGGATCAGGTGCAGATGCTGCCCCAAGCAAAGGCGGGGAGCCTGGCTCCTTGATGGCTTGGGACCGAGCAAGGACTTCAGGACCCCGGTGAGGCAGGGTGGGGGTGGGGAGGCTCTCAGAGAAGCTGTGGGACCCAAACCCTCTGAATCTCTTTGCTGACAGTCTCAGGTGCGGCCCAGGAACCGCACGGACATGGGAGAGCCAGGCCATGCAGCGTAGCTCCTGGAGGGAGGGAGGCTGGCTGGTGAGCCTGCCCAAGCTACATTTATTATGTTCAAGTACAAACCTGTGCCACCGTTCACCCCTGGGCCATTTGCTAAGTGAAGGGGCCTCACCGGTCAATGGGAAATGGGTGCACTGGAAGCAGTGGGGTCTTCTAGACCTTTCTCCCAGTGGTGCAAAGGCCAAGCACAGCTCAGCCTGCTCCTCCACCCCCTCGAGAAGCAGAGTGTGTGCTGGACGAAGACGGCAGGCGGGGCTAGGAGCCCCCCTCCTCCCCCCGCTGGGGCTGGAGGACCACGCTGTGATAGGCTCGGATGCAGGAGAAGGCAGTGGGCGGGATGCGGCGCCGGTCAATGAGGTTGTTCTCCAGGTGTGTGGAGATGAGGTTGGAGTCCCGGGCCACGCGCGTGTCACAGATGGAATTCAAGGGCACTTGTCTGCAAGGGAGGGGTGGGGCAAAGCAGGGGAGAGAAGACCCCGGAAAGAAGGGGTAGGCATCATTCAAGAAGAGACAGAGACCCCTGCCCTGAGAGAAGCGGTAAGACCGAGCCACAGAATCAGCACTGTGGAGGAGTCATGGCAGGCTTCAGAGACCACTGCGGCCTCCTGGCCCCCTCCCAACTCCAGGCTCAGTGCCAGGCCCCCAGCCCCAGCCCTTGTTGCTCCGGGCTGCAGCCCTGCCAGCATCCGGCCACTGCCTGCCCTTGGCTTTCCAGGCCTGCCAGCCACTGGGCACAGCCTCCATCATGGCAACCAAGACGGGTGGATGGCTGGATTGGGGGAGGGTGGACGAGCCCCGACTCCTGCCCTCGGCCTCTGCGGCCTGTGCGTAAGGAGCCCAAAGGCCAGCCTGTCCTAGCCCAGCCGGAAGGCAGGGCCTCTTGGCCTCAGGGTACCTCTTCCTCTGTGTGCTGGCAGGGGTGCCGGGGTGGAGACGGCCGCGGGTGTGGGGATGAGGAGGGAGGCCCTACCTGATCCTGTTGTGGCTCAGGCCCAGCACCTGCAGTCCCTTGAGGCCCAGGAGGCCGCGTGGGATGGCCTGCAGCTGGTTATGATCCAGGAGCAGCTCTGCCAGCGAGGCGCGCAGGCCCAGGAAGGACACACTGTGGATGCCGTCAGCCTGCAGCCTGTTGTGGGACAGGTGCAGGAACTCTAGGCCTGGCTTCATGTGCGCGAACGCGTAGCCAGGGATGCGTTCGATGTGGTTGTGGTGCAGCATCAGGCGCCTCAGGCCCCGCGGCAGGAAGGAGGGCACATGCACCAGCCGGTTGTAGGACAGGTCAAGGGTCTCCAGCCTCCTATGGGGCGGGGCACACAGGGGCAGAGGGAGCTGACGGCTGGCAACTCCTAGAGGGGAGCTCCAGGGGCTGCAGCTCCACACTCCCAAGACGAGCGTGGGGATTCACTCCGAGGTGGCAGCCGCAACCCGAACTCTCTCTCAACAGCTGGGACTCTCGCAACTCCTGTGTGAGTCAGGCCAGGCCCTGTGTGGGTCTATGTCCTCTAGGGATTAGAGGATCTGGGTGGGGGCCTTCCTTGCTCCCTGCAGGGCTAGCGATGCCTGCTGTCATTGTGGAGACCGAGGGACCGTCCTCCCACTCACTTCCTTCTCTCCAGGTGTTGCCTCAGGGTCTCCTGTCTCCTAATCCTGACACCTGACAGAGCTCAGAGGGTGACGCCTAAAATCTAGGGGAAAAGTAGGGCCGGGAAACTCTCTGCCCCTGCCGGTCCTCAGCCTCGAAGCCCTCTCCTCTGTCCCTCCCACTCTCTTGCCCTCATTCTGTCTCTCCCAGTCTTATCCTCAGATGTGTAGAAGCTAGATGGGTAGGGAGAAAAAGATCAGGCTCCACGAGGGCTAGGGCTGGGGGACCCTGGGAGGTCACACAGCCCTCGCTGTCTGATAGTGGAGTTCAGGCTGCCACCTTCAGCTCGGAGCCCCCGGTCGCTCCATGGTGGCCACCTGACTCCTTGAGGCCCTGATCCCAGCAGCAGGAAGCCCTGGTCCCTGTGGCCATGCAGGTGTGCAAGGGCAGAGGGTGGTGAGGCTTCTGGAATGGGTAAGAACATGGAGAGAGGGAACAGGGAAGGCTTCTCCTGGCAACACCCTCAGCCCCCATGGCTAGGGTCAGCCTTTCGGGCTGCTCCTGTGCCTCTCGGGCCCCTCCCTTTCCACCAGCCCGAAAAGAGATGGGCGGCGCCAGAGCCCAGGAGAGGCCGGGGCTGAGGCAGCTGGGGCTTGACTGGCCGCCAGCCCCCTGCCCAGGCCTCGAGGCAGGAGTGGAATAGCGGCTGGGCAGCCCCTCCCAGGCTGCTGTCTGCTTTCCTTTGCCCCCTTGGCAAGTGGGGGAGAGGAAAAAGGAATAATTAAACCCAAACGTCCTGGTAACTTTTTCCTGGAACGCGAGGATGCAGGGCGGGAGGCTCTGGTCCCTGGAATGGCGGGTCAGACTGTCTGTCGACCCCCGCCTCCCTCCCCACTGCGGCCCCACCCTGCCTTGGTGGTCATCAGGCCCTCCTCAGCCTCTCGCCTGGCACCCGGCCTCCCCCAGCCCTCCCTGCTGTTCCCAGGACTGTGTCCTGACTCCGTAGCCCGACTCCCACAGCCCTACAGCATCTGGTCGCCGTGAGTGGCCTGTGTGCCAGCATCCCTACCTAGCTGTCCCAACCAGATCCACCAGGGAATTGCCCTTGACTTTTCTTGGAATGAGGTGAAGAATGGCCCCCAGAATCTATGTCCACCAGAACCTGTGAGCGTGGCCTTATTTGCAGATGTAAGGATTGCAGGGGAGGATGTCGAGCTGAGCTCATCTGGGTTCCCTGGGTGGGCCCCGCTCCCATGACAGGTGTGCTTTTGAGAGACAGAAGACAGAAGACGAGACAGAGGAAGACACGCAGGGGAGATGGCCACGTGCAGCCACAAGCCCAGGAACACCTGGAGCCCTCTGAAGCTGAGAGAGGCAGGAAGGATCCCATCCTAGGCCTCCGGAGGGAGCGCGGCCCCCTAACATCTAGATTGCAGACTTCTGGCGTCTGCAACTGAGAGAGTTTATTTCTGTTGTTTGAAGCCACCCAGTTTGTGGCACTCAGTGATGGCAGCCCCAGGACATGCATGCACTTCTCTTCCCCACTTTCCTGTGCCCCCAGCCCTTCCGTGCTGCTTCCTGCCCCTGTCACCTCGTAACTGCACCCATCGTTGGGCCAGCTCTCCCCACCACTGCTGTCCTCCATCCAGGCCCGTGGCACCTCCCAGGTGAGCTTCCTGGGTGCCAGCAGGGCAGGCCTAGGCATGGGAGGGCAAGGGGGATTCTGCTGGGTGGGAGAGACAGAAGGAATGCCTTGCAAGCTTGCAGGCAATATCTTGAAAGAGTCTGTGGTGACTGAGGGCCCAGGCTAACCGAAGCAGGGAGGGAGGTGACCCCAGTGACCCACCGAAGACCAGGCCCAAGGAACAAGTCCTCCCCTGGAGCCCCCTGCCTCCCGGCCCTCTCTGGGGCTCCGTGGCTCAGCATCGCCCTCTCCGCCTTCCCCACCTGCCTCCCGGCCCTCTCTGGGGCTCCGTGGCTCAGCATCGCCCTCTCCGCCTTCCCCACCTGCCTCCCGGGGCTGCTCTGGACCATCTTTGCTCTCTGCCTCCGAATGCCCATTGGGGCGAAGCTCTGGGGCTGCCACTCACGGGAGATGGATCCAGGCTCGGGGTGCCAGCCGGTGCTCCTGAAGCCGGTTGTGGCTGAGCACCAGCACGCTGAGGCTGTGGATGTGGCTCAGTGCGCCCTCCACCACCTCCTCGATGAGGTTGGTGCCCAGGTGCAGCTCCTAGGGTCGGGGTCAGGGGTCGGGGTGAGGGGCCCACCTGCCAGTTGTTGGCCACCTGGTGAGGCTCCAACTCTGACTGTTCCCATTCTCTGCCAGCAGTGTCCCCTTCTACCCAGCCATGTCTGTGCAACTCAGGTGCCAGTCTCTGCCGCTCTCAGGCCCATGGCAGGGGTGGATTTTCAGGGGACTGTATGGTCCGGAGAGAAGGTATGGGCCTTACTCAGAGACCCCAGAGGGTGCAGAGCCATCCAGGAGGTCCCACTGTGGGCTTCTGGAAGGTTAGGTCAAGCTGAGGAGAGGCCTGAAGCCTCGTGAATTTCAGCGCACAGATCCCCCTATGGGCTGCTGCACGCCCCCTCAGCAGAAGCAGAGGCAGGGTTGTCTGACGGTAACAATGTTGCTTCCCCATCCTGGGGACTCCAGCTCACCTGCAGGGAGGCCGGCAGGCCGCGTGGGATGGTCCGCAGCCGGTTCCGGTCCAGCCTCAGATAGAGCAGGCTGCAGAGGGGCTGGAAGGCCAGGGGGGAGATGTCCCTGTCACGCAGCTGGTTCCCTTCCACCTCCAGCGTCAGCAGCTGGCTGAGCCCTGCAGGTGGGCAGAGGGGTGCGGTGAGCCATTGCAGAGCTCCTCGAGGTAGCTCCAGAACCCCTGCCTGCCCCTAGAGGCCAGGGCCCCTTACCCAGGTTGGCAGTCTCCTCTGCGTTCCAGCCAGGCTGCCCTGGGCACTCTCCCGCGTGTGCCTCCTGGAGGGCAGACCCACCCCTTGCCAACCCCTGTTCTGGGGGAGGGGGCACCTGCCCAGGCCTGGCCCCCTCTGTCCCTGCCCCCAGAACTCGCCCGCACCACGGAAGCTGCTGCGTTGCAGGCCCTGCAGGAGGTTGTCGTTGAGTTTGAGCTCCTGCAGGGAGGCAGGTAGGGCCGGGACTGTGGTCAGCGAGTTCCCATCCAGGTTCAGCCGCTTCAGCCGCATCAGATTCTGGGGGGTTGTGGGGAATAGGTGGGCTGGGGTTGGGGGCCTGCTGGTCGGGGCACAGGCCTTCCTGGGCATGGCTTTGGGCCCATCCTGACCAAGGGCACTCTGTTGGTGGCATCACGGCTTCCTAGTTCCCACTGAATTCAGGCCTGTCTGGGAAGGTTTCTGTTCACTCCTATACAGGGCCTGCAGGCCTGCACTGCTCCCGCTACTCCCAGTGATGGAACACGTCACACCAAATTGTGGAAACCCACCATGCTGGGTGCTCTCTGCAGTGCCTCCTCCAGGCCTTACCCCCTAAGCAGCTCCACCCTGCAGTGAATGGATGCCTTGGGTCATCTGGGACCTGCCAGCCCCAGCCCCAGCCCCGGCCCCCCGGAAGCAGGTGAATGGGCCACAGCATACCTTGAAGGCATGGGGGTGCAGGCCTCGGGGGTCCAGCTTGTTCTTGCTGAGATCCAGCCACTCCAGGTTGGGCAGCCCCAGGAACGTGTGGGCTGGGATCTTGGCAATTTCATTCTCTGTGCGCACACGGGGCAGCCATATTCTCTGCCCCCTGCCCGCTGCCACTCTGTACCTCCCACACCAGACAGGGCTGCTCAGGGGAGCCAGGGTGGGAGCCCAGGTCTCGGCCTTCTCATCCCTGCCACAGGGGTGGGTGTGGGGGGAGGAGGCCACCCACCTGCCAGGTAGAGTGTGGTCAAACCAGGGTCGGTCAGGGCAGGGACATGCTTCATCTTGACATTGCCACAGGCGATGACTGCCTGGGCCAGGAGGCATGAGGCCGGCAGAGAGGGCATGGCCTGCTGGGTGGTGCCCAGGTCTGCGTGCCTGTGCCTGTGCCCATGTGTGCTTCCTGGTCTTTTCCACCCACGGCCCGGGGTCTTGGAGGTGTTGCCGCTGCCATCCCGGCCTCGGCTGTGGTCCTTCTGGGGGCGCAGGATCCTCGGCCCAGGATGATGGGAGGTCCATGGAGGAAGAGAGACAGCCCCCGCTGGGTCACAAGCCACAGGGGCCTACTGAGGAACACGGGCTTGCCTGAGGCTCCCAGGGCCTGCCAGTGACTCAGCCAGCCTGGGCTGGAACGACGGGTTACTGGGACCCCTCCCCTTGGCACCAAGGGCAAAGGCCCAAATGGGGGCTCTGAGGCTGGGGAGGGGACGTGACTTTGGAGGGCTTCCCTCCCACCCCGCACACGAGGGCACTTGGCTTGGAAACACTGGGAACGGGGCAGTGTCTGGGTAGCCAAACTCATGCGTGGTCCTGTCAGCCCCAGCAGGCCCCAGGCCCCACCTGAAGGCCGCCTGTCCTGGCCAGTTCTCACCTTTGGGGGGCCTCCTGGGTTTCAGGCTCCTTCCCTTGTCTTCCCGGCCTCCTGTCCTCTGGCCCTGGTCCTCCTCGGTGACTGCTGCCCCCTCTTGAGCTTGAGGGTCCCTGCCGGCCTGCCAGGGCCTGAGCTTCAAGGCCCCGGCCTTCCTTGCCCCAGCCCTCATGGCAGCTGTGGCCTGGGGCTGAGCCCACTCAGTGACCAGGCCCTTGTTGTGACCCTGCTCCTGCTCCGAGGTCACTGGGGGTGACTCCTTCCTCAGGGCCAGCCCTGGCCTGGGGGGCGCTTTCCAGCCAGTGGAGTGGGACTGGGTGGGGGTTCCTTGAGCTCCCTGCTTCGGGGTGGGCTGAGACCGCAGCTGGTCCTGCTTCCCGGCCTCAGGCTTGTCTGGGTGGCCAATGCCAGAGATGGGCTGCAGCTGACCTGCGGAAGGAGCCAGTGTGGGCTGGGGGCCTTGCCTCCTTTCCCCAAGGGGCTGTCAGCTGCTAGCCAGCCCATCGCCCTTCCTCTTTACCCAGGCCTCCCCCCGCCTTTCCCTTACCTCCTGAGGAGCACTGGGGAGAGAACAGTGTGTCCCCACCGTCACCAGCAGGCCAGCAGCCCCTGGGGCCAGTAACCCAGACTGCCTCTCAGAACTTACACAGCTCCTCACTGCGGGGGGTGTGGGTGGGGGCGCTCTAGGCCCATTAGAGCTAAGGGGCTGGGCTTATAGGTTGGGCCCAGGGGCTGGACCAGTGGTTGGGCCCAGGGGAGCTTCAGCAGCCCTGCGTAGAAAGCCTTGGGCTGCTCAAGGGACCTTGGGTCCCACCTCCCCTCACTTCCCCAGTGTGTCCCAAGGGCCGGGGTGGGGGGGCGGTAGGGCATTTCCCCAGCATCCCCTTTGCCCCATACCCATTGGTGAGCAAGGACCTCACACGTGCTTCCTAGGAACAGCTTCTGGGGAGATGAAGGGGTCGCTGCTACCTGGCACAATTTGCTTTTAGAGGTGAAAGCCCCAGAGTCTGCTACAGGGGGTTTGTTGGGGATTAGGCAAGCCCGGGGGCCACCTCAAGGGGTCTGTCGGCCACTTTGGAGGAATGTTGATAACCCCAATGCCTCCCCTCCTCTATGGAGCAGCTCCTCCTTAACCAGGGCCAACCATGGGGGACACCGCTCTGTCTGCAGGGGTGGGGGCCAGACCCACCAACCTGGCCCCTCCTGCCCTACCCCCAAGCCTGGGGCAGGGCCACCAAGTGTGGCTACAACCACTGGCCTGTAAGACAAAGGCCACACTCGTAGCCCATGTCCTCAGGCCCCTCGAGCCCCTCTCTACCAGCGACCCCACTTCACCCCCAAGCCCTATACTTCCAGCCTCCTGAGATTCTTCCTGTCTCACGAGGCATTGGGGCAGCCAGAGCAACTCCTCCCCAGCACACCCCGACCCGCTCTCAGCCTCACTGTAGCGCCCGCTCCTAGGAAGGCCTTTTCCCTCCCTCGCCCCTAGAGCCTGCATGCACCCCTCGCCCTCCAGGGAGGGCTCTCTCAGGGCCACGGGCCCTTTGCAGCCCTGCCTGAATACCCAAAGTGGGCCTGAGGTGGGCAGCCTGCGGCAGTCTTCTTCCTGCTGGTGCCAGCTACTCACCGTTGGGGGCCCCTGGTGGGCTGGGCAGCAGCTGCAGGGTAGCCAAGCCCATGGGGGTTGGTGGGGCCCCTCCTGAGCAGCACCCCGCCCACAGTGCCAGGATGGGGAGCAGCACACTCCTCTTGGCCGCCATGGAAGGAAGGAGAGTTGGGAGAGGCACGGTGGTGGCCACGGCAGGACGATGGCGGACGACACAAGTTGGTTTTCCTCCTTGAGCTCCTGGCCCTGGCTGCGGCACTTGGAGCCTTCCCTGCCCACCCCAGCCCTTCCCTGGGAAGGCCCCCCTTCTGTTGAGCAAACGCCTCCCCAGATCTTGCCCCCAACTCCCCACAATGTGCGCTGCTCCCACCTGAAGAGAAAGACAGATTTGCCCTTTCCTCAGACCGGGCGGTCCTGCCCTTTTGCTGTGAGGCCCGCATTGAATCTCCGCTGGCTCTGGCCCAGTGGCCTCCATGAATGGGGCTTCTGTCTCACACGTGGCAGGCCTGAGAGGCCCACCACAGACAGGGTCGGCCACCGCAGGCTGCTGGGCCCTGCATCCATGGCTGTGAAAGGAGAGGGGGTGGGTGCCAAGGCCATGGGCTTCTGCCATGGGCAGCAGTGTGGAGGCCTCCGGGTTCCAGAGGAAATAGAATTTGTGGGCACAGCCCAGGCGGGGAGGGTATGCCTCCCGTGCCTGAGACCCCAGTGCTGCTTGGGCATGGGTGTGCCTCGGGCTGGGCTGGCTCCTGGTTCCTCTGCTTGCCCTCCAGGTCTCTACCTTCTCCTCTATAAAATGGGGTAGGGGGCAGAGTTGACGTTCTGTGGCTGTCCTGACCCCCTACATAAGAGCATGGGTGTTCCACGCACTGCCTGGGTGAAGCCATGTCACGGGTTCCCCCCAGACTTCTTGGCCAACAGTCTGGGGTCTCTGATGTGCCTAAGCTGCACGCATGCTCTTGGTCAGAGGGGCACCTGTGGGTCAGGATGACATGAGGTGGAAAATAGGCTGGGCTCAATGAGGGGACTGCTGGGTGGGGCCAGAGGGGCGTGTGGTGGAGTGAGGGGCAAACAAGGGTGTGTCTGGCTCCAGTTCCTAGAGCCCACCACCCTCAGAGGGCTGCCGGAAGTCCCTGCTCCAACCGGGGTGTCCCTGCAGCCCCAACCCCGGGTTCTGCTGTGGGAGCCAGGGTTTGCGGGGGCAGGCAGACGGGGGCTGGCAGAGAGGACTGATCTCACCGCTGGCTCGGCTCTTCAGGGCCAGTATTGAGGAAGCTTTTCCTACAGCCCTGTCCAGCGTTGACTTAGGTTTGGAAGCGATCTTAAGAAATGAGTTAATTGTGGGCAAGGCTTGGGTGGAGGGGAGAAGGGAAGCAGTGGAGGAGGGGCAGGGGCCGGCAAGGGCTATCAGGCAGGAGTCTCCATCCTGGGGCAATGAGGCAATGTGTGAGATCCAGAGGGGTGCAGGGCTGGTCAAGGTGGGGAGGAGGCCTGGCAGCTGGGTCTTCACTGGGCTCCTTGAGGAGCTGCCACTCCAGCTAACAGTCCCGTAGGAGCCACACGGGGTCCTCTGCTATATGCAGGGCACCCTCGCCGTCCAGGGCTCTGGTGTCTGACCTGAATTTGGACCCTGTCACGTACAGACCAGAGACAGGGATCATCTGGGGAGTCAGCAAATGCCTCTGGAGTCAGGGATGAGGCCACTATCTCCTTGTGCGTCCTGTGGGTGACACAGGATGGTTGTGGGCCAGTGTTCTGCCTGGGGGCAGCTGCCAAAGCTGGGACAGGGTAGCACTGGGGCACGGCAGACTTGAAGTATGCCGCTGAGACTAAGTGAAGCTTGCCCCAGGATCCTGCAAGACAGAGCACAGTCGACCCCCCGTTTTACAGAGAAGGAACAGAGAAGGAGTGGGGCTCACCCAAGTCTCGACACCAGAGGCCAGTCCTCCCGCCTCCTGGTCCAGGCATCGCCTGAGAAACGGGGTAGGTCCCTGCCTGAGGTGAGCCTAGCACCTGGGGTCGGGAGACTGGAAGGTGATGGGAACCCCGGCTCCGCCCCTCCCCCTGCCTGGGGATGGATTCTGGAATCCTGGCCCCCTACCCATTTCCCCTGTTTGCGCCGCTCCCCAGGCGCTGACTAAACATCCTGCCATCTGGTTCCCATTAGCTGGGCTGGGGGTGGGGGAAGCCTGCTCCCAGGTTTCTCTGGCACAGCCAGCCTGGAGGAGGGAGGGACTCCGCTCCTACTCACCTAGGCAGGAAGGGGTGAATGAGGCCTGGGGTGCTCTCAGTTCCCAGCTCCCATGGAGGCCTGGCCTCGCTGCCCTTCCCCTGGTTGGGAGCCTGCTGGCTGACCTGGGTGGGCCCCTGGGGAGTGGTACTCCTGCTGCCCACTCTGTCCAGTCCCAGGGCACCCGGCCATTGTGGGGACCTTGAAGGAACCCCCGTGTGGCAGAGCCAGCCTTCAGGGGCTCAGCGGAGCCAGGGGCCCCCGGCAAGTTTCTGCCTTGCCCTTCCCCCCGCCCAAGAGCTCACTGATGGACTTGTGCTGAGACAGGCAGGCCCCAAGCCAACAGTAATCCTGAGCCCGGTGTCTGGAGCAGAGGGTGGGAGGGCTGTTGGGATTTTCCAGGAACCAGGGATGCAGCCCGAGGGTTGCTGGAAAGAGCTTTGGGCTCCCAGTTCTGCCATGGACAGACTGGCCATGTGATGTCAGGAACAAGCTTCCCTTCTCAGTGCCCCAGTCTCCTCATCTCAGTATGGTGGAAACAGGCTCCTTAGAAACTTCCAGAATCTGAGAGTCAGAGGGGCCTAGAGAAGCTGGATTACATGATCAAGGTCGCTTCTAGTTGTACAATTCCAGGATTCTAAGGTCAAGGAAGGGACTCCTGTCCCTTTTCCTCCTCCCCCTTCCCTTCCATGTAGCCCACTCTTCACACACTCATGCACACACATACCCTCTACAAGCTGGGACTCAGATTGGTAGCCTGGAGGATGCCAAAGCAATGCTGTTTGTCCCTCAAGGCTGTCATCAACGAGGACTGGAGAGTGGATTCTTTGCTCACTGACAGGGGATCAGGTGAGGACTGTGAGAAAGTGACATTTGGGCAGCGGCGTGAGTGAAGAGGCCATGGCCATGCAAAAAGCCGCAGAAAGAGCCCTCCGAAAAAGAGGCCCCAGGTGGGAAAGGGTTGGGCCCAATTTGAGCATTGGCAATGACAGCAACGTGGTGGAGCAGGCTCAGTGAGCCCTGGGAAGGTGTCTGTGGGGGTGGGCTGGCTTGCCTTTGTCCTTGAAAGAATCAGGGAGCCACCTCGGACTGCTAAGCAGAGGAGTCACAGAATCCAGCCCCCTCAGGCTGTGGGGTGGAGCACGAGCAGATGTACTGGGGGCACAAGGGTAGGAGGTGGGAGCCGGCGTGCAGCAGCTGAGCCCGCCGGGGCCAGGTGACAGTGGCTGGCCCAGGGTGGAGGCGGGGTTGCGAGGAGGAGGAGCGGGTGGGGTCAGGAGCATGTGGGCCTCAGGGTCAAGGTCTGGGGGCTGTTCCTGCTCTCCTGCTCTCTGCAGGAGCACCTACTACGTGCCTGTCCTTTTCCCAGGGCCCAGGGCAGCCAGAGACACAGCCTTGGGGTGACCCCCAGAGAAAGGGAACAGGCCCATTCTTGAGCTTTCCACATGCTGTCTGAGTGAAAACGACAGCACTGTGTGGCACATGGGTGGGATTCTCTGGGGACATGCTCCTGCAGCTATCTTATATGTCAGTAACAATCTGGGGCCTTTCCCCCTTAAAGCTTGGAGAAGAAAAAAGCCCCACTTTCCATGCCCTCTTCCTGTTGCCCGCAACTCTTCCCTAGAGGAAACCCATCTTATTTTAATGCCACTGAAACCTCAGAGGATCTGGTCCCAATTAAATGACTTTTCTTGCAGATGCTTTGGTGAGCACTAAATACTTGTGACCTAGTGATCCTGAGCGAGAAAGCCTGCTAGGGGGTGGAGGTGGAGAAGAAAAAGGAGGGAAGGGGAACACAGGACCCCAAATGGGACAAGGGTGGCTGCGGATGGGGTGGAGGGTGCCAGTGGAGGGGACTACAGAGGTGGCACGCAGCAGGGACCGGCCCATAGGGAGCAGGGCCGTGGTCGGGATGGGGGCAGAGTAGGGGCCAGTTTCCCACCCTCCTTGCCCAAGTGAAATTCGAGCTCATTCCCGCCCATAGCGTGGCTTCGCTGGACTCCCTGTGAAAGCGGCCCCGCCCCACCCCCTCCGGTGGGCTTTGAGGATCTCGGCAGGGAACGGAGGTTGGGCAGAAGCTGGAGTTCAGGCCCGGTCGGGGAGCTCCGGCAAAGCAAGAAGGCGAGGCGGGCGCCCCCTCCCCCGGCCGGCCCTCCGAGCGGGCACGTTCGTGTTCCCGTCCTGGCGCCCTCGCCTCCCGCTCCAGACGCATGTGACTCAGCCCCGCCGGCCTTGCCAAGCCGTCTAGACCCGAGCGTCTCCCCGTGGAGGGGGCGATCCCGCCCGCCGCCGTTTCCTTTGCCGCCGCCTGGGCGGCTGCGCCCCGCGCACGTGCAGCAGCGCTCGCCCCCGCCCGCCACCTCCCGCGAGCCGCGTGCACGCGCAGCCGCTCGCCCATCCCGCGCCCGCGCCCCCGCCCCCGCCTCGCCCATTGCGTCCACTGCAAACAGGCAGTTCGAGGGCAGAAGCGGGAAACCCAAAGGTCCCCAGGGCTCCAGACCATCCCTCCCATTTTTGGGGCCCGGGGCAGGACGACAAAGATGGACCGCTGGGCCACTGCCTCCCTGCCAGCCAGACTCTGTCCACACCCCCTACAACTGCCTCTGGCCTCAGAGCAAGAGTCGCCCTGGGTCGCAGGCCCTGCCCTCTTGCAGGAGCCTGTGGCCTGGGGGACAGGGCGGGGTAGGTGATGGTAGCACCTCGAGGCCCACAGGAGGCGATGGTGATGGCGATGGTGGTACCATGCTGACTGCGCTGCGGGATGTGCTCTTGCAGGAGCTGGTGGCCTAGGGGCAGGATGGGGCAGGTGAGGGCCCCTCAACTGCAGGAGGTGAAGGTGGGGCCCTAAAGCAGGAGGCCCAGCATAGGGACTAGAAGTGACAGGAAGAGGAAGCCAAGGTCCCAAGGCAGCCTTTCCATTCTCATATGCCAGTAGACTCCAAAGATGAACACAGAGGCCTAGGAGGAGAATGTTCTAGAGTCGAGTCTTCAGGCAGCTCCCAGGTTGACAGTGTGGTCCCTCCAGAGCTAGGGCCACAGGCCGCAGGGCTCCCCCAAGCTTACAGCCACTTCCTTGTCTCATTTGCAAGGCCCCCACCCCTGCTTTCATGTTCTCCATCCCTTCCCCCATCTGCGAGGATAGGGCTGGGTTTCAGGTGGGCTCCTGGCTGGCGCAGATGGCGTGGGCTGCCCGCAAGACCTGGGTACTGAGCCTGCATGCCAGGATGCAGGGTGGATAGGTGACCAACAGCTCAGCTTGGCAGCTTAGCAGCAGAGAGGTCCCAGGAAGACAGGGAGGAGATGAGGAGAAGGAAGAGGGAGAGGAGAACAGGAGGGGGAGGGAGGGGAGGGGAGGCAGAGGCAGCCCCCTGGCTTTGCCTTGCCTGCCGAGAGCCTCACACTCAGACCGTCCCGAGCCTGACCTCATTACTCTGTCGCATTTCTCCCTCAAACCCAATGCTAGGGCTCGCCATTTGCTTCTCCTGTGGGTGTGATCAGCTTCTCATCTTAGACCTGAACTCTCCCCCAAAACATCACACACGCACACACGCACACACACGCACACACACACACGCACACACACGCGCACACACACGCACGCACACACGCACACGCACGCACACACGCGCACACACGCGCACACACGCGCACACGCACACGCACACACGCGCACACGCACACACGCACACACACACACGCGCACACACTTGCCTTGTCTTCAACAGCTTGCATTTGGTGCTCTCCACCCTTACTGAGGAACCGTAGCGGCCAGGGGTGGGGGGTGATGGAGGACACTTCAGTCCCTCAAAGGCTCCTCCCCAGGTTCCCTGGTTCAGGGCCAGGAGTCGAAGTGGCCCCATGGAGCAAGGCCTTCTAGGGCTTTAGCTCTGACAGCATTCCAGGGCCTAGGCGCCCCCAGCTGGGGTGGCTCCCCCTCAGGTCTAACTCCAGCCCCTGCCGGAAGCAGACCCGCCTCTGCAGAGGGAACCTGGGTCCCCCTTAGTGGTGGTGGCCCAGGAGACATCCCCCAAAGACATCAGCTTCCTTTGATTCGCGGTGTCTTTGGGGGATGGGGGGGTCCCTGGTTGATTCCCGCTGCACCCTGGGGTCTGCCCTAAAGGTCATATGAAGAGCAGGGCCCAGATGCTCTGAGGACTTTTTCAATACCTTCCACAGGTCAGGGAGGCTGCCCACTTGGTGATCTCAACTGCTTGGCCATATATCTCTGGGCCCACCACACAAACTGAGAGGTCTCAAATGCCACCAGCACCCGCCAGCCCATCTCTGACGCAGCGGGGCCAGTGCCTGTCAACCAGTCTCATTTTCCAACCTGTTTTCCAAGCACTGACACGGCTGAGGCCCTGCTGGGACGCATGGCCAACTTTCCTCTATGACCAGGAACCCCCAGCTTCCCCGCCACATCCACAGCTTCCCCCCAACATCCCTCCTCCAGGTCAATGGGTCCTTCAGCCACATTTTTGGCTCCTGACCCACCCAGGCCTCCCTCACAGAACCTGGGGTCTCTGGGCTGGAATGCCCCTTAGAGATGTGCCCCCTCCCTCCCCTATGGTAGGACTCAACCCTCCACATCCCCGCCCACCCACCTCCCTGGGCTTGTAGACCTCCTAGGACCGGGAGCTCCCTTCCTCTCCTGGCAGCCAGCTGGTGTTCAGACAGTGCTTTCTGGGAGGATTGCTTTCTTGCATTGAGCTTGAGTCCACATTTCCAGAAGCTTCTACCACTGGGCCCCTTCTTTCCCCCTTCCTGAGAGGCCCAGCAGCCTCTCTGTTCCCTTCCCAGCCTCCAGCTTTTCCGGAGGAACATGCCTGGGAGGTGCTATGATTCCGGTGGCAGGTGGTGGGTGGCAGGTGGTGGGTGGTGGGGTGGCGTGGGCAGGGAAGCTGCAGCCTGCTGCTGAGTCTTCAGCGACCATCTCCATGGGCTGAGGGCGGCCAACAGGTTCACCATGCAGGGGGATGGCCTCCATAACCTCTCAAGATGATCTTCGCCTCTCAAGGCCCTGCCAGTTCCTCAGGGTCCCATAGACTGAACTGCTGAGGTTGGGGAGGCCCGTTTAGAACACTGGCTCCATGGAGCTGGGTGGAGGAGGGAGATTTTCTTCCAGAGTACACAGGAGCTGGTTTCTTCCCGGTCCTCAGGGGCAGAGGATATGGGGAGGGTTGGGGGAGGCTGCCTCACTGCCGTGGTTTCTTCCGCCAAATTCCCCAGTCCTAGGAAAGATCCACAGAAAAACCCACAAGAATTTGAATGTCTGAGCTGGGGCTGTGATTGAAATGAAATTTTCTAAAAAGAAAGAAAGAAAAACAAAAACAAAAAAGAGGGGAAAAAAAAGCTCAAAAAAAAAAAAAAAAAAAATCCCAAAGCCCCTGACAGCCCTCAGCTACCAGAAGGGCCTGAGGCAGCAGCCACGTGGAAGGGTAGAGAGCGACCTTGAGGCACTTCACTGGGTCTGTGTCGGGGCCTTCCAGGCTGAGGTTCCTTCCTGTGACCCCCGGACTCCTGCCCGCTCCCTCCTCCCAGGACAGAGTGAAGTCCCCTCCTGCCACTTGGATGACTGCAGTTGCCTCCCAGCAGGTCCCTGGGTCTCCCTGACTCTAGACTTGCCCCCTGATCCCACCCTCCAGGAGATGGCAGGGTAGGGCACAGAGGAGGGCACAGTGGCAGCTGCCTGCTGCTGTCTCCTGGCTACTGGGCACAAGCCACCCTCCAACTCCTTCCTGTCTTACCCAATCAGCAGGTCCCAGGGTAAAGGGCATTCAGTGAACTGGGGGCTTTGCAGGTCTGGGGGGAGGAGGGACTGACATATTTCACTACAGACGCGTTGAGTTTGAGGGGCCTGAGGGATGTAGAAAAATGTGTTAAGTAGGCAGGATAGGAAGGAGCCACAGGTAGCCCCAGGAGCCGTGAGGGGAGCAGGGCCCAGCATGTATCATAATAGTGTGCATTTACATGGTGCTTCGCATGCGCCGGGCACTGTTCTAGGGATTCCATAGGAATTATTACCGCCTGCCATCCTCATTAGCAACCCAGTGAGTAAGGTGCTCTCATTAGCTCCGTTAGGTGAGGGCAAAGAGGCACAGAGAGGTTAGGTAACTGCTTCAAAGGCACACAGCTGGTGAGTGACAAGAAATTTCCCTCTAACTATAGCGTGAGCATGGTGAAGAGAAGACGGAGCCCCGCGCTGGGAGAGGAACGCTTCGGTCCCAGTTCCATTCTGCACCCAAGGCTCCCCTCGGTCCTCCTGGGAACCAGGGTCCCCCTTAGTGGTGGTGGCCCCGGAGAACCCGACCAAGGCAGGAGCGCCCCCTCCTGGAAGAGCCTCGCTTCGACGCGTCATCATTCCCGGCCGGCAGCAGGGGCGACGCCAGCAAGGCCAGCGACTCAGAGCCAGCTTGGCCTGTTCGTCCCGCCCCTTCCCGGTGTCCGCCCCGCCCTCTTCCCTGTGTCCGCCCCGTCCGCTTCACTGTGGTCCTGCCTCTGGGTGGTGCCGGGGCGGGGGTGGGAGCCCGGGGCCCGCGCAGGCGGAGCCACCGCCCAATGGGAAGGGTCGGTGGGGAAGAGGGTGGGCGCAGGCGGGTGGGCGGGAAGAACGCTGGAGCTTGATTGGCGGTCTTGCCGGCCAGTGAGGCCAGGGCGTGGGAGGGGCGTGGCTCGGAGCGCGAAACATGGCGGGGCAGGACGGTGGCTGCGGCCGCGGCGGCGACGACTACTCAGAGGACGAGGGCGACAGCAGCGTGTTCAGGGCGGCTGTGGAGGTGTTCGGGAAGTTGAAGGTGCTGCTGGCCCAGAAAGCCACTCCAGGGCGAGGGACCGGGGAGGGCCCTGCCCGAGGCCCGGGAGGGCTTGCTGCGGAAGTCCGCGGCGCCACGCGGCCACCGTCGCCGGTTCCGGCTGCGCCCTGTTCCCCCGCAGCAGGGGGTGCTTGTGGATCATTCATCTTTGCTCTTTGGGGTGCCCCAGGCCTTCGCTCTTGCTGTCTCCACGGCCCGTGCCTGGTAGTTGGGGCCAGCACCGCCGGTGAAACTACAGTACCCGCGCTGGGCGCTCGGAGCAAGTGCAGACACAGAGGACGCAGGCCTGGCCTTAGGGATCTTGCGGGGTCTGGGGGGACAGATGGGCAGAGCCTCGTGCCACTCTGTCAAGTCAGCGAGACTAGGGCTTGGTGTCAGTTGGTGTCAGGTGCCAGGGGTGATAGCCTCCAGCAGCCCTCTACAGCCCCACAGGACAGAGCCCTCACTGCAGCAGTGGGGAAAGCTGGCCCACGAGGTCAGGGAGCTGTCCCAGGTCCCCTCGGCCCGCTCACTCCTCCCCCCAGCCACTCCCCCATCCTGTCCACGACTGGCTCAGTGGTCCCTCTCCCTCTCCCCTTTCCCTCAGTCCCGAAACCTAGGACTCTCTCTTAAGTCTTAGTCTCAGGCGTTGCTCCTAGGTCCTGCTGCCACAAGAGCCCAGAGTGGGAGTACTTGAAAGAGGTGGGGTCTGCATGCCGCGGGAGATGTGGGGTTAAGAATGGGGGAACTTGAACTCTTGGCAAGATGGCAGGACGCGGGTAAAGGAAAGGGTCCTGGGAGCTTGCAGATAGATCTACACTGAGGGCTGGGCGCGGTGGCCCACGCCTGTAATCCCACCACTTTGGGAGGCTGAGGTGGGCAGATCACCTGAGGTCAGGAGTTTGACACCAGCCTGGCCAACATGGTGAAACTCCGTCTCTATTAAAAATACAAAAATTGTCTGGGCGTGGTGGCGCATGCCTGTAATCCCCCAGCTACCCTGGGAGCTGAGGCAGGAGAATCGCTGGAACCCAGGAGGTGGAGGCTGCAGTGAGCCGAGATCATGCCACTGCACTCCGTCCAGGCTGGGCGACAGAGTGAGACTCCATCTCAAAAATAAATAAATAAATAAATAAAATGAAATGATGTACACTAGGACTTTCAGTGAATGTTGCTTTCCTTTTCCTTGCTTAGGACCTAAACTGCCCCTTCCTCGAGGGTCTGTATATCACAGAGCCAAAGACAATTCAGGAACTGCTGTGCAGCCCCTCAAAGTACCGCTTGGAGATCCTCGAGTGGATGTATACCCGGTAATGCGTCAGTTTCTTCCTCTTCCCACCTGGGGTGTGCGTGGGCGCCACCCAGCCCCACCTGGGGAAGATGGGGTTTGTGGTTACTGTGAGTAGCTGTCTTCCCAGAGGGCTCCACCCCCTAGCCTGGACCCCCGTGATAACAGCTGTGTAGGTAAGGAGTACTGGTGACAGGCATGATCAAACTGGGGGCAAAGTGGCCCCTGGTGGTGCTGGGCTAGTCCAGCCACCCCTTTGCTGCAGTGCTGAACTTGGCCTCAGCGTTTGCCTTGCCTTACGAGTTTGGAGGTTCAGGACTGGCAGGCACCTGAGAAATGCTCCATTCCAGTCCTTTCATTCTCAGACCCGGAAGCCAAGGGTCAGGCTGGAGTCATGAACTGTCTCTCGTCTCCTAGTGGAGGAGTGACAAGCAGGGCCAGGGCGTGGGCTCCTGGCTGGGTCTCAGCTGGCCAAGTGGTCCTCATGCAGTGTCACCTCTTGTCAGCTTCTGTGCCGTGACCCGTTTCCCAGTCCTCTCGTGCGTTTGGGCCAGGGTGTAGCATGGTGTGTGCCTGACACCCTACGAAGCCCATGGTGACAGGGTGGCTTCCTGAGTGATGGCAGAGGAAATGATCCAGAGCGTCCCATGCCCGGGGCAGACATCGTTCCCCTGGTGACGTAGTCCCTGAGCTGAGGGTCTGTCTCACTGCCTCACAGCTGTGAGTGGAGAAGGCTTGGCCCGCCTCCCCCAGAGCACAGGCTCCTGTGGGATTGGGTGCGCCCAGGGCGTGCTCAGGAACAGCTGTGGCCTGTTGGTACAGGAGCCTCTCGAGAGTCCAGGCCTGGGCCTCCCCCTCCTCAGCCTGCGGCCTGCCTACCCCTGCTGCTTGAGGAAGGGGCCTGGGCGGGAGTCTGGCAGTAGAGCAGTGGGGTGCCAACCTGTATCCAGCCGGTCTGGCCCGCCAGGACCAGGGACATCAGCAGGACGCCCAGCTGGATACAGGCCCCCAGAGGAAGGAGGAGGCGTTTTTGTGTTTGAGCCCTTGCCATTCCAGAGGCGTCTCCTGCCTCTGCCTTCTAGGCCCTGCCTCTGCCTTCTAGGCCCTGCCTCTGCCTTCTAGGCCCTTCCTCAGGCCTCTGCCCAGGGCTCAGCACACCAGCTCCTCGCTTCATAACCTTTTGCTCTTGCTCACATTGTTCCCCCTCCTGGAAATGCCCTTCTAGTCTCTGCATGTCGTACATACTCCTATACAGCCCACAAAGACCCAACTCACACGTCCCGTCTCCTTTTAAAATGTTTCCTGTTCCCAGGGCAGAATGTATTCCGCTTCCCTCTGGATGCCCACAGCCTTTTGAGCACACCCTGCCCCTGCTGGAGCCCTCAACCTGTGGGTGCACTCTTGGCCTGCTATCATTTCTGGCTCTTTAGTATGGGAGCCACAGCATGGTGTGGCCATGTAGTCGGGGGGTTCTCTAGGCTGCACCTGTGTGCCATTCCACGTGCTGCAGGCGTGACTGGGTGTCCTCAGGAGCTGGGTATTTAGTGGGTACAAGTCCTGGGGTTCGGCAGAAATGCAGCACAGCACTGCAGTCTGAGCTGGGTGCCATGGATGTTGGCAGGGAGGAGGTGGCATTTGATCTGGGAGGGGGGATGGTAACAGCGGGGTGCTCGTTTGGACAGGAGCAGGGAGTTGAGGTGTGGGAGAGAGAGCTGGGCAGCAGCAGCTGGAATGGCAGCTCAGGGCAGCTCCCTCAGGGCCTTGCATGCTGTGCCAAGGCCTTTGAGCTTTATGTTCTGGGCAGGGCAGGCGTGGGACCTGGGGAGTGACATGCTGAGATTGGCATTTTGGTAAGGCGAATGAGGGTGCTCTGTGGCAGATGGATTTGGAGGGCAGTGGCTGCAGGCAGGGAGACCAATACCCCAGGGAAAGACAGAAGGAGCCCTGCGCTGAGTGGCAGATGGCTTGTCTGGCAGCCACTACCGGCCCTGGCGGGACCAGCCCCTGGCCTGGGAACCTGGGAGGCTGGGAGGTGAGGCAGGACTGGAGATGGCTGGCTGGAGTGTGAGGGTCTTGAGTGAGCTCCCAGGAGGAGGCTCTTGTGGGAGGGGGTGCAGATTTGCCTGACTCAGGTGGAAGCTGGGGGCACTCGGGGAACTGGGTTCATCTGGCCAGAGAGGGATGGGTAGGAGGCCAAAGCGACGCCCCTCAGATGCTTCTACAGGTTGAGTGTCCCGTATCCAAAATGTTTGGGGGCCAGAAGTGTTTCAGATTTTGATTTCTTCGGATTTTGGAATATTTGCATTATACTGGTTGGGTGTCCCTAACCTGGAAATCCGAAATCTCAAATGCTCCAGTGAGCATTTCCTCTGAGCGTCATATCCGCGATCAAAAAGTTTAGGATTTTGGAGCATTTCAGATTTTCAGATTAGGGATGTTCAACCTGTAGTACTTCTGTAAGTACCAGAAACCGAATCCTTTGAAAAAGCTGCCAGGGAGCATATGATGACCTTGTCTGATTTCAGGTTGGCAAGAATTCCTTGGGCCTTTTGAGGGTCCTACAGGAGAAGCGGATGGGAGTTTCTGGGAATTTCCCGTTGCCTTTCTTTGTACGTGACCGCACCCTGTCAGCCCCACTTAGGGCCGCCTTTTCCTCTCCTCCCCATAGAACCTGGAGGCTGCACCTAGTGTTGGAGCCCCCTGGATTGTGGAGGTCAAGGCCTTGTGGGTTTCCTTGGGGTCTCCAAGGCCTCCAGTATTTTCTGTTCCTGCTCTACCCTCTGCTGTGACGGTGCGGTGACTTGAATGACAGCCCTTACTGAGTCTGGCTGCTGGGGCTTCTGCAGCGTGGATTTTGAGTGTGTTCAGGGTTTACTGTGCCCGGCCTTGCGCAGTGCTGGGTGAGTGCCCTCTGCGCCTCTGAGCCTTGTGCTCAGAGACGTTCTCGGCAACCCCGCTGGCAGAGCCCAGCCTGCTGGCCTTCCCCTTCCTTCCCCAACCCTGCTTGTGCAGAACCCGCGGTTGTCTTAATAAGTCACAGAGGTGGGTGGTGCTGTGGAGGCAGCCAAGCCCAGCCTGATCTCTGATGTAGTTTTGGGGCAAGTGTGGCCTCTCCAGGGAACAGCTACCAGTCCTTTCCCACCACATGAGTCAGCAGGCTCCTAGAGTGATGGCAATGGTGAGGTATAGCCAGGCTCTGGCAGCCTGGAAAGCGACTCCTTCTTGTTTATGAAAGGCTGCTGTGGTGGCAGGCGCCTGGGGCTCCCTGGTAAGAGCCTGTGGCCCCGGCGGCCGGAGTGATGTTTCTGGGCCTTAGTGTCATACCAGGCTTGGGGCATGGGGCTCGGGACTGGGGATGCAGTGCTTGGGCTGTGCTCCCCTGAAGGAGGAGACCCAGTGGAGGGCTGAGGCGTGTGTCACCTGTGGCGCATGTCTGGGTGTTGTGGGACTTCCTGCCTTCCATGCGCTGTGCAGGCGGATCTGGTTTTGCCCACCAGATGGCTTTTAAGGTGACATGCTTCTGAGCAGCCCCTGTGTGCTGCAGTCAAGGTCAAGCCTTCACCATGCCCGAGGCGATGAGCCTCGATTGTGACCACAGACTGTGTTGCAGGAGGAGCCCCCACGTGGCTGAAAGCAGGCCTCACAAGGCTTTCCTGCAGAGGGCCGGGTGGGAAGAAAGTTGTCCACCCTGGAGCAGTTGATGCCGGCCCAGGTGAGGCCGGGGAGGGTGCCAGGAGCCCGGGGCCAGCCCTCAGAACCTACCCGCTCCACCATTTCGAGAAAGAGCCCCGAGTGCTGGCGGCTTCCCTCTCTGCCTCTGCTGCTCTTTTTTGTTTGTTTTGTTGTTTTTTTTGGTCTGGAGAAGAGTTTTCATTTCAGTATCCAGATTCACATTTCCGAGGTAAACTTCCTGGAATATTCTTTCCCTGATAATTAATGGAAATGAAATCCACGTGACACAGAAGTAACCATTTTAAAGTGAGCTGTTCAATGGCATTGAGCACATGCACAGGAATTCACTTTTTCCAGCGCGTATAGAGGGCCCAGGGGGATTCTCTGGCTGTCTCCGGCCTGACCAGCTCTGCTATTTCCCTGCAGGATCTGGCCCTCACTGCAGGACAGGTTCAGCTCACTGAAAGGGGTCCCAACAGAGGTGAAGATCCAAGGTAGGTGGAATCTTGGTCCATTCTGAGCTTGTTCACAGCCTCCTTATGGAGTGGTGGTGTTTGTTCCATTGGACCGACGTTTTCTTTTAGGTGGTGCACGTTGTGTGGATGTTGCTAGAGCCTTCTTGAACCCCACCCTTCCCTAGACATGGCAGGTGGGAGAATTCCTCTCGCAGGGACCTAGAGCACATGAGTCCCTGCAGCGTGGGTGGCCAGAGACAGAGATTCTTGGCGATGCCAGCAGTGGTTCCGTCTCCCTGTGTCAGTGTGTGACATGCTGTCTACAGGTGGCATTTCTAGGGGCGACTGCTTCCAACGGAGCTTGCCTTATAACCTCCTTTCCATCATTTCTTGGTAGAAACTGTACTTAACCTGGTAATGAACGTTAGATAAAGGTGAGCAAAACTACAGTCCCCAAGTCGGTGGCTAACGTATCACCCTCATGATGCTGTCTCTAGAAGCTGGTGGAATGTCAAAGGTCAAATTTTTCATGGGCCTGTGTCTGTTCTGGCCGCTCCAGGGTAGATAAGTTGGACCCTGGAGTCCTGATCCGTGCCCCAGCTGGCATTGCCACATGAGTTATCTGGGGCCAGTTCTTCCTGTGCTGAGGTGGGCCAGAAGAATGAGGTGTTGTTTTAGAGCAGCCGGTGGGCTGGCCTGGGCCACACAGAGGCATTGCCCTTCTCCCTGGAGCTGCCGTGTCTGGTACATTCCAGATTCTCTGACCCACACCAACACGTGCGACCCGACCCAGCCCAGCCTTAGCCCTGACGCCGCCATTCCCAGCCTGTTTCCTCTCCTGTCAAGTGGGGATGAAACGCAGCCTTGCCTACCTCATGGGAATATACTGAGTATCAGGCTTGTCAGAGGGCAGGTGGGAGAGACCAGGACCAGTAGGGTGTGAGGATAGTTCAGGAATTCATCCGACAAATGGGTAAGGAGCACCCACCACATGCAAGGCGCTGTCTCTGGTGCTGGGGTGCAGCAGTGAGTTCCACTGCCCTCGTGGCGCTTGCATGCTAGCCGGGAGAGACAGGGCCAGAGGGTGGGAGAATTGTCCATGCACCTGCCAGCGAGAAGCACTGGGAACAGCCAGCTGAGGGCTGAGGGTCCTGCAGGGCTTGGGGGAAGGGTGGTGCTGTCTTGACATAAGACGGCAGGAGGGGAGGAAGCCAGCGCAGCATGTGTGGAGAGGAAGAGCATGTGCACAGGGCCCCAGGTGGGCTGTGCCTGGCAGCTTGGAGGCACAACAAGGAGGCTGGTGTGGCTGGAGTGCAGGGCAGGGCAAGGAGTGAGGTTGGGAGGGGACGGGCCAGATCAGGCCAGGCCATGTGGGCCACGGAAGGACGTGGGCTTTGACTCCGAGGAAGGCCGAGTTCTGCTCTTGGCTGTAACGACACCCCTGGCCCACTGTGCTGGGAACAGGGCGCCCGGGGAAGAGGCAGGGAGAAAGGCCTGGGGCTCTTGCAGTGAGTGGTCCAGGTGAAAGTTTGGAGAGGCAGTGCAGGAGGCAGCACTGGCCAGATGTGGATTTATAGAGTTGGCTGGACTCGCTGAGAGGAAGAGAGGGGTCAGGGAGGACTTGAGGATGTGGGGTTAAGGGCAGTGGTGGAACAGGCTTGCCTAGGCGTGCAGTTGGCATTTGTGTGGTGGTTCTGGGGTTACTGAGTGCTTCCCCACAGACTCTCTGCTTACTTCTTGCAACAAACCCTCCAGGGCTAGGTGGAGGGACAGGTCTGGCATCGGCCCTAGGCTTTCTGGCTCCAAGTTACTCAGAAAATGCCCTGGGCACCCTGGCAGATGTGGCTGGATGGTCTGCAGTGTGCACGGCGCCAGGTTCCCCATGCATGAAATGGAACAAGGCCTGCCACCCCCAGGGCTGCTGGCAGGGTGATAGCAGATGATGGCACGAAGGTCCTTTAGGACGTGGCCAGATGGGAGTGGTGATTCCATTTGCTTTGGCCTTGTGAGGTCTTGGAGAGAGTGGTACACAGTGCACTGTAGAGGTTCCCTGACCCCTGTCCACTCCTCAAGCAGCTGCTGGCTTCTGCTCAAAGCCAGGGTGAGTGACCCCATACCTGGGAGAGCATTGGGTACAACTCCTAATTTTCAGACGAGGAAGCTGATGCCCAGAGAGGGGTGGGGCCACTCAGCAAGAGGCAGCGCTGGCACCTGGGTGCCTTTCTCCTGGCCCACCCTGGTCTCCTGTACCCAGTCCAGTCTGTGGGTGCTGGGCTTCCTGGGTGTGTGCTGTCCCCTGCTGTCTGGGCAGGTGCCTGCCATGATGGGCTCTTTGTGTTTCAACAGAAATGACGAAGCTGGGCCATGAGCTGATGCTGTGTGCGCTGGATGACCAGGAGCTCCTCAAGGTAAGAGGGCCCCTGTCTGCCCTGCAGACGACACGCATGCTTTCTGCCCTGGACAGGGAACCTCATGGTGCTGGCTGAGGTGGGAGGATTTTCCTCCCCTAGTGCCTTTGAGGTTCCTCAGGCCCTGGGGCCGGCTGGGTGCCCCGGCAGGCTGCTTTTCTAGGCATCCCTGGGGCCAGAACTGCTGGGATTCTCTTGGGTAGAACCTGGTTGTCCCTGGGGCGCAGGGGAGAGGGCAGCCGTGCAGGTAGGGGCAGATCTCTGGCTTCTGATGACCAATGGGATGGAGAGTGTCCTGTCCTTGGTTGATGACTTCATTCTTCATTCATCCCGGCGCCTGGCTCCCAAGCCCTTGTGGCCTGAGAGTTTCTCCTGAGGTCCCTCATCTACCCTGTGGTAGGTCAAAGAAACTCCAGCACCCACCTTATCATTTCTAAATTTTGAAATAATTGTTTTCCCTCGATGATTATGAGTAACGCTACTATAAACATTCTTGCATATGATTTTTGACTGAACACGTTTTCTTTTTTTTATATCTGAAGAGATTTATTCATGTGACCAATGGCCTATGACATAGCCCCAGGAGGTCCTGAGAACATGTGCGCAAGGTGGTTGGGCTACAGCTTGGTTTTCTACAATTTAGGGAGACATAAGACGTCGGTGAATCCATGTGAGCTGTACATTGGCTGGTTGAACACGTGTTTTCTGTCCTCTTGGGTGTATAGCTGGGAGTGGAATTGCTGGGTCACAGGGTCACTCTGTGCTTAACTTTTTGAGGAGCCACCAAACTGTTTTCCAGTGCGGTGGCACCATCTTCCTTTTCCAGCAGCAGTGCGGGAGAGCTCCAGTTTCTCCTCGTCCTCGCTGGCACTTGCTGGCATCCGTCTTGTTGATTCTAGCCACCCTGCTTGGTGTGGGGTGGTATCTCATACGGTTTTGATTTGCATTTCCCCATGACCAATGATACGGAGTGTCTTTTTGCGAGCTTGTTGGCCATTTCTGTATACGCTTTGGAAAAATTTCCATATTCTTGTCCTTTGCCCACTTTTTAATTGGGTCACTTGTCCAGTGAGGTTTTTTTGTTTTGTTTTGTTTTGTTTTTTCTTAATTAGTAGACTTAATAATTTAGGGTAGTTTTAGGTTCACAGCAAAATTGAGCAGAAAGCACAGAGGGTCTCCACAGGCCCCCTGCCCCACACATACACAGCCTCTCCCGCTGTGGACACCCTGCACACGGTGGCTCCTTTGTCACAGTCCATGAACCAGCATGGACACATTGTCACCCAAAGTCCATATCCAGTGAGTCTTCTTTCCTGTGGTTGAGAGTCCGTGGTTCTTCATGTGCCAAGTAGTTCTCTGGACATTTTGCCTATTACTTTGGCTCTGGGAAAATGTATTCTCCACGCAATTTATATTTGTATAAATATATGCGCTTTAGCAGGCACTTGACCTGCTTAGGTTTAAGCAGCAAGTTCAGCCGCCTCCCGCCTCTTGCCTGCCATTCCTTCCAGCATCAGCTCTGTTTCTGCAGCCTTTGCATGGCTCTTCGGGTCCCCTCTGTGTGTGCGCCACCCAGTGGTGAGCCTGGGAGACTTTGCTGGGCTCACCAAGATCAGATCCACTTGTGCACAGGTGGGTCTGAGCCCAGGCATTGTAAACAGATTTGTGGGGTCACTTTCTTGAGCTGTTTCCTCTCCACTGTCTCTTGGATACTTTCTAGTTCCCTGGGTCTCCCTTTTTCTGTCCTCCAGACATAAACTACCCACTTCTGTGATGGTGGTGGCACGGCCAGCTCCCTGCCAGTCTGCAGGAGAACTCGGAATCCTGGTGTTCCTCCCTGACCCACCTGCTGACATTTGCTTCTCAGAGCCTGCGAGCACCTGCCCCATGCATTCTGCCCAGCCGCGGGAGCACTGCGCTTGCTTTATATTTCCACATTGGCATTGTGGTAAAATGCACTTTACGTAAAATCTACCATGTCAGCCATGAAAAACAATTTCCTAACAGGCCGTGTGGGAGCTCGCTTCTTTTTTTTTTTTTTTAAATTTAAAAAATTATGGTAAAATACACATCACCTAAATTGTACCACGTTCACCATTTTTAAGTGTCCGGTCCAGGGGCATAAGCACATTCACGGTGCTGCGCAGCCATCACCACCATCCAGCCGCAGAACTTGTTCATCTTCCCAAACTGAAACTTCGTCCTCAATTTTTAAGCCGCGTTAAAGCATACAATTTAGTGGTCTTTAGTACATTCACAATGTTGTATGACCACCACCTCTATCCAGTTCCACAACATTTTCATCACCCCCAAAAGACCCCGAACCACTGAGTAGCCACTCCCCATTCCCCACAGGCCTTGGCAGCCACTGAGTTACCATCTGTCTGTATGTCATTGGAGTGGAATGCTGGAATATGTGGCCTTTGGTGCCTGGCTTCCTCACTGAGCACAAGGTTTTCAAGGTTTGTCCATGTTGCAGTGGCACGTAGCAGTTTTGCATTCCTTATTATGGATAAACAATCAAAGGAATTGGAGAATTCCATTGGCATTATTGAGACCTGGGAGTTGGAGGAGGGAGAAAGGAGATACAGATTTCAGATCATTAGGTAGGGTCAACCCTTGTAGCCCTGAGTTTTAATTGGGAATATCAGCATGAGCCCCCGGGCTTCAAGCGATCCTCCCACCTCAGCCCTCTGAGTAGCTGGAGTCACAGGCGTGCGCCACCACACTCAGCTAATTTTTAAAATTTTTGTAGAGACGAGGTCTTGCCATGTTGCCCAAGCTGGGCTCGAACTCCTGGGCTCAGGCGATCCTCCCACTTTAGCCTCCCAAAGTGCTGGGATGACAGCGTGAGCCACTGTGCCCGTCCTCCTAATATATTTTTACGTTAAGGAATATATATGTATTTCCTTATCTTGTGCCCTGAAAATGCCTAGAACAATGACACCCCGGCTGTAATGCAGGCGGAAACACAGAGAGCAGCAGTCACCCAAGACTTGGGTCACATCCGAGGGACTCAGGAGCCAACTAGCAATAGTCAGAGAGGGGCCAGTGGGAGCCTCGTAAGCACAGGGGCTGCAGTAGACAGGCACCCTTCACGTACGCCCAAATCCAGGTGTTCATAGTGATGTTTTATAAAATCATCAATTTGACACTAAAAACATAAGCGACAAAAGAAAAAACAGATCAATTGGACTTCATTAAAATGAAACACTTTGGTCCACCAAAGGACGCCATGAAGAAAGTGAATAAACAGAAAAACGTACAGAAGGGCGGTAAATAGTTGTCACATGACTGATGAGGGACTTGTATCCCGAATCTATTAGCAACCCTTACAACTCAATAAGAAAGACAGAAAACCCAGTTCAAAAATGGACAAAGTGTCTGAATAGACGTTTCTCCAAAGAAGATGAACAAATGGCCAAGAAGGACATGCAAAGATGGCCAGACCACCATGAGATGCCACTTCACACACACTAGGATGGCTAGAATCAAACAAGAAAAGGAGGCCGGGCCTGGTGGCTCATGCCTGTAATCCAAGCACTTTGGGAGGCCGAGGCTGGAGGATAGGTAGAGATTGGAACCCTCCTGCATTGCTGTAGGAATATAAAATGGTGCAGCTGTTATGGAAAAGTCTGGCAGTTCCTGCAAGATGTCAACACAGTTACCCCGTGACCCAGCAGTTCCACTCCCAGCTGTCCACCCAGGAGAAGTGAAAATATACATGCACACAAAATCGTCTACCTGAGCATCCGTAGAAGTGTTATTCTTAATAGCCCGAAAGTGGAAAGAGCCCAAATGTCCATCAGCTGGTGAATGTATGAACCAACTAGCAATAAAAAGGAAATCAACTACTGATCTGTGCTAGGACACGCGTGGTCCTCGCCAGCCTCATGCTTGGTAGTGTATGATTCCATTGCTGTGCAGCATCTAGATAGGCCAGGTCAGTGCTGTGAGGACGTGACAGCCCGCTGCCCCCAGATCACCTTGGAGCACATGATTGTGGTCAGCACCACCATGCAGGCAGTGAGACCTCCCAGTGCCATCGCCCCTGTCCTGGGTGCCCTGAGCTTCTCGCACCTGTGCTCCTGAATCTGCCTCAGTTGGATGTCATGGCGATGCCCAGGCTCTATGCTATTGACAGTGTTGCCAATTTTACCTTATCATGGCCCCCGCCTGCCACACACTCTTCTGAGGAATGCACCAGAACAGACTGGCTCAGCCAGCTGCTCTGGCAGCTTCACCAAGCCCCCCAAGGAGCATTTGTGTGACAAGTTGGCACTGAAGGCACAGGCCATAGTGAAAGGGCCAAGGCACTCCTGGTGGCATTTCACACCCCATGGAGTTGACCCTTTTGACGTGGTTAGGATGTTCAGAGCCCAAGAAGTGGGCCTGGCTGGGGGCTTTGTGGAGCGGGCGTAGCCTCTCAGGTCCTGGGGCTCCTCAACAATCCTCTTTCCTTTTCTGGAAGGAGGAAAGAGCTGTGCTTCCGGAAGCCTTGAGCTCCTGGCTGGGTGGCTCCCATGGGTATCTCAGAACTCACCTTTCCGGCGAGTGGGGGACTAATTCAGCCCCCCAGGAGCTGCTGCTCCTGGAACCTGGGCCTTCCGGGCTGGAACGCCAGTCCCCTGGCTGGAAAGCAGGCCACCTCTCAGCCCCAGCCCGTCGGCTTTATCTGTTCCCAGCTGGGACGGCGATCCTTGGAGGAGAACAGGCCTTGTCCTGGAGGTGTCCCTGTGGGCTGTGTTCTGTCACAGCAGGCCCTGCTGTGTGCTGCCCACCCACCCAGCAAGCCATGCTGTCGGCTGCATGACAGACACATACGCTCCCATATGTTTCTGCAGTGCTCAGCCCGTTCCGGCGTGTGGTCCCAGCATCATTACAGCCCAAGGCGGGGACCAGGCAGGGAGCACTTGCTAGTCCAAGACATTGCCGGGCAGGCACAGGGTCATTGATGGGCCAGGCCCCTCCTTTCACTGGCTCCTGGCATGGGTGGCATGTGGGGGCAGGGGCACTGGGGACAGCTGGCCTTGGCCTGGCTTAGATGGAGCCAGTGAATGCCTGTGGTCTTCCTTGCCCAGGGCTGTGCCTGCGCCCAGAAGCAGCTACACTTCATGGACCAGTTGCTCGATGCCATCCGGAGCCTGACCATTGGGTGCTCCAGTTGCTCGAGGTAAAGGTGTGGATGGCCCAGGTGGGCAGTATTGACGGGCTTCTCTTGGTCCTAGTTCTGGAGCTGATAGGGGCTGGGGTGTCACTCCTCTTCTGATGCTGGCTGGGTGGGACACCCCCCTTGGGGATCTGGCTGGCCATTCAGGGGCCGGGCAGCGTACGGGCAAGGGGCGGCTGTTGCCCAAGGCCCTGGGGGTGAGTGTGAAGGTGGGATGTGGGGCTCAGAGCAGACGGGCCAGGCACAGAGGAGGGTGAGCACCTAGGGTGCTCCGTGGGTGGGTAGGTAGGCGGGCAAAAATGGAGGGGCCAGGGCAGACAGGTGGGGCAGGATTCTGCGTGGTGGGGCTTGTCCTGGCCTCTGTGCCTGGCCCCGATGTGCTTCTGGGGCCTTCCCTGTGGGGCTGAGGGCCTGCTGGGCCAGTGCTGTAGCCTGTGACGGTGTGGCCCTGGGGGCTGCTTTTGCAGCCTGATGGAGCACTTCGAGGACACTAGGGAGAAGAACGAGGCCTTGCTGGGGGAGCTCTTCTCCAGCCCCCACCTGCAGATGCTCCTGAATCCAGAGTGCAACCCGTGGCCCCTGGACATGCAGCCCCTCCTCAACAAGCAGAGTGATGACTGGCAGTGGTACGTGCTCCTGGAGGCCTCAGCGGCAGCACCTTGGCCTCCTGTCCCAGCCCCAGGCCATTTGGTTCTGTTACTGCAGACACCCCTGGCAGCGGTGAGTTGCAAGGCTTTCTCTCCCTGCAGGGCCAGCGCCTCTGCCAAGTCCAAAGAGGAGGAGAAGCTGGTGGAGCTTGCCAGGCAGCTGCAGGGGAGTGCTGCCAAGTTGCACGCGCTTAGAACGGAGGTAAGGGTGCTAGCTCCTGGGAGGGGGTTGCTTGGAGGCAAGGCCCTGCTTTGTCACCTCCCTCAGCACGTGAGGCTTAAGCGAGGTTGCTTGTGCACCAGGCCTGACATGTTCTAGAATACCGTGGTGCTCAGTCCGTGGGGAGGTGAGAGGCGGGTCCCGTGGCTGGGGGAAGGGATCAGCCTCAGGTATTGGGCGGTGCCCACGCCTGAGCACGTTGCCATGTGCCTTGCTGCATGTGGTCCTCCTGGCAGCCCTTGGCCTGGCCTCTGTTTGATTGCGGAGGAGACCGGGGCCCACAGGAGAGTGAGTGATGGGGCTGAGGCTGGGAGCCGGAAGGTCTTGCTCTGGCCTGAGTTGCTTGGTACAGCTTCCCTGTCTCCGTTTCTGAAAGCTTTCTTCCTCGACCTGACTGCAGTGTCTGAGGTGAGGGCTGGTGGCAGCCTGGCTGGCGGGCAGGGCAGCCTCAAGGGACTCTGCCTCTGGCTTTGCAGTACTTTGCACAGCACGAGCAAGGGGCTGCTGCGGGCGCAGCCAACGTCAGCACCGTAGACCAGAAGCTGCGTCTGGTCACCTCCGACTTCCACCAGCTAATCTTGGCTTTTCTCCAAGTCTACGACGACGAGCTGGGCGAGTGCTGCCAGCGCCCAGGCCCTGACCTCCACCCGTGCGGCCCCATCATCCAGGCCACGCACCAGAATCTGACTTCCTACAGCCAAGTAAGGGTGCCCTTCCCCTCCCCTCTAGCCGCCCCCTCCCCTGTTCACTCAGACTGAGAGCTTGTATCCTGCTTGGGCTCAGGGGCCTCAGCAGCCCCTGACAAGGGACCACAGGGCGGGACCAAGGGCTCGGAGGTGCTGGGCTGGGCTCCCTGTGGGCCAGTGGCGTGGCAGCGCTCTAGGCCCCTCAGTGGGCTGGGGAGGTGCTGCTTCTGGTCTGTGGACCTGCCCACCTCAGCGGGCACTAGCTAGGCCCAGATCCGGTGTGGGGTCCTGCGTGTCCCAGCCTCCAGGTGCCGTCCCTGTGTTGGCCTCACTGTTTTCACGTTACGCTCCAAAATAGCAAGGTCCATTCCTTCTTGTGTATGACCAAGAACTGGGCCAGACAGGCAGACAAACGCCTGCCTGTCTGCCCACGAGCCTGCTGGGCAAGGAATGGGCTGCAAGGAAGTGGGCTCGTCACTGTTTGCTTGTTTCGTTGTTCCACCTAAAAAGCCGGCTCTAGTTGTGATGACTACAGTTGCCATATGCGCAACTCTGCCCTTGGCTCAAGGATTCCGTGATGTTTATTTTGGTTTTTCAACCGAGAGGCTCCAAGCCTTCCAACCTCTGACTGGCTGGTCCTGTGAGACTCCTCGATCAGGGATGCTGAGGCCACAGCCCTCTCCTGTCCATTTTTCTTGGGACATTTATTTTCCCCCCTTGCCAACTGCTGGGGCTGGGAGGACACGCAGTGCTGCCTGGCATGTCCCTAGGCATCGAGGGTTGCCAGAGCGACATGAGAGTGTAGCATCCCCACTGGGCCAGGAAGAGGGGACTTAGGTCTGAGAACTCTGATTGGTGACTTCCCCGCTGGGAGTTTTGTCCTTCACCCTTGGCTGTCTTTCGGGTGAGTGCCACCTGATCAGTGTGAACGGGGGTGGGAAGCAGGAGATGACATCGCTAGGTGAGACCAGCGGCATTTAGTGCCTGCTCACTCGCTTGCTCTCTCCCTCCCTCCCCAGCTGCTGCAAGTGGTCGTGGCAGTTGCTGACACCTCTGCGAAAGCCGTGGAGACCGTGAAGAAGCAGCAAGGCGAGCAGATCTGCTGGGGCGGCAGCAGCTCCGTCACGAGTCTAGGTACGTGGCTGCCCACCTGGCCCTCTGCCTGGGGCTGCTCCACACGCGGGCTCCCTTTTCTGGGCTCCACTAGCCCTGGAGGAGCATTTGGGGACCAGCCCCTTCTTTTGTTTTTCATTTTCTAATGCATGTTTTCCTTCACTTGAAAAAATACTTTCAGTGGATTATCAAATGAAAACACTCGTCGTAGAAAACTGAGATAACTCAATAATAGAAAATGTGAAGCAAATGATAGCAAATGCCTGAATGGAATAGTATTTGACAATTAAAAATGTAACTTGGGCCAGGCGCAGTGGCTCATGCCTGTAATCCCAGCACTTTGGGAAGCAGAGGAGGATGAACCACTTTGAGCATAGAGATCAGCCTGGGCAACATGGCAAAACCACGTTTCTACTAAAATACAGAAACTAGCTGGGCATGGTGGCGTGTACCTGCAATCTCAGCTACTTGAGAGGCTGAGGTGGGAGGATCACTTGAGCCCACGAGAGGGAAGTTGCAGTGAGCTGAGGTCACGCCACAGTACTCCAGCCTGGGTGACAGCCAGACCCTGTCTTAAAAAAAAAAAAAAAAGTTAAGGAAAATGGGAAAATGCTTATAATGAGGGCCATCTTCCCAGAGTTGATTTTTGCATATGGAGTGAGGTGGGGATCCAGTGATCCAGTTTCCTCGTATCCTATATGGATACACATTTGTCACAGCACCATTGACTGGAAATCGCTCTTTCTCTCATTGATCTACAATACCATCACTCTTGGTAATTATTAAGTATCCATACGTTATGTGTGGGTTTCTGGGTTCTCCTCTGTTCCGTTCTATTCCTTTTTTTTTTTTTTTTTTTTGCTATCCCTGCACTAATACCACGTTTCAGGGGACTAGAAAATAAACAGCAAAATAAACCCAAAGAAAGAAGGTAAAGCCAGTTTTCTACCTCTTGTAATTTATTTTTTAAATAACAGCTCTACTGAATTCAAATTCATATAACATAAAAGTTACCCTTTTAAAAGTGTACAATTTCATGGTCTTTAGGATATTCACAGAGTTGTGTAACCATCCTCTCATCACTATCTGAGTCCAGAACATTTTTATCACCCCCAGAAGAAACCCCATATGATTAGCAGCCGTTTCCCATCCCTCCCTAGCCTCAACTCCTGGCAACCACTGTCGTAGAGACGCTGTCTGTCTCTATGGATTTGCCTGTGCTGGACATTTCCTATAAATGGAATAACAATGTGTGGCCTTTTGTGACTGATATCTTTCACTGAGCATAAAGTTTTGTAAGGGTTATCCGTGTAGTTCGTTCCTTCTCATCGTTGAATAATATTTGATTGTGTGGATATACCACATTTTGTTGTAGTTGGTAGATGTGGGTTTCTAGTTTTTGGCTATGTACATTGTAAGTCTTTTGTGTGAACGTATTTTTCTTTTTCTTTTTGAGATGGAGTCTCGCTCTGTCACCCAGGCTGGAGTGCAGTCTCAGCTCACTGCAACCTCTACCTCCTGGGTTGAAGCAATTCTGCCTCAGCCTCCCAAGTAGCTGGGATTACAGGCACCCACCACCACGCCCGACTAATTTTTGTGTTTTTAAGTAGAGGCGGGGTTTTGCCATGTTGGCCAGGCTGGTCTCGAACTGCTGACCTTAGGTGATCCACCTGTCTCGGCCTACCAAAGTACTGGGATTATAGGTATGAGCCACTGCGCCCAGCCTCTTTAACTCTATTTTTTAAAGTTATTTTTTAAGTGGTTGCCTTTAGAATTACAGTTAGCATCCTAACTGAAAACAGTCTAGTACCAAATTAATTTCAATAGTATACAAAAACTGTCTCCTATTAAAGCAAAATATATTAGTGTTAGATATTTTTGGGTACACCATTTTAATTCCCTTGTTGTTTCTTTAACACTTTTTTTAAAAGTTATTTTTAAGTGGTTGTCCTTAGAATTGCATTTAGCATCCTAACTGAAAACAGTGTATTACCAAACTAATTTCAGTTGTATACAAAAACTTTGCTCATTAGAATGAAGCTGTATTAAATGTGTACATTGGTACACATTTTTATATTTATTGATGTTGTTACCTTTGTTGGAGTTCTTAATTTCTTCATGTGGATTTGTCCTTTCATGCCATCCCGGAGGCCTACCCTTAGTGTTTCCTGTAGGGAAGCCTCACTAGTGATGAACTCCCTCATTTTTAATGTGGGAATGTCTTCATTTCTCCTTCATCTTTGAAGGATAGTTTTGCTGAATATAGAATTCTTTTGTACTTTGAATGTGTCATTCCAGTGTCCTCTGGCTGCCAAAGCTTCTGATGCGAAGCCAGCTGGTATATGATGAGTCTCTTCACTTTCTTTTCAAAATTCTGTTGGTCCCTGGCTTTGGACAGTTTGATTATAATGTGTCTTCGTGTGAATCACTGTGAATTTATTCCATTGGGAGCTTTTTGAGCTTTGTAGATGTGTCATTCATGTTTTTCATCAACACTCAGCCAGGCAGTTGACAGCTCTTTCTCCTTCACATCTTGCTTGCTCAGAGCCTCAAGGTCAGCCAGAGGTGAGAGATCAGGGCCTCAAGGGCCTTCTCAGGTCTCTCTCTCTGGGATTTTCACAGTCCGGCACACACCCATGGTCTTCCAGATTCCCAGGACTGTGCCAGAGCTTTCCAGAGCCTTTGTGGACATCTGATTTTCCAGCCTCTCCTTCTGAGCTTCTTGTTTAGTCTCTTGTTTGCCCCGGCTATTATGCACTGCCTCGGGCAGCAGCAGCTAAAGCATTTGCTGTAAATGTTTTCCACTGTTGCACCCCCAAGTAGTGGTTTCAGGTCCATAGCCTCTAGTTTTGGAGACTGTCTTTGGATGAACCCTCCAGCCAGCTGTCTCCTCGGAGAGCCAGGCTTCTCACTGCTCTTGGCCTCGGCACATAACTACCCCATGTATACCGGGCACTGAGGAGCCTCTTCTTGCCAATTGAACTGCAACAGAACCCTCTACTTTAAAATGTATTATAGCGTTTATCCTAATCACCACTGTCACTATGACTCTCTTCCCAGTTTTTATAATTGCTGTTAGTAAACTGCTTATAATCTATGCCATCATTCTTAAAATGATCATTGGTATTCTCATCAGTGTACCATCTCACCTGTGACTGTGGCACCACAGGACTGGTGGCAGGTCTTGCCTTTCAGAAGGGCCCCTTATCGCTTCTTGGCTGAGATCAAGTGTAGTATCTGTTCTTACCAGAAAGGCACCCTTTACGTCCAGGCCATGTGAACTGGGCAGTGCATTGTGTACAGGGAAGTGTCTGTTCACCCTTGAGCCCCGGCCACTTCGGGGGTCTGGAGAGACGCCAGGGGAGCAGGCCCAGGGTGGGCATCGGCCTCTCTTGGGGCTCTCAACTCAGCTCCCATCAGTTCAGCATCCTGATTTGGCTTGAGATGAATTCTTAGTGTCTGGACACACCAGAGAAAGGGTCAGCATCAAATCCATGCCAAAGGCCACTTGGGACAGTTCTTTACTTGTCCCGTTTCCCATCTGACCCCTTGAGGGCGCTGGTCTCAATGGCCCTCCTCCCGCTGTGGAAGGCCAGTGTTTCTGTGCTGTTTCACCTCCCAGCCATCTGCATGCCCGCAGCCAGGCTCTGTTGGAGGTGCGGCACCACCTATGAAGTGAGGAGCAGCCGGTGTGCCTTCTGGGCTCTTGCTGGGGGCATGGCCTCATGTGAGTTGGGAGGGCCTTGGCACTGTGGGTCAGCACCACACACCAGGAGTTGCCCTCCAGGCTTCCTGAAACCTCACTGCCATGAAAACATCAATGTATTTAGAAACCGAAGCAATGCTGTCAGTGCAAGAATGGGGCAGGAGAGTTGAGGGTACCAACAATGGAGAGATGCCACCGACCCCGGAAGTGGTGACGGGCTCAGCGGGCGGGGAAGGCGGCAGCCGAGAGGACAGCCCAAGGGGCAGTGGGGTGCCGGGGACAGGGCAGTGGTGAGCAGATAGAAGCAGAGGGCACAGGTGAAGCAGGTCTGGAGAGGGCCACCTCCACGGGGTGGTGGCCCCGGCGAGACCCTAGCCTGTTCTTCTGTGAAGAAAGTGTTGGAAATGAATAAGCAAACCAGCTCCCAAGCTGGTGGCCCGGCTCCCACAGAGCCTGAGCGGCTCCCAGCTCGGCTCTTGATGTGGCTGATGTGGCTGGCGGCAGCCCGGGTGAAGCCTACCTTTTTGCAGCCTCTGAGGGTCCATGGGGCAAGAGCTGACCCCTGCCTCGCCTCCATGGAACTCCTCCAAACTGTCCTCCAGAGAGAGACCCCACAGGCAACGGCTCCACCACAGCAGACCAGGGGGAGTGGCAGCTACCGAGATCCTCTCCCCAGCCCCGGCGTCTCGAAAAGCAGCCCCATGCAGGAGAGAAGGAAGCCCTGGATGAGCAGTAAATCTGACCTGAAGGACTTTCCGACACCACTGAATACACTCAGTGCGACATCCAGACGTGCCTGGACAGCTGTGAAAACCCAGCCACAAAGAGACTAGAAACGAAATGAGGCTGGGATCTCTAAGAAGAGAGAAAAGAGAAAAACCAGCACAAAGATCAGTGTCGCGCAGGCCCCAGCCAGGCACAGGGTCTCCAGGGCAGGGGGCAGGGGAGATGAAGGGCAGGGCTCTGGAGGAGGTGGGCACACAGAACAAGCCAGGTGAGTGCAGGTGCCGAGCACAGGGTGGATGGAACCCACCTCCTGCCATCTGGAGTACAGGGGCCAAGGGCTGGGGCCAAAGCTTCGAGAGAGACAGCCTGTGGCCTCAGAGGAGCAGCCAGGATGCCTTACAAGCACTGAGGGCCCTGCACACCCGGCCATGGGCTCTGGACCTTGCCAAGCCCTGGGCCGGGATGGAGGTCTAGACGATTTGATAAGGGCAGATGCCACACGAGGGACACAGTCCAGTCCTAGGAAAACAGTCTAGAGCAGTGTGCATTGCGGCGGGAAGCCCCTCTGCTGGGGCCACTGGAAGCTGATGGCGAGTGGAGAGGGTCCTGGGGCGCAATTCCAGGCGGGCTGAGCACATTCCCCAGCTCGGTGTCACCCTGAGGCACACCCCATGATTCCTGAGCTTCAGAGTCACCCTCGGGATGGGCAGAGGATGACAAATTCAGGGTTCACAGCACTTAATGTCACTGCTAATGACTTCAACATGTAAAAGGCAAAGTGTAGCTGACAGTGGGGCCATGGATGGGGAGCGGATGGGCAGGGCAGGTGAGGGGCTGTGTCCTCCTCTGTCTGCTGGGGGAGGGGGATGATGGCCATGGTCTAGGGTTGGCAACTGAGAGGCAGATGTGGTTATGGCAGATAAGGTGCAGCGCAGCCACCACGGTCGCCACTGGGCTGGGCAGCCAAGGCCTTAGGGCTGTCTGTGTGATTGGGTTTGTTGTGTGTGCAGTGTTATCCATCTGGCTAATACTGAATGTGCCACTGAAGTCAGGACAGCCCCTGCCTCCTCACTGTGTGCCATGTGCTGCCCCTGGGGCTCGGGGGGCAGGGGGCAGGTGGGCGGGGGCACAGCCGGGTCAGCAGACCCTGGCCTGGGTCTCGGAACTGTGCTGCGGTCGGTGTGAGCCAGCCCAGGGCTCCCAAGCTGCTGGCCTGGTCCCCACAGAGCCTGAGCAGCTCCCAGCTCGGCAGTGCCTGTCCCTTCCCTGCCATCCTGGTGGTGCCTGGGGCTGAAGGAGGATCAGCTGAGGACATGTGCCTTGGGCGGCGGGCAGGAGGCACCTCGCCTCTTGCGCCAGGCTCACTTTTCTGTTGGTTTCTTTTCTTTTTTATTTATTTATTTATTTGTTTGTTTATTTAATTTATTTATTATATATATATTTTTATTATACTTTAAGTTCTAGGGTACATGTGCACAAAGTGCAGGTTACATATGTATCCGTGTGCCATGTTGGTGTGCTGCACCCATTAACTCATCATTTAGCATTAGGTATATCTCCTAATGCTGTCCCTCCCCCTCCCCCCACCCCACAGCAGTCCCCAGAGTGTGATGTTCCCCTTCCTGTGTCCAAGTGTTCTCATTGTTCAATTCCCACCTATGAGTGAGAACATGCGGTGTTTGGTTTTTTTGTCCTTGCGATAGTTTGCTGAGAATGATGTTTTCCAGCTTCATCCATGTCCCTACAAAGGACAGGAACTCATCGTTTTTTATGGCTGCATAGTATTCCATGGTGTATGTGTGCCACATTTTCTTAATCCAGTCTATCGTTGTTGGACATTTGGGTTGGTTCCAAGTCTTTGCTATTGTGAATAGTGCCGCAATAAACATACGTGTGCATGTGTCTTTATAGCAGCATGATTTATAGTCCTTTGGGCATATACCCAGTAATGGGATTGCTGGGTCAAATGGTATTTCTAGTTCTAGATCCCTGAGGAATCGCCACACTGTCTTCCACAGTGGTTGAACTAGTTTACACTCCCACTATCCTTTTGGTTTCTTTTCTTTCCTCTGCAGCTACCAAGATGAATGAACTAATGGAGAAATACAAAGTCTTCAGTGATGGCCTGCACAAAAGCACAGGATAGTGGGGGCAGGAGGCCCTCTCCCAAGATGGAGTTGGCGAGGACGGATGATTGTGGCAGCAGAAGCCGTTGCAGCCCCACGTTGTGCTCTAGGCAGGGACCTTTGGCCCCTTTGGGGAGGGAGAGAGAGATGGACGGTTTGACTTGGACACAAAGCCTTGGTTTCTAAGCAGTCGCCTCCAGCCTGCTTTCTGCTTCTGCAGCTCTGCGTCTCTCTCTCCTTCCCCTCATCCTGAGCTGCTCAGGTGGCCCAGGTCTGGGCAGGCTGGCGGCGGCCCTCCTGTCATCTTGGCGGGCCTGGGCTGCATCCTCTTCCTGTGGCTTCACTCCTCCCTGCTGCTGCCAGCCACTTGCAAGCAGAGACCCGACTGCCACCTCCCCCGGCTGGCATCAGGGTCCTGTGTGAGACGTACCCCTCAGCCGCCCTCCTTGAGTGCCCCTGGATCCCACGCGGGGTACCAGTTTCCTGCTCCTCCCTGGCTGGGCGCTCAGCTCTGGGCTGGGGAATTCAGCCTGACTGGTTGTCCAGGAAGATGCTGTCTGGGCTTCCCAGGGTGACCCAGTATCTCCCTGAGCAGTGTGCCTGTCACAGCTGCCTCCCTCCCTGCGCAGGCGTGACTGGTGGGGCCTCTGCCTCCTTGGGGCCATTGTTGTACCTGCTGCTGCCCGCCCCGCCCTGCTCCCTCCTGGCACCATCTCCTTTGCTTCCCCAAGGTCCCTGTGGGCACACAAGGCAAGGAGGCCAGGAGGAGCTGGGTGCCAGACCCCCTCCATCCCAGTCGCCTGAGGCATCCCCTAGCCACCACTGTGAGAGGTAGGAGGCCAGGCAGGCCTGTGGTCACCACGGTACAGGTGCACCACCTGATTTACAGGCCAAGGGACTCCTCTTGGTCACCTCTCTGTGCCCCCAGCATGGGGCTGGCCCTGCAGTGCACCCACCATCAAGGGCTGGTGTCTCTTGCTCCAGAATGAGGTCTTCAGGGCGCCACTGCTCGCAGGACCGGGAAGGACCTGGTGCCCTTTGCCTGGAGCGGGATGGGCAGGGCAGGTCCCTGAGCCTGGGGTCCGAGGGGCTGGGCTTCACTCCTCCCGTAGTCCCGGCACTCCTGGCCCACCCCCTAACGTTGCTTGTCTGTGGTGGAGGAAGCATTAGCTCAGCTGTGGCCCGCACAGCTCCCGGGCCAGGCCCACCTCCCTTCCTTCCCCAGCAGCTGCTGTTAGGTGCACGGTAGACATGATGAAGCGACGTCCTTAAAGCAGATAGCATCTCCCCTTCACAGTGGGAAATGAGCCCGCAAGCTGTGTGAGCCGGGGTGGGCAGCGCGTGGGCTGCCCTGAGGCTGCCCCATCCCTAGGTTTTGGGGGAGCGCCCCTTCCCCTTTGGAGGCTGAGCACGGCATGTGTGGGCACCTTGGTCACACTCCAGAGCTTGCTTCATTCCCATGAGCGGCACCTGATCTCCAGTGACAGGGGAGACTGAGGCCTGGCAAAGAGGACCTGTTGCCTTTGTGTAACTGGCCCTAGCATGGGGGAGGCATTGACCCCAGGCCTACCAGGCCTGGCAGCCACAGCCTGGCTGGGTGGAGGTTTACTGCCTTCTGCACCGCTCTGGCTTCCTCCCTGTGCCTGTGAAGAGCTCGGGGCCTGCTTCCTAATCTGTAAACATGGGGCGTGTGTCTCAGTGGCTGTGAGCTAGCGAGGGGGCGGCGAGTGAGCCGGCTGCGCAGGTCCTGAGGCCCCAGGCCTCATTGTTGGCCAACAGGCAGCTGGGGGCGGGCTGTGGCCGCTGATTAAAGGCCGCCTAGAGCAGCCTGTGCGGCAACAGGTGCCCAGAAGCCCAGGAAGCCGGTCAGTGCCCGCCCCAGGTAAGCTGGTATGGTGGGGTTGGCAAGGACAGTCTCCCCGGGAGCCTGGGGGCAAGCAGGCAGAGGCCAGCTCGGGGCCAGCACCTGTGTGCCAGGGACGAGGCTGGGGAGGTCGAGCCCAGGGGGAGCTGGGCGCACTGCATGGGCTCTTTTCAGGTGGCTGCTTGCCTGCTTCCCGGCAGCTGGTTCCAGGGCTGGAGACCCAGCGTGCTATGCCCCAGGTTCCCAGCCAAGGCATTCTGGTGAAGGGGCTGGACCCCGCCGAGGTGCAGTCCCTGAGCTGCCTTTGCCTCTCTCAATCCCTGCTGGGGACTGTGGCTGGAGGCAGGCAGTAGACCGCTCTGAGGCCTGCCTTTTCTGTTCAGTAGGTGACAGGAGTGGGGCTGATGCTCCCAGAGCCAAAGGTCACAGGTGCTGTGGTCAGGGGTGGCAGGAAGTGAGCCCCGGAAGGGTCAGAGCTTTGGCTAGGGGGAGGATGGTACACAGCAGGGCCCAGGCGAACCCCTCTCTCCAGTCCTCAGGGTTTGTGCCTCTCGCTCTGGCAGTTTGAGGACTTGCTGTCCCCGTGGGAACATCACCATGTCCGAGGCACCCCGGGCCGAGACCTTTGTCTTCCTGGACCTGGAAGCCACTGGGCTCCCCAGCGTGGAGCCCGAGATTGCTGAGCTGTCCCTCTTTGCTGTCCACCGCTCCTCCCTGGAGAACCTGGAGCGCGACGAGTCTGGTGCCCCAGTGCTGCCCCGGGTCCTGGACAAGCTCACGCTGTGCATGTGCCCAGAGCGCCCCTTCACCGCCAAGGCCAGCGAGGTCACCGGCCTGAGCAGCGACGGCCTGGCCCGATGCCGGAAGGCTGGCTTTGATGGTGCCGTGGTGCGGACGCTGCAGGCCTTCCTGAGCCGCCAGGCAGGGCCCATCTGCCTTGTGGCCCACAATGGCTTTGCTTATGATTTCCCCCTGCTGTGTGCCGAGCTGCGGCGCCTGGGTGCCTGCCTGCCCCGGGACACTGTCTGCCTGGACACGCTGCCGGCCCTGCGGGGCCTGGACCGCGCCCACAGCCACAGCACCCGGGCCCGGGGCCGCCAGGGTTACAGCCTCGGCAGCCTCTTCCACCGCTACTTCCGGGCAGAGCCAAGCGCGGCCCACTCAGCCGAGGGTGACGTACACACCCTGCTCCTGATCTTCCTGCACCGCGCCGCAGAGCTGCTCGCCTGGGCAGATGAGCAGGCCCACGAGTGGGCCCACATCGAGCCCATGTACTTGCCGCCCGATGACCCCAGCCTGGAGGCCTGAGCACCAGGGCCACCTCCTGTGCCACGGACAGTGCCAGCCTCCACCGTTCAGCTGGCCTCTACCACCCCCGGTTCCTCCTATCTGGGCAGCTGCAGGTCTGTGCACCTGCCAGGCCTTCCCTGGCTGCCTGACCAGCCATACAGCCCTGGATTCCTCTCCAGGCCCCGCTTCCAGGGCCGTGCTCTCCCGGCCAGGCTGCGTGCCCAGCAGAGTTTGCTGTTTCCCAATAAACATTGCCAACTACTCACCCTCTGACTCGCTGGCCAGATACTAGGGGCTGGGCTCCCTCGGCCCCCTGCTGAGCAGGGCCAGGCGGTGAGCCATGCCGGGGCCAGCACAAGACCTCCAGGGCCGCCCCCCTATGGCCTCTCCCTGCGGTGAGGACCGTGGGTGGCTGGGTAGGGAGACGTCAAGCTCTTGGGTTGGTCTGAGGGCTGATGGGTTGTGGCCGTGGGCTGAGTGCTGCCCATCTGCATTGTCACCCCAGAGGCCCAAAGAAGCCATGAGTAGGGCCTTAAGCCCACAGAGGTGGCTGGCTGCCTGGGCACAAAGCTCAGCTGCAGCGCTTGTCTGCCGTGGGACCTGGAGTCTCTGTCCCTGCTCTGTGAAGTGGTAACAGGGTGAAATGTTAAGAAATGGGGTGCTGGGGAAAAGGGAGGCGCCCCCACATGCGGGCATGCACGTGTACATGTACATGCTAAGGGCCCTGACGGTGCGCGGAGCAGAGGTGGGGTGGCTGGTGCTGTGAGGGTGACACTGGAAGGGAGCCACCGCACTGTGCTTCAGATTCCCTGCTAACCTGCCTCAGGGGCCCCACCCTGAGGCACTCCCAGTCTTGTGGGGAGGCCTCATGGGTGGGGAGAGACCTGTCACCAACGCTGGGTCAGGTAAGAAGGGATGGGGTGGCCACGCCTGAGAGTGACTCACACGAGCAAAGCCTGAGCCTCCAGCCAGCTGGACGATCTGGGAAGCCCTAAGGAGGTCAGGATGACTGGAGCCACTGCAGCATGCGCGGTGGTAGGATGGTGAGGCCAGAGCACAGGCAGTGACCACCTCAGACCTTCCTTGTGACCCGGGCCAGGCCTGACCCTGAAGGCAGTGGGGAGCCGCGGAGGGTCATGAGCAGGAGAGGGGAAAGGTCTGGTGTAGGCTTCTGCCATATGCTGCTTGGGCTGCGTGCCGAGCTGTTCTCGAGTTGCTGTGAAGAAATACTTGAGGCTGGGTCATTTACAAAGACAGCGGGTTTATTTTGGCTCAGCAGCGCTGGCATCTGTTACTGGTGGGGCCTCAGGAAGCTTCCACTTATGGCAGAAGGCAAAGGGGGAGCAAGAGAGAGGCAGGGAGGTGAACTCATAGCGAGAATTCAACTCCTTGCGGAGGTGAGGACGGCACCAAGCCATTCATGAGGGATCCAACCCCATGACCCAGACGCCTCCCACCAAGGCCCCACCTCCAACATTGGGGGTTACATTTCAAACTGAGATTTGGAGGGGACGAACGTCCAAACCACATCAGGCTGCTGCATGGAGAATGGGCTGGAGAGGACAGCGACTGCAAGGCGGGTAGAAGCAGAGCATGGAGGGCTTTGGTGGAGGGTGGGAGAGCCATGGGCCTGGCCAAGGACAGTGGCAGCGGGGGAGGGGAGGGGGCACGGTCTGGGGAAGCCCCACAGGACCTAGTTTGGGAATGTGGTTAGTAACCAGAAGATCTTGTCACAGCCAAGCTTCCCGAGGAGAGCATGACCTGGTACAGAAGCTGGAGTAGGGGACACTGAGTCCCCAGATCCCCTGGTGCCCAGACAGGGCCTGCTTCTGTTTATCTTACTGGCCAGGCTCCAGCTGGGCAGCCGAATCCAGCAGGTGTTACCCTTAAAACCCTGGCCTTGGTTGGGCACGGTGGCTTACGCCTATAATCCCAGCACTTTGGGAGGCCAAGGCAGGCGGATTGCCGGAGCCCAGGAGTTTGAGACTGACCTGGGCAACATAGCAAGATCCTATCTCTACAAAAATTAAAAAGAAAAATTGGGAGTGGAGGCACACATCTGTAGTCCCAGCTACTCAGGAGGCCGAGGGCCAGAGGATCACTGGAGCCTGGGAAAGTGAGGCTGCAGTGAGCCGTGATGGCACCACTGCCCTCCAGCCTGGGGACAGTGAGACCCCCCTCCAAAAAAAACCCCCAAAAAACCCTGGTGTTGCCAATGACCTGCTGGGTAGGTGACACCAAGTGGGGCCCTCTTCATTGGGCATGCTAGAAGGGTCTCAACCCCAGGATGGGACAGACAGGCAGGTGACAGCCTGATTTTGGCTGCTGCCGCCTCTGTGGAGGGTCTCTGGTTTTGGGCCCTGTCACCTGTCTTGGGCTGAGGTGCCTCTCTCTCATCACTCTGGGCTCCCCTGGCCTCACGGTGGCCTGGCCTCAGGCGCCCTCCCCGAGTCCATGTTGAGACTGGCCAGGCCAGGCGTCTTGCGTACCATGCTGCACAGACAGGCTGTGACCTGCCTCTCTGCTGCCTCACAGCAGCAGTGTGCTTATAAATGGTTAACAACCAGCTTACCAGGAAAGGAAATGTACACGTATGTATGTAGGCACGGATCTCTCTCCCTTCCTCCCCTGTCTCTTTCTCTATATACACACAGGCTATACACACAGGCACATGCATACATATACATGAACACACAATTTACAAATAATAAAATCCACAATATATATAAAATATGCAACAAAATATACAATATACTCTTCACCGTAAATTCCACATGGCCAATGACTACTCACAAAATGCCTTCATTGACTTTTACCGAGTTCTTGTTATCTGTACCCAGTACTTGACTGCAATGGATGGACAGGTGTGGTTCCCACGTACATGTTGGCTGATGTTTCCATTTATTTTAATGAATAAGATAAAGCATGCTCGAATAATGAACACGTGAGTTTCGAGTATCTCCTTTATTTTTCATATAATTTGTCAGTTTACATAATTTAACTTTCAATAATGATAGTGTTTGTTTAGCTCTCAAAATTCCTGGACGTTTACCATCTATTAGAATGGGTAAAACAAGAACCACTGACCACACCAAGTGTTGGTTTCACACGGAGGAGATGTGGAGCACTGGGGGTGCCCGTGCGTTTCTGGGGGGAAGGGAAAATGGGGCAGCCACTTGGGAAAACACGTCGGCAGTGTCTGAAAATGTTAAACATGCACCTACCACATCAGCCAACAATTCCACTCCTAGATACTTACGCAAGACAAAGGGATTGATGTAACCATACAAAGACTCATACTCCAATGTTCACAGCAGCTTTTTCATAATAGCCCCAAACAGGAAACAGCCCAAATGTTCATCATCAGGTGAGTGGCTGGACACGCCGCAGTGCGTCCACACCACGGAATACTACTCAGCAGGAAGAAGTGAGCTCCCAATGTGCAAGCTCATTTGCATGGGACTCAAAGTGATGCTGCGGAGCCAACAGCGAACCGACTCCACTGCTCCAGCTCGCCCCTGGCCAGCTGTCTGCCCCTCATCAAGCTGCATCACTGACTGATGAGCCCCATCAGGCCACCAGGGGTGTCTGCCAGTGGGGAGACAGCGGTGATCACAGGAGTGTACCTGGGGGACATGTGACATAAGCCTATTGAAAATGGAATTCACTATGGAGAGGGATGAATACTAAAATCAAAGGCCATAACATTTCCAGTTTGTCTTTGTGCAGAAGACAATGTGGGGAGCACGCTGAAAGCCGCAGCATTCTGAAGGTTGAGGAGTGCCACGGGACCACAGCGCGACACCTGCATTTCTTGTAAATGATATCTGCCCCCTGCCTGTTGCAAAGAAGTCAAGCAGCATTGATGACTGTCAGCTGCGGTTTCATGTAGGGGACCTCCAGGAAGAGTATCAGCATTGTGGGGACACTGCTTTCCTGCAGCTCAGCTTGTGAACACACACCTCCCACTCACAGATGTGTACACTCACACACTTGCACGTACGCACACTTGTGCACACACCCTCCCCCATACTCATGTACATGCACACACTTGTGCACACACCTGTGCACACTCACATACACACTCGCACACACACCCGTGAACACTTGTACACATGTGCACGCATACACACATTACATGTGTGCACACCTGCACACACACTTGCATACACCCACACACATGCTCACACTCACTCTTGCACACACCCACACACACATACACTCACAACCACGCTCAAGCACTCACACACCTGAGCACACACCCCCCCACACTTGCACACATGCACACACCTGCACACATATTTGCACACATTAGTACACCCACACACTTGCACACACTAGCACACACACACCTGCACACAGTTGCACACCCCACGCACAAACACTTGCACATACACTCAGACACTCGCACACACTTGTACACACTGTGTCAAGCCATTCTAGACTTGTATTTGCCATTTAATGCCTCTTGAGCATCAACCTCTTCTAAGGGATTCAGCTGCGACAAGAACCTGGGGAGTGTCACTTGCATTTTGTCTTAGTCCCTGTGGGCCGCTATAACAAAAATACTTTACACTGGGTGGCTTATAAACAGCAAACAGTTATTGCTCACAGTTCTCGAGTCTGGGAAGGCCACAATCAAGGCACCAGCAGGTTCAGAATCTGGCGAGGGCTGGTTCCTCGAATTGTGGAAAGGACTAGCTGGCTCACGGGGTCTCAATCATGGTGGTGCAGCCCTCGTGACCTACTCACCTTCTAAATGCCCCACCTCCTACTACTGTCACCTTGGTGATTCAGTTTTGACATGAATTTTGGGGGTACACATGCAAGTCCCCACTCCCCCCACCACATACACATGCACCCCTCACTCACACATCACATACCCCCACCCCCACAACCTATACATGCACACACACACATTTACACTTGTGCCACACACACTCCCCTGACACACACATGCCACTCCCACACATTCACTTATGATTTGGCATAAGGCACTCAAAGGCTGCAATTTCCCTCTAAATGTAGATTTTTTTGGAATCAAAATCATGTTCTTTAATTGCCTTTTATACTTGGTATCATGCTGAACATAAATTATTTTAAGTTGCAGCATAGGCATGAATCCATTTACAGCACGGCATTTCAATCAAAATACTGAGGAAGACAGCATATGTGTGTCTGTGTATATATTTTGTGTATGGACATTTTTTTCTAATCTTTAAGATTTATCCAGTATATCTTTTGGGTTTTTGGAGTAAAATTGGTGTGTTATTATTGATATCAGCAATATCTTCCATGATAGAAAAGTTGAGGTTTTATGAAGTTTTGAAAACTTTTGAAAAATAAATTTAAAACAGTTCCTGATAATTTCTTTAAGATTTCAGAAAGTCAAGAGTGTACAGATGTTGGTTCTCAGGAGCTTCATTTACCTGGCCCATCACTGAAGAGGCAGAAATGGAAGACCAGGCTGAGGGAGGCTGGGAAAAGGGGTATCTGGAGGCTGAAGACGAAGACGATGAAGATGCCGAGGAAGAACAAGAACCTGAGGTGACGGCAGCTGGCAGTGAGGGTGGGCGTTTTACTTTACAGACACACCCTGTGGCATTCTTTTTGATATGGGAACTAACTTGTAAGAGAAACGCAGTTTCTCCATAGTTTTTCCAAAAGGATCTGATGTTCTCCTGGTGGTCTCAATTTGCACTGGCTGACACTTGAGGGAGCCCTTACAATGGTGCTAGTGCCACTTTTATGCTTTTGGAGTGCACGTTCAGGGCTGAAAAGCTCTGGAAGCAGGCATGTCAGTTCCTGCTCCAGGGAGCCTCATGCGTTAAATGACACCCATGGGTCACTGGATAAGGTCATTCAAAATATACCCTCTGGGGGTATCCAGTTGTCCATCAGCCTGGCAGATCTCTGCGTGGTGAGGAAGAGAGCTGTTTTCTATGCCCATTAGAAGAGCCAAATTGTTTTCCATGTGTAGAACTTTTAAAATTACAAATATCACCCACTGACTACATTCCTATTTCAATAGGGAGCAGAGGGTATATGTGGGCATAGCATTGGCTGGGTGAATACGATTTCATACTTTCATATTCCAAAGCTACAGATAGTTTTTAAAGGTAATTATATGTTTAAAGAGAAGTGTCCAATCTTTTTTTTTTTTTTTTTTTTTTTTTTTTTTTGAGATGGAGTTTCGCTCTGGTCACCCAGGCTGGAATGCAATGGCACGATATTGGCTCACTGCAACCTCCGCCTCCTGGGTTCAAGCGATTCTCTTGCCTCAGCCTCCCGAGTAGCTGGGATTACAGGCGCATGCCACCATGCTCAGCTAATTTTTGTATATTTAGTAGAGACAGGGTTTTGCCATGTTAGCCAGGCTGGTCTCGAACTCCTGACCTCAGGTGATCTGCCCGCTTTGGCCTCCCAAAATGCTGGGATTACAGGTGTGAGCCACCGTGCCCAACTGAATCTTTTAAAACTTTGCTTTATTAGTATCTTTTGAGTGATTCGGGTATTTCAAATTAAAGTGTGTATTCAATCTGTACCCTAAACATTATGGCCAGTGATGCATTTGGTGTTGAAATTGTATCTATCAATAAGCTTGACACTTTATTATCGCTAAATGCAGATTTTACTGTGTGCTATAGGCTTGCTATTAAACATTCTTCTTTGCTTTGCTTTAGGGATAGCTTGTAATTTTGCTTTCCATTCTTTTCTTGATCTCATGCTTATATAGTGCAGTTTATCTTAATTTCTGAGTAATTATGATTTCATGATCTTTTTTTTTTTCTTTTTTTTGAGACAGGGTCTCATTGTCACCCAGGCTGGAATGCACTGTCGTGATCTTGGCTCACTGCAACTTCCGCCTCCCGGGCTCAAAGGATCTTTCCACCTCATTCTCCCAAATAGCTGGGACTACAGGCATGCGCCACCACAGCCTGCCAATTTTTGTATTTATTGTAGAGATGGGGTTTTGCCATGTTGCCCTCTGGTCTCGAACTCCTGAGCTCAAGTGATCAACCCTCCTCGGCCTCCCAAAGGGCTGGGATTACAGGCATGAGCTACCACACCCAGCCAATCATGTTTTGTTGTGTATTTTAGTTGTATTGGATAATAATCTGAGGATGTATTGCTTAAAATATCACCTTTTCGAATTAAGGTAGTTTGGGGGCTGCTTGAGTTCTCCAGGGATGCCATAACAAAGTTCCATAAGCTAGGGGGCTTCAACAGCAGAAATGGACTGTTTCTCGGTTCTGGAGGCCAGAAGTCAGAGATCGAGGTGTTGGCAGGGCAAGGTTCCTCCTGGGGGCTGTGAGGGAGAATCTATTCCAGGCCCTCCCCCAGCTTCCGGGACTTTGCTGGCCATCTTTGGTGTTCCTTGATTTGTGGCAGCCTCTCCCCAATCTCTGCCTTCATCTTCACACAGCCCTCTTTCTCCCTGCATACAAGGCGCTGTGTCCACATTTCTTCTTTTTATAATGGCACAGTCATATTGGATTACAGCCCACCCTAATGACCTCATTTTAACTTGATTATCTCTGTGAAGATCCCCAAATAAGGCTCCATTCTGAGGTACTGGGGGTTTGGGCTGTAATGTATCTTTTTTTAGGGGGAGGAGGGAGGCAGACACAATTCAATGGATAACAGAGGCCGAATACATAAATAACTGTAAAAAATGTTATAGACTCTGAAAAATGCATCTCCTTCAGAGATGCAGGCTTTTCTATATATCCCTAAAATCTAATTGACAATTGTACTATTCAATTTCCTTTACATTTTTACTTGTTTTTTTTTTTTTGTTGACTATATCTGTCTGATTTAATGATAATATATTAGAACATTCCATTGTAATTGCATTTTCTTGAAGTCTTCCTTCATGTCTAGTCATTTTTCTTTATGCATTTAGTTGCTGTGTGTTTGTGCTTACTGCATTACGACTGTATTCGAGCTCCAACACACATATACTCATGACACATATATACTGACAAATACTTGATACATATTATAGCCAAGCACTGTGGCTCATGCCTGTAATCCCAGCACTTTGGGAGGCTGAGACAGGCAGAACACTTGAGGCTAGGAGTTTGAGACCAGCCTGGTCAACATGGTGAAACCCTGTCTCTACTTAATGTAACAAAAATTAGCCGGGGGTGGTGGTGAGCCTGGGCAACACAGCAAGACTCGGTCTCAAAAAAGAAAAAAAAAAATCCCAAAAAACCACACCGAAAATACACATTATATCCACACTACGTATATGATATATATCATATCGTGTGTGTATATGTGTGTGTGTGTGTGTGCGCATAGAGAGAGAGAGAGATTTTAAGGAATCAGCTCACATGACATGGAGGTTGGCACGTCACTGGAGACTCGGGGAAGAGTTTAGTTTGAGTCCAAAGGCTCAAGTTGGAGGCAGAATTCCTTCCTCTTTGGGTGACCTCGGTCATTTTCTCTTAAGCCCTTCAACTGATTCAACGAGGCCCGCCCGCAGCATGGAGAACAATCTGCTGTACTCACTCTTCTCATTTAAATACTAATTTTATTTAAAAACACCCTCACAGCCACATCTAGACTGGTGTTTGACCAAAACTGGGTACTGTAGACTGGCCAGGCTGATGTATACAGTTTACCTTCCCAGCCACTATAGCATGGTCTGGTCTGCTCTTTGTTCTCTGGAATTTTCTTTGTGCGTAACACCCACGAATCTGTACTTGATCCTTATAGCCAGCCCAGCCAGCCCCTCTGTCGTCACTTATTTCAATTGAGCGCACACTTCGCGAGGTGGCTGCCCACCGCCCCTTCCTCTCTGAGGCCTCTGTTCTGTTGCAGGGGTTGTTTGGTCTTGCAGCCTTGCAATGAGCAGATGTTTGCAGAATGTAACCGACTCAAGTCTGGCCGCTTGCTGTTTGGAGGTGTGGTGAAAGGAAAGCAGTTTTTGTTCTTTTTTTTTGGCAGAATCTTGTTCTGTCGCCCAGGCTGGAGTGCAGTAGCACAATCTCGGCTCACTGCAACCTCCGCCTCCTGGGTTCAGGTGATTCTCCTTCCTCAGCCTCCTGAGTAGCTGGGATTATAGGCTTGCACTACCATGCCTGGCTAATTTTTGTATTTTTTGTAGAGACAGGGTTTCGCCATGTTGGATAGGCTGGCCTCAAACTCCTGACCTCAAGTGATCCACCCAACTTGGCCTCCCAAAGTGCTGAGATTACAGGCGTGAGCCACCACTCCTGGCTGAAAGCAGCTTTTACTCGAGTGCTAGCAGGTGGGAGAATGGCCAGGCTGGCCAGGCTCAAGCCTCAGAGGAACCATCTCAAGCCTTATGTGGGTGAGAGGGGTAAAAGGGAGCTTGGAATGGGAGACATGCAGGCGGGGCACTGGGCACAAGGTCTGTGTGCCTTGTTCCCTTGGCTATCTTGAGTCATGGTCCACCGGGACCACGGGCTGGCATCATCTCTACAATGGCCAGGTTGTAGACTGACCGCCTGGAATTTCACAGCTGGATTTCCACGCTTGGTTTGTCTCAAGATTAGTCCCCTGGAACTACTAGGTAAGCACAAAATTAGGTAAGTGAGCAGTGCAAGGGAGTGTCTGGTGGGAAGGGAGGGAAACAAGGAGTTTCAAAGTACATTAAGGCTGAAAGCAAGAAAGGAAAGAAGAAGTTTCAAAATGCATTTTGTTTTTTGTTTTTTTTTTGAGACAGAGTCTCGCTCTGTCGCCCAGGCTGGAGTGCAGTGGCGCGATCTCTGCTCACTGCAAGCTCCGCCTCCCGGGTTCACGCCATTCTCCTGCCTCAGCCTCCCAAGTATCAAAATGCATTTGGAAGCTAACCTGCTTGGTCACAAGGATTCTTGCTTTCCTTCCCTGCTGGGTGAGTGGTGCTTGGCTGGGATGAGGATCCGCGGGCTGCCAGAGTCGCACAGGGAAGCTGGCCCACTCTGATCCGTTTCTGCTATTGCTGGTCCTTTCTGTTTGGAAGCTTCTGAGATGCTCCTGTTGTCTTGGGAGCTTGGGAATGTTTGTCAGGCAAAGCCCAGGTCCGTGACAATCCGGTTTGGAGTGGAGCTCAGCTAGCCCTCCTGAGGTGGAGACGGGTCTTTGCCTCCTCTGGGAGGCCTTCGTCAGTCAAGGGCTGACCCGTCTGTCCTCTGCCCCTGCTCCTCACTTCTTATCTGCTGGCCAGCATCCTCCCAATTTCCATCTTTTTGTTTCTAGCTGGATTTGTAGAAGCAGCGGCAACCCCTTAAGTGGCGTGAGGTGTGATAGTCGCCACAGTCCCAGCGGAAGCTCCAGCCTCCTGGGTTGTCAGTCACCCAGGTACCTCCATGGGCCCAGCGCATTCCGGGTAGCTGGATGCTGATCCTTGCCCCGGGCCCTGGATCCATGGCCTTCGCTCAGCCCCTCCCACCTCTGGACCCTGCTCCCCACCCTGGGCGCTCCACCCCTGCATGTACTGGGAAGACTGGAGGTCCTGCCAGCCCTGGGAGCCCTCTCCACAATGCGGGAAAGAAGGCAAAGGTGAGCTCAGCTGTAATGGGCATCACAGGCCGAAAAGGAAACCTCATCCTTTGCACAGTGCATGTCAGCTACCCTTTGATCTAGTCAGGCAGATGCCATCTCAAGATGCCCTGCTGCATGTCCTCATCCATCGTGAGTGCACCTGGTCAGCAGCTGGCCATTCTGCGCTAGTGAGTTGCCTGTATCCAAAGGAAAAATGAAAGCTTTCTCTTGGTGGTTAGGGCTTGAAGCCAGGACCTAGGCTAAGCTCCCAGTAAGGCAGGGAGCTAGGGGTGCTAGCTTTATGTTTGCATTTCAAAGAGTTGGGTCCAGGCCCTGCAGACACACCTCCCTGGGCCCTAAGCCTGGCGGGAGCTGTATTGAAAAGGTTTACAAAGTCGCCTTCCAACCTGGAAATCCAGCACGTGCAGCATTCCCCCTCCTGCCGGGGAACCCGGAAGCTCTGCAAAAGAACCCTTGGCCTTTCCCAGGTCCCCTGGGGCGGAGAGGAGGACTCAGCATTTGTGGTCCCCTACCTCGAGGTCCAGGGCTGAAAGGGACCCAAGCCGTCGGGAGGGGGCCTCAGCTAGTGTGGTGACAGCCTGGGTGCCAGGCCTCATCCCCCAGCTGCCCAACCCTGTGGCTGGCAGAAATGACCTCACAGTCTGGCCTTAGTTTCCTCATCTGTAAAATGGAAATAATACAGTGATCCTGGGAGGGTGGGTCATGCCTGGGGCCCGGCACATAGCACATGTGCAGTGCATGTCAGCTACGGTGACAGCTCCTGTTATGTCTGAGCCCTTGCACCTCTTGTCATGCCCTCCGAGCCCTATATGGCTGTCCCTGGCCCTGCCACCCTCATCCCTCCCCACTGCCCCTGGGAGGCCCACTGGCCTCCAGCCACACAGGCCTCAAACACACCAAGCCTGTTCCTGCCTGTGCTGGGTTGAAGGCAGCCCCCAAAAGATGTGTTCATGCCCTAATCTCTGCCCCCTTTTAGTGTGACCTTATTTGGAGAAAGGGTCTTTGCAGATGTAATTACATTAAAGATCTTGAGACAGGGTCATCCTGGATTACCAGGGTGTGTCCTAAATCCATTGACAAGTGTCCTTAGGAGAGATTCAGAGTGGAGGCACACAGTGGGAGGACGAGGCCACTTGAAGACTGAGGCTGGGATTGTGGCGATGCAGCCACAACCCAGGGAAGTCTGGGGCCACCATCGGCTGGAAAAGGCAAGGGAGGGGTCTTCTGCCTTTTCAACAATAAGAGAGTAAATTTCTGGTGTTTTAAGCCATCTGGTTTGTGGTGCCTTGCCCTGCCTTGCCCTGCCTTGCCCTGCCTTGCCCTGCCTGCCTTCCCTCCCTCCCTCCTTCCCTCCCTCCCTCCTTCCCTTCCTCCCTCTCTTTTTCTCTCCCTCTCTCCTTTCTTTTTCCTTTTTTTGATGGAGTCTTGCTCTGTTGCCCAGGCTGGAGTGCAATGGCGCGATCTCAGCTCACTGCAACCTCTGCCTCCCGGCTTCAAGGGATTCTTCTGCCTCAGCCTCCTGAGTAGCTGGGACTTACAGGCACACACCACCATGCCCAGCTAATTTTTGTATTTTTAGTAGAGAGGGGTTTTTGCCATGTTGGCCAGGCTGGTCTCAAACTCCTGACCTAAAGTGATCCTCTGGCCTTGGCCTCCCAAAGTTCTGGGGATTACAGGCATGAGTCACCCTGTCCAGCCCAGTTTGTGGCACTTTGTTACGGCAGGAAACCGACATAGGAAATGACCCCACTGCCTCAGGGCCATTGCACTGGCTGTGTCTCCACCTGGACTACATTGCTTCTGACATCCACCTCAGCTGGGTCTCTGCTCGAGTGTCGCCTTCCCCAAGAGAGACCCTGTCTGACCGCCGCCTCGCTTCTACCCACACAGCAGGTGGCCCTCCAGTCACACTGTCTCTCCTTCCTCTTGGTGTATGTCCCTTCATTGGGAAAAAGGCCAGCTCTGTGAGGGCAGGACTTGGTCTTGCTCACTGCTCCCCAGCACCAGCCCAGGGGCTGGCATGGAGCAGTACCCCAGCATGGATTCACTGAATGAGAGGATGGATGGAGGCTCTTTTCACTTTCATCACAACAGGGAGCTGTGGGTCCCCTCCATCTTTTTTTTTTTTTTTTTTTTTTTTGAGATGGAGTCTCACTCTGTTGCCCAGGCTGGAGTGCAGTGGCGTGATCTTGGCTCACTGAAACCTCCGTCTCCTGGGTTCAAGCGATTCTCCTGCCTCAGCTTCCCAAGTAGCTGGGACTACAGGCATGTGCCACCACAGCCAGCTAATTTTTGTATTTTTAGTACAGACGGGGTTTCACCATGTTGGCCAGGCTGGTCTCGAACTCCTGACCTCAGGCAATTCACCTGCCTCAGCCTCCCAAAGTGCTGGGATTACAGACGTGAGCCACCACACCTGGCCCCCTCAGTCTTACAGAAAGGAAACGAGGGTGCATGGCATCCGGAGTGAGCAATTGTGGGTAAGGGATGGAAGAAAGTGCAGGTGGCAGGGCTCCAAGGCCCACAACCCCAGCACTCCTGAGAGTCTCACTAGCTGAGAACCTAGATGGTGCAGGGGCGGGGAGGGGGATGACCAAACGCTTTCCCAATTCCAAGGCAGGATTTAACTTTGGCTTCTTTCCTTTCGTACAATCTTTTCCAGAAAATCAAATGACTTTTATGTTTGGTTATGGCCAACTTATGGAATCATCCCCCCAAATGGGCAAAGTTAGGAAAATGGTAAAGGCGACTGGATTCCCTCTAGTTTGGGGGCAGAGTTCACACAGCTGCTCTCCCTGGTTGGCTGGAGTGAGCAGCAATGCTGGAGTCCTGGAACTTGGGCATGAATCTGTCACCGCTTCGTAGTGTTGAGTCTCCAGACAATTCCTTCCCATCTCTAAGCCTCAGTTTTCACATCTGTAAATGGTAGTCAGGATGCCGGCCAGTGGGAGGGGCTTGAGCAAGGCTGGCCTCCTCTCCCTCACCCCCAGCCTCCCAGGGCTCAGGCATAAAGAGCTGAGGGCCCTCGGGTTGATATCTAGGTGTGGGCAGGGCTGCGCTCCCTCCAGAGGCTCTGGGGGAGGGTCCTTCTGCCTCTTCCAGCTTCTGGTGGCCCCGGGTGTTCCTTGGCTCGTGGCCTCATCACTTCTATCCCTGTCTCTGTCTTCACATGGCCTTCTCCCTGTGTGTCTGTTCCTTTGCATGGCATTCTCCTCTCTTTGCAAGGACAGCAGCCATATTGGATTAAGGGTGCACCCTACTCCGGTATGACCTTATTTTAAATATTTACATCGGCAATGACCCTACTTCCAAATATGATCACATTCTGAAGTACTGGGGGTTAGGACTTCAACCTACCTTTTTGGGGGGATACAATTTGACTCATAACACCACCCAATCTGCATCCTAACCTTTTTCTCTGGGGATAAGACCCCAACTTTGTTCAAGGCATCAGTGGGCTCAGCCCCAGGTGATAGGTCATGAAAATCCATCCCATTTCCAACTTTCTCAGCCTCTCTTGAGGTTAGGGGTGGCCACGTGATCCAGTTCTGGCTCCTGAGATCTAAGTGGAAATCTGCCAGGCAAGTTTCTGGGAAAACTGTTGCTTCCTTGATAAAAGAGGACAGAGTGTCTGTGTCTGCCCCTTCCTCTTTCTGTCTAATGCATATGTGATGGCTGGAGCTTCAGCAGCCATTTTATGATCACGCAGCAAAGCCAAGCAAATCAGAAAGATGCTGGGTACTGTCAAAAGCTCTGCTGCTGAACTGATGCCAGAAAGCTACCCCAGAGTCCTTAGGTGAGAAAACAAAGCGTCTAATTCCTTAATCCACCATAGTCAGGTTTTCTACTACTTGTGGCCACTTTCCTAACTGATACACTGTGTTTGGTTCTTCCTGCATCCCATTCCCATAACCAGAGGAGACCCTGTGATCTGAGTGTTCAGTCACTGCAGTCAAGCTGCTCTCCTTCTCACCTGTGCTTTTTCCTCTTTCCTTCTTTGTCCTTCTCTACCTCCTCTCACCTTGTTCTCATGTAACCAGCTAGAATACATTATATAGTAGGTGAGGAACATTTTCATTGAAAAAAATGAAAAAAATTTAATTCTTACTTTCTTATTTTGATTTGATTTGAGCTCTCACGGTTCTGGAGGCTAAAACTCTAACGTCAGGGTCCCAGCAGATCTGGTTCTTGGTGAGGTTCTGTCAGAAGCCCTTTCCAGAAAATGGTACTTAAAAAATCTTGGAGCCTGGGCAACATAATGAGACCTCATCTCTATAAAAAAAAAATTAAAAAATTCGCCAGGTGGCCGGGCGAGGTGGCTCACGCCTGTAATCCCAGAACTTTGGGAGGCTGAGGCAAGTGGATCACATCAGGTCGGGAGTTTGAGACCAGCCTGATCAATATGGCGAAATCCCGTCTCTACTAAAAATACAAAATTAGCCGGGTATGGTGGCAGGTACCTGTAGTCCCAGCTACACAGGAGGCTGAGGCAGGAGAATTGCTTGAACCCAAGAGGTGGAGGTTGCAATGAGCCAAGATCGCACCACTGCACTCCAGCCTGGGTGACAGAGCGAGACTCATCTAAAAAAAAATTAGCCAGATGTGGTGGCACATGCCTGTAGTCCCAGCTACTTAGGAGGTGAAGGTGGAGGCAGGAGGATCGCTTGAGGCCAGGAGGGCAAGACTGCACTGAGCCATGACTAAACCACTGCACTCCAGTCTAGGCAACAGAGCAAGACTCTATCTCAAAAAAAAAAAAAAAAAATTGGACACAGCTAAAAAATCTCGGACACACGGACACACATAATATAAAACACAACTCCGGGCTGGGCACGGTGGCTCACGCCTGTAATCCCAGCACTTTGGGAGGCCAAGGTGGGCAGATCACAAGGTCAGGAGATCGAGACCATCCTGGCTAATATGGTGAAACCCCATCTCCACTAAAAAAAAAAAAATACAAAAATTAGCTGGGCATGGCAGTGTGTGCCTGTAATCCCAGCTACCCGGGAGGCTGAGGCAGGAGAATCGCTTGAACCTGGGAGGTGGAGGTTGCAGTGAGCCGAGATTGCACCACTGTACTCCAGCCTGGCGACAAAGCTGGACTTTGTCAAAAACAAAAACAAAACGAAACAAGACAAACAAACAAACAAACAAACAAACAAACAAAAAAAACCTCTGGCCAGGCGTGGTGGCTTACTTCTTTAATCCCAGCACTCTGGGAAGCTAAGGTGGGCAGATCACCTGAGGCCAGGAGTTCAAGACCAGCCTGGCCAACATGGCAAAACACCATCTCTACTAAAAATACAAAAATTAGCTGGATGTGGTGGCAGGCACCTGTAATCCCAGCTACTGAGGAGGCTGAGGCATGAGAATCGCTTGAACCCAGGAGGTGGAGGTTGCAGTGAGCCAAGATCGCACCACTGCACTCCAGCCTGAGGGATAGAGCGAGACTCTGTTTCCAAAACAAACAAACAAACAAACAAACGGACAAAGAAACAAAAAATAGCTCTGTCTTATATTATGGTCAAGGCTGCTGTCAAATATGGGCTGGGCTAAACAAAAACATCATAGGAACAAAAAAATACACCTAATTCTGTCATACTCATTCTCATATCGCAGCACACAGTTAAATGTTCAGTCTATATCTGTTAGGTAAATGAAGGACTAAATGAGAATGCAGGGTTACTAGGAATGGTTGAAGCAATACCCATGAACTCAATAACCATATGTAGGGATCTACTAATTATTTAATCCACTCTAGTAGGTTCTGTAGCAACCCATATCCAAGGTCTAAACATTGAAACTACAACCCATTGTTGAGAGAACTTAAAGAAGGCTCCCAACATGGAGAGACACATCATGTTCATAGATTGAAAGGCTTAATATTGTTAAAGATATCAATCCTCCCTCAAATGATTTATAGATTCAATGCAATCCAATCAAAACCCCAGTAGGCTTTCCCCCCCATAGAAATTGGCAAGGCATTCTAAAACTCATGTGAAAGTGTGACAAACTTTGAAAAGACAAAACGATTTTGAAAATGAAGAACAGCATTGGAGAACTCACATTACCTGATTTCAAGACGTGTAACAAAGCTACAGTAGTCAAGAGAGTGTGGCATTGGCATCGAGATAGACATTGTCTCACTTTTCTTGGGGTGCTATAACAAAATACCACAGACTGGGTGGCTTAAACAACAGACATTTATTTCTCACAGTTCTGGAGGCTAAAAGTCTAAGGTCAAGGTGCCAGCAGATTTGATTCTTGGTAATAGTTCTCTTTGGCTTGGACACAGCTGCCTTCTTGCTGTATCCTCACACAGGGTGGAGAAAGGAAGCTCTAGTGTCTCTTCCTCTTGTTGTTGGGAACCAATCCCATCATGAGGGTCCCACCCTCATGACCTCATCTAAACCTAATCAGCTCCCAAAGGCCCCAACTCCTAATGCCATGTGATACAGTTTGGCTGTGTTCCCACCCAAATCTCATCTTGAATTGTGGCTCCCACAATATCCATGTGTCGTATGAGGGACCCAGTGGGAGGTAACTGAATCATGGGGACGGGTCTTTCCTGTGCTGTTTTTGTGATGGTATGTCTCACAAGATCTGATGGTTTTACAATGGGCAGTTCCCCTGCACAAGTTCTCTCTTCCCTGCCACCATGTAAGATGTGACTTTGCTACTCCTTGCCTCCCACCATGATTGTGAGGCCTCCCTCACCACGTGGCCCTGTGAGTCAATTAAGCTTCTTTTTCTTTATAAGTTACCCAGTCTTGATATGTCTTTATTAGCAGCGTGAAAATGGATTAATACACCATCCCACTGGGGATCAGGGCTTCCACATATGAATTTTTAGGGGGCACAAACATTCAGTCCATAGTGCTGACTGATGAGGTACCATGAAGAGTCCAGAATTAGACTCACACACATGTGGCCAACTGATTTTCCACAAAGGGGCTAAGGTAACTCAACCGGAGAAGAGATAATCTTTTCAACAAATTGTGCTAGAAAAACTGGATATCCATATATAAAAAAGGAATTGTGAATTTGCCTCACACCACACACAAAATGGATCATAGACCTAAATATAAGAGCTAAGATTATACAACTTCTATAAGGAAACAGGTCTATGTTTTTATAAGAAGACACTGGATAAAGACTTAGTGACTTGAGTTTTGCAAAGATTTCTTAACTATGACACAAAAAGCACAAGCTATAAAATTTAAAAGTCCATACCTTAGACTCCATCGACATAATGCAACTTCTGCTCTTTAAAATGCACTGTTATGCAAATGGAAAGGCAAGCCAGAGTTTGGAAGAAAAATATTGCAAAATACATATCTGACAAAGGACTTGTGTCTAGAGCTCTTACAAATTAATAAGAAGACAAACAACCTCATTTAAAAATGGGCAAAATACTTGAACAGATACTTCCTCAAGGAAGACATATGAATGGCCAATGGACACATGAAAAGATGCTCAACATCATTAGTTATCAGGGAAATGCAAATCAAAACCACAATGAAATACCACCCCACACCCACTGGGATGACTATAATGAAAAGACAGACAATAACAAGTGTTAGTGTATTAGTCTGTTCTTGCATTACTATGAAGAAATACCTGAGATTCGGTAATTTATAAAGAAAAGAGGTTTAATTGGCTCATGGTTTTTCAGGCTGTACAGGAAGCATGGCAGCATCTGCTTCTGGGGAAGCCTCAGGGGCTTTTACTCACGGTGGAACGCAAAGCAGGAGCAGGCACATCACGCTGCCAGAGCAGGAGCAAGAGAGAGAAGGGGGAAGTGCCACACGCCTTTAAAGGACCATCTCTTGGGAGAACTCAATCACTATCATGAGGACAACACCAAAAGGATGGTACTAAACCATTCGTGAGAACCCTGCCCCCATGATTCAGTAACCTCCCACCAGGCCCCACCTCCAACATTGGAGATTACAATTCAGCGTGAGATTTGGGCGGGGTCACAGATCCAAACTATATCAGTTGGTGAGGATATGGAGAAATTGAAACGCTTGTACACTGCTGGTGGGAACATAAGATGGTGCAGCTGCTATGGAAAAACTTGGCAGTTCCTCACACAGTTAAACAGAGTTACCACATGACCCAACAATTCCACTCCTAGCCGTATATCCAAGAGAAATGAAAACATATGTCCACGCAGAAACTGGTACACAAATGTTCACAGCAGCTTTATTTGTCATGGCCAAAACCTGGTAACAACCCAAATGTCCATCAACAGGTATTCAACAGGTATTGTGGTCCACCCATACAATGGGATCCTACCGACAATAAAAAAAAATGAAGTATTGATATGCACAAAAACACCTGGTGAAAAAATAATTGTGCTGAGTGAAAGAGGCCAGACATACACTGTATGAGTCCATTTCTATGGAATTCTAGAAAATAGAAATTAATCTATAGTGACAGCAAGCCAAGCAGTGGCGGTGGGGATGGGGGACAGTGAGGAGCAGGAAAGAGGGGTTGCTGGAGGCGCAAGGCCACTTTTGGGAGTGGCGGATCAATTCACTGTCTCGATTATAGAGGAGGTTTCATGGGTGTCCACACATGCCAAAAACCCTCCAACTGTACACTTTAAAGACGTGCAGTTTCTTGTATGCCCATTATACCTTCATAATGCTGTCAAAGAAACATTAAACAATCATTGACCTTCAGGTCTGCAGCAGGCCTCCATTTCCCACATGAATATTCCCCGGCAGTGGACAAGGCTCTAGTTTGGCCTTCCTGAACACAAAAGGAGGGCACTGCGCTCCTCTCAAAAGTCCAAGGCCTTCAATTAAAGGTATATAAGAATCTGCAGAGCAGCTGTCCAGAACTCCTGGAGGACCCCCGTTTTGTGAAGACAGTGATAGATGCACTGGGGCTGGCATCAGATGGAACCAGCTGCGAGTCCCATGGCAAGTGGGAGCCCCTGAGACACGTGGCTGGAGCCCTTGTGTCAAAGACGTCCCCTCTCATGTTGCCTCAGCCTCATCACGCCCCCAGCCCAACACCTCATGGGCATCACAACCATCGAGATGCCTACAGTTATAAAATTTGTGGTGGTCAGTGTGTAAATTCAAACCCTGTGGTAGTCATAATTTACATTAACTTCCCTTTGTCATTCTTAGAATAATTCTTTCATGTTTTGGAAAATTGCTCCTCATCAGGATCCTGTTACAGCCCAAACTTTTGTATATGGCATCCCAGACTCTCCACACTCTGGTTCTAATTGACCCTTTAGCCCATACATGTCCTACCGAAACCTCTCTGCCCTTCTAAGCTTGCCTGAACACACCTCATACTTTCCCTTCTTCCCTGCCTGTCCCAACCCAAGCACTTCCCAGCCAAGGACTCCCTTCCTTTCCCTCTACCTCCACTTCCTGTCTCCAGAGCTGCCCTTGCAACTACCCTGGCAAGTGTGGGAGCTGCCATGTTGCCTGAAGTCTGGGAACAGAAGTGACTGGAAAGAACACACAGCTGTGTTCTCAGGAGACTGATGTGGCACTTTGCTGGGGAACACAGGGGACCAGGTCCAGCCTCCCTTCCCTCTGGTCTCAGAGTCATGGCGTCTGAGTGGCCTCCGGTGGCTGCCTGTGGTCCCAGTCAGAGGAGCCTGCACCCCTGGGCTGACCTGAGGCAGGTCACCCACAAGGCCTTTCTGTCTTACCTTCACAGGGACCCCCCAAGGAACACCCAAAGCCCAGCTCCGGCCATTCCCCACAATCTCAGGCTTACAGCCTTTCCTGTAACCTTGAACCCAACGTCTATCCATGTAGTTTAAACCCTCAGAATGGCCTCTCTACACTAGAGGGCTTGTTTCCAGGCCAGTACTCATAGATCTTCCTTATCTGCAACCAGAGTAAATGGGAACAATTCCATTTCACAACGAATCCAGCCAGGACAAGTTACCAGTTACATGGAGACACTGCCAGAGCATTTATGTGGCTCTTGAAGCATTCACAGTTTCAAAGGGCAAAAGCCCAAATGCAAATGGGTCCCAGGTTGGCATCCAGGAAAGTTCTTGGGTGGCAGGGTAGAGGAAGCCTTGGAAAACAGGCAAGACTTTCCCCACAGTTTTAAGCTTTTACATTCTAGCTGTCCATCACAAAGCAAGCGTGGGCTATACCCTCCTAGTTCCCCACACAGCAAGAGGGAGGGAGCCCAATTTCAAGGCACCATTGAAGGAAAAACACAAATGTCCTTTTCGAACATTCTGACTTTGATTCCATGTGAAACCCGTTCAGCTCACGTGGCACACCTAACTGCCACACCCAAAAGAAAATGATAGCAATGACCGCCTTGCAGTGAGAATGTCATTAAGGGGAGCTAAATTAGACTAAGCAATAATAAAAGGCTGCACTATTTTAAATGCCATTTATCTAAGTAAGCACTGGGGACCCTGGAACTTTTCCCGGCACTCTAAAGTCACAGTGCAAGTGCCCAGCATCTCTCCTGGCAACTTCGCTTTCTGCTGAAAACTCCTGTACCTTGTCCTGCCTGTATCTAGTCAGTCTTGGGCGTAGGTCCTGAGGTGAAAAAAAAGGAGCTTCCGTTAAAAATAGAGTTCACTTATGCATCAGAACCAACGGCATGACAAGATACGAAGGAGTCGACTCTTCTTTAGTGAAAGCTACTGTCTGGCTTGTAGGAACGAAATCATTTACCTCCTAGAACAACGGAAATGGATATCAGAGTGCGTGGATCTGTTTCTTTCCTGGTTCAGTTGAATGAAGCAAGACTAGAGCCCAATTGCATGGCCTCCTGCCACAGGCACCTACTCTGCACGAGCATTGCATTCCCGGACCCATGCCAGCCCTTGCAAAGACTGTCTGCACAGCAGAAAAACCCAGACTTCCCAATGGCCTCATCAGGGACTTCAAATACACCATTCCTAATACTTCTTTTTCTGGAAAACCCAAAGTCATAGATGCTTCGGATTGCCTCAAGGCAAGGCTGGAGCCGACGATGGTCCCAAGCCTGAGTCTGAGGTGCTAGGACTGCAAGACCCATTTCACTCATGCTTACTGATTACCAGCACCGGGCTTGGCATCAAGGACATGGGGACAGGCATGACACACACTTGTGGGCTTATGAGACTGGCTTGCAGACAAGAACGCAATCACAGGATGGGGGATAGGGACCCACTGAAGGAGGCTACGGTATAAGTGCAACTTACAAGAACTCTAGAAGTTTTCATAAAACCATATATATCGTGTGTGTGTGTGTGTGTGTATAACATTTCTGGAGTTGTCCTAGTGACTGGCACTCCAAGCAGCATTCTCCGAGGGAAGCCTGTATGTTCGGGTCTTCCCACACTCTCCTGATGGGAGCCAGCTGTCTTTGAACCTCCCCCCCACCACGCCTACCACCCACCTGCCCTCAGGCCTTGTGGATGACAAACCCCCTCTCCCCTGGGAGGGGACAGGGCTGGAAGGAGGTGGCCACTGACCAGGACACTGGGCTGAGAGCACCAAGGGGCAGAGCTCCTGAGCCCAGCTCTGGGGACAGCGCTGGGGGACTAGGATAGGGCCCGCCAGCAGCTGCCTCTGCCAGCCCCGAGACTTTTCCTTGAGAATTCCCCTTGGCTTTCAGTAAAGTGCCATTTGAAGGGTCTGCCCTGTTTCTGCAGGGCTAAGGGGAAGAGGGGTGGACTGTTATCATTGTAGGGAGAAGAGGGGCCAGGCTTGCCACCACACTCATCTGGGGGCAGGCCTGGGGTGGCCCCCTTTCTCCTGCCTGAGGTCTTCTCAGAGGGCTGGGGGGACTCTTATTTAGGGAGTGAATCCCTGATACTCTGATATGGCAAAATCTCTATTTTCAATGTACATTACCCCTGAATACAAAAACAAGCAAAGCAACGGAACGTCCAATATTCTACAAAATGTCACGCAAAAGACATTCGATGAAAGATTCGTTCCTGGGCTTGCTCTGTTGCCTAAGTGCAAATTCCTAACCCGTCTGGCTTTCCTCCTAATCGTCACCAGCCGCAAGAGAGCTGCCTGATGGGGAGGAGCAGGTAAGTGCGAAGCTTTAGGCACTGGTGGTGGGGCGGGGCAGGGGGACAGGGGACAGAGAGGCCAGGGTGGCCTTTGCTGGTGGGGTCTGGGGAGCAGAAGGCAGTGGGCAGGCAGGGGGGAAAGCAAAGCCAGCAGGGTGGCTAGCTACAAATGTCCAATTGTGAGTGACCTGAAGGGTCTTATCCTCTCTGCAGGGCCTGGGCTAGCCATTCCCAGAACCACTGGTGCTCAGGGATGATGGGGCCTGGGCGCTACTCCTCCTCGCAGAAGCAGCTGGGGGCACCCAGACAAGGCGGGAGTTTTCCGGCACAGCCCCCCATCCTATGCCAACATTCAGGGAGCCTCTTGCCTCTGTGCTAACTTCAGCGCCTCCCCCACCTGCAATATAAGCGCTTAAAGGATTAAAGTGCTTTCAGTATCTTCTACTTGGGAACACTAACAACTCTTAGGGCGAGGGAACGACCCCCAGGGAGGAAATGCACCACTCTTCTGTAACTCAAAGCCAGTGTGCCCCCTGCTGGCTGGCCTCACTGGCCTCACGCGGCCTCCTCCCTACCCGCAGCAGGCGATTCTGATGCAAATCCGAGGGATGGTTCACGCATCCCCTCCACACACGCCTGTGCACACACGATAGTACCTGTGGCTCGGGGACGAGTGGCCCAGGTGCCGTCTCTATGCCTCAGGTGCAAGGCCCAGGACTCAGGAGGGAGTAGAGGGCCTCCATTCCCAGCCCGCACTGCCGTCGATGGAGGAGCCAGGGCAGGCGGCAGTCCTCGGTTCTGAGTCCTTCCTGCGTTTCTCAGCCTCAGGGTGAGGCTCTGCCTGGGGTCTTCTGATGGCCAAAGAGGTCAGGGCTGTGGCCGCAATCGAGGCCCTGGGAGGGCAGTCTTCCCACCTGAAGAGGGCTGAGCCTCGACGTCCTCTGGAAGGCCCCCCCACGCAGACCCGCCGCGCCCTGGGTGCGCTGGTGGGGAGTCAGCGGCGGCTGGGCCTGGAAGGCCTGGCGGCCGCGCTCGGCCGCGGAGGGCTGGCGGCTGCCACCGTGCTCCCAGGGCCGGTGCTCCCAGGGCCCGCTCGCCGCCGCGCCGTCTCCGCCTTCGCAGAGCGCCTGGCGCCGTGCACTGCCTGGTGCTTGAATAGGTTGGCGCGCCGGCCGAAGGCCTTGCCGCAGTCGCTGCACTCGTAGGGCTTCTCACCGCTGTGCACGCGCCGGTGCTGGCTGAGGCCCGAACGGCCACGGAAGGCCTTGCCGCACTCGCGGCACGCGAAGGGCCGCTCGCCGCTGTGGCTGCGCTGGTGGTGGATGAGCTGCGAGACGCCCTTGAAGGCCTTGGCGCACTGGCCGCAGGCGTAGGGCTTCTCGCCGCGGTGCGTGCGCTGGTGCTCGATGAGGTTGGAGCTGCGGCTGAAGGCCTTGCCGCACTCCGGGCACGCGTAGGGCCGCTCGCCGCTGTGCACGCGCGCGTGCTCCAGGAGCGCGAAGCTGCGGCGGAACAGTTTGCCGCAGTCGCCGCAGGCGAAGGGCCGTTCGCCGCTGTGGATGACCTGGTGCTTGATGAGGTTGGAGCTGCGCGTGAAGGTCTTGCTGCACTCGGGGCAGGCGTAGGGCTTCTCGCCGCTGTGGATGCGCTGGTGCTCCAGGAGCGCGAAGCTGCGGCGAAACAGTTTGCCGCACTCGGGGCACGCGTAAGGCTTCTCGCCGCTGTGGATGATGCGGTGCTTGATGAGGTTGGAGCTACGGCTGAAGGCCTTGCCGCACTGCTGGCACAGGTACCGCTTCTCCGCGCCTTTGGGGGCCTGCGGCCCCGCGGCCGAGCTCTGCCCCAAGCCCTGGGCACCTCTCTGGAGCACAGACGACCTCGCCGCCTGCCCCTCCTTGCCACCTTGTGGATCGGCCCCGGGGAGTTGTCGTCCAGAATGCTTCTGCGTTGAAGTCGACGTCTTGCTCTGTGTTCTGTCACCTGGAAAGACAGAGCACCAGGCAGTGTCACCCTCATGCCAAGTCAGAGAGATGAACGAGCAGGAGGTGAGAACATAGGGGGATGGAGCAAGGTGACCACAGAACAGAAAGCCATCACACAGGCAGACAGGAGAGATGAAGGCGGCAGGGAATGGGCTGGAGATAGCGGGGCTTCGGTGACACCTGGAGATTGACATCTGCTTCCAAAGAGGATTTCCCACCCGAAGCGGCAGGGTACCCTCCCCCGCCTCCTTTGCCACTGCTATTTCTTTCCCCCTCGATGGGGAGCTGGTTGAGCACCTCTCACTCACCTATGTGCAATCCTGCGGTGGCCCCGGTTCTGGGGATGTCTGCTACCCAAGGTCCTTCCCCTCGTTCCAATTGGGAGATCAGGTGAGGCTTGGAGAAGGAAAATCCTGGGCGTGGAATATGAAGCAGGTCAGGACCGCTATGGCTAAGGGCAGGGTCGCTCCTGAACTCAGGCAATTCTCAGTATCTTCAGGTAACAGAGAATAAAGAACTCTCTAAAAAGCACTACTGGGAAGGCTCAGAGAAAGGGCCGAGTCCCTCTACGAGGGCAAGGGCTCCTGCACGTCCAGGGCCAGGTGGGCACGGAGATCTTCAGTAGCTGGCGGTTTGGGCCGTGAGGACAACTGTGTTTGTCACCTGGCCTGCAGGGAGGCTGAAAAGCTCATGAGAACTCAGGGATGTGTGTGGGCACCCTGAGGGACAGAAGAAGGGCTTGCAAGCCCCAGGGAGTATTGGGAGGCTGACAGCCATGTGCCCCGAAAGCTGAATTGCCCTGTTTCATCATCCAACTCCACTGAGGATCCCAGACCCCTCCCTGGAACCCCAGGTCTGCCTGGTGAGTGTCAGAAGGAATCCAGGGGATGAAGCTGCTTTCCCTCTATGGGGCTAGATTACAGAGGCAAAATCTGTGGAGTCAGACCCCCACAACCCCAAAGGCAGCAGGGTGCAATGTTGAAGACCCTCTGGATTTCCCCTCCAGCAGCAAGGGGAAGTGGAGTGTTTCCATTTCCACTGGGAAGTGGAGTGTCTGAGCTTAGCTGCAGCAGCCAACCTTGCTGGGCACACCGGGGGAAAGGCCAGAGGCCCGGCCCCACTCTGTTTCACGCATGCATCTCTCATCAGCTGTGTGAGGCGGGGGCAAGTCACTGGCACCCTCGGAGGTTCTGCACCCCACCTGAAAACCTTCCTGAGTGCTCCGGCCCCCATCCGTCTAGCCTGTGAATCCTGCTTTTGCCCTTTAATTGGCAAAATTGCTGCCCCTTCCGGCAGTGGGTGTGCACTGGCATGGAAGGGGGACAGCAGCGTGCTCCAAGCTGCCCCAGCTCCTCCCGGGACTTCTCAAGGCTTGAAATCCAAGTCTACACTTCGTGGGACCTCCCTGGTCAATGGAAGGAAAAGATGTTGCTAAATTTTATAAAGTGGAACGCATGCAAAATGCAGCCGTCATAGAAACGAATTAAATCTAAAAGAGTGCACATAAATATTCCAGGAGAATTTGCATCTCTCTTTTGAGTAGAAAGACCTTTAGTCGATCCACGATTTTATACACAAGATAAGTCTGGTTCTGAAACTTACAGGCCAACGCATTTACCTAAAACATTTACAGGTCCAGGCCACTTAGCTAAAAACCATCCTAATGAGATGGCGGCTGGCCTGCAATGGATTCCCGGTATTACTGGTCTGATGGAGAAATGCATTTATTCTTGGGCTCATAGCAACCAACAAACAGGAATCTCGGAAATAAACTGAGCCCAGAGACAGAGTAGGTGGAACTGGGTGTGTGTATGTCGTGGAGGGATTACTTACCCAGTGACACCAAATGGCTATAGTTCTCCAGCATCACCCGCTTGTAGAGGACCTTTTGTCTGAGGTCCAGAAGCTTCCATTCTGTCTTTGTGAAGTACACGGACACATCCTCAAAAGATACTGGCACCTAAAATAAGGCATTCTTGTGGCCACAGGGGAATTCAACCCCCTGGGCCCCTGGAGGAGCTTACAGAAACAAAACGTGGGGTGGGGGGAGCCCTGGAAGGCTCAGCAGGTGGAAAGACTCAGGTTGCACGAGTTGTAAGACAGAAAAACAGGCAGCACAGCTGACAGAGGCAGGAAGCCCAGATTGTGCGCCTCAGGAAAGGAAAACGATGCTAAGGGCAGCCTGAGCTCAGCCCAGCTGGAGAGGCCTGGGCATGAGGAGGCAGCAGACGGGGGCTGCCAGGGGGAGAGGCCAGGGAGAGGGGCCACCACTCACCTTGGGTCTCGTGGTCAGGAGAATGGCTGCCATCACCAGGGTGCAGAGGAGCTAAGGGAAATGCAAAGAGCCCCCTGTGAGCCCAGGCCAGCCTGGAGCAGCCAATCTGCGACCTGCTTGAAGACCCTGCTTAGTTTTTCTTGTGAAATAAGCACAGCGGCCGCCTGTGGTGTTCTCACTCCTGCAGCTTCACCAAGGGCCCCTCACCATCAGACCTTCTGTATGGCTTCCTGGGGTGGCCATAACAAGTACTACAAATCGGGGCCTTCAAGCAACACACAATTTTCTCTCCCGGTTCTGGAGGCCAGAAGTCCGAGATCCAGGTGCTGGCAGGCCCCCGCTCCACTGAAGCCCCTTTCTCGCCTCTTTTGGCTTCTGGTGGTTTCCAGCAATCCTTCTCGGCCTCTGTCTTCGTGTGGCCGTCCTCTCTCTGTGTGTGTCTGTGTCCCAATTTCCCTGGTCTGTTGTGAATGCCAGTCACTGGATTAGGGCCCACCCTGCTCCTACAGTATGACCTCATCTTACCTTGATTACAGCTGCAAAGACTCCTTTTCCAAATGAGGTCACAGTCACAGATACCAGGAGTTGAGACTTCAATATGTCTTTTTGGGGGGCACCATTCAAACCCAGGACACTTTCTGCAACTGAGCTGCCATGCTCACTTCCCATACTGGCGCTCGCCTGACCAGGCTTTCGAGGGAGCCCGTTCCTTCTTTCCTTTCTTTTCTTCTTTTGCTGCTTTTCTTAGCTCTCTCCCCACGTGGCCAGCGTCCCCTGACCCCAATTTTCCAGCCATTCCTGGAAGCTCCACTGCCAATCCCCTTCCCTCAGGTCGGGATTCTTAAGGAAACTCCAAATGCACATGTACGACCTCCCTTTGCAAGATGAAGAGAAGAGAGGTGAGGGCAGTGCAGAATCAAGGGGGACCTACAGTAGTGGGGGTGCTCTCTGAAGGGGTGATATTCAGGCAGAGAGCTGGAGGCTGCAAGTGGCAAAGAGAGTAGCCAGCCAATGGCACAGCACATACCCTGGCCCTCAGATGGTCCTGCATTTGGCATTCGTGGTGCTGAAAATTAGGGAACAGGCGCAGAGGATGACACCATGTGTGACCCTGGAGGGACAGTAGGAAGTTGAGTTTCAGGCTAAGAGTAGGGAACATGAAATTGACAAAGTGGACAAAATTCACCTCGGCCTCAGGACTTCTCCACATCAGTTCTCAATGCCAGATGACAGTCAGTGCTGTGGGTTGGATATCTGAGTCTCCAAACGTCACGTTGCAATTTGATCCCCAGTGTTGGAGGTGGGGCCTCATGGGAGTTGTTTGGGTCATGGGGGTGAGTCCCTCATGAACAGATTAATGCCCTCCCTCAGGGGTGAGTGAGTCCTTGCCCTGTGAGAGCTGGTTGTTAAAAAGAGCCTGGTTCCTCCCCTCATCTTGTGTCCCCTCTGGCCACGTGGTCTCTGCACATGTCGTGTGCCACCAGCTCCCCTTCGACTCCCACCCTGAATGAATGGAAGCAGCTTGAGGCTCTCGCTAGATGCAGACGCCCAGTCTTGAACTTTCCAGCCAGCAGAATCCTGAGCTAAAGAAACCTTTTCTCTTTATAAATTACCCAGCCTCTGGGTACAGCAACACAGGAGGACTAGGACTGGGGGTAAAAGATTGTTCCTTTCTCAGCACACGCCCCCACCAGCTACTTCCTGGTTTCTCTGCTTCTCTGCCTGGGATTTCCATTTTGTTGGTCTCCAAGCTTTTGTTGATGTTCCAGTGGGTGACTACAGTTTGTTCGTGCCAACAACGCCACAGGAGAGAGGGAGAGGGGACAGGGTCCCAGGAGCATAGAGGACAGCCATAGTATTTGCTTGGCGTTTAAATTGCTCCAAAGTCCCTTATCATCCATGAAGACCTGCCAGCCAACATTGGTCCAAGATACATAAGCTGATGTTCTGAATCTCTGAGGGTGGAATGGATGCTAAACCATTAGGTTAAAGACTTGAGAGAGAAAGGGGTATCACATATCAAAATGCCATCCTGTGATTATTTGAGGGCTGCAAGAGAGTTATCTAACCTAGCAGTGGGACATAGGGTGGGACAGTCCTGCTGCCAGGATGCAGTAGGAAGGTATCCTACCAAAGCCATATGACTGGATTTGAACGCAGCCTTGGCACTCAATGTCCAGTGCCCAGAGGCCCTTGGGAATAGATGACACCACAAGGAAGCAACCTGCCCGACCCAGAAAGTGGGCTGTTCCATAGAGCAACGGGGCCAGTATCCTCTGCAAATCAGTGTCATGGGGGGAGAAAGGAGACTGGGGAGAGAGGCTGTTCTAGATGAAAAGAGATTTAAGGGGCCCAACACCCAACTGCAAGAGGGGTCATCAATGAGATGCTGGCGTAAATGAGAGAGTCATCAAAGGCATTAGGGATCATTGGGAGGGGGTGACTATGGGGTGGCCCTCGGAAGAAAGTAGGGGATCATTACTGCTCATGTGTTGGATGGATAGTGGCACTGGGTCATGGAAGAAAATGTCCCTTTTAAAGAAATGCATATTGAAGCATCTGGGGGAGGGAATGGCATGCAACTTTCTTTAAAACCTTTCACAAAGAGAAAAAGAGAAAAGCTGACACAAAAAAGGCAAGATGGTGATTAAAAAGAAAAAAAAAAACTGTGGAAAACAGACTGGTGGCTTGTCAATGAGTTAAACATAGTTATCATATGACCCGGCAATTTCACTTCTGGGTATATACCCCCAAAGAATTGAAAACAGGTGGTTCACACAAACCCTTGTGCACCCGTGTTCACAGCAGCATTAATCACTACAGCCGAAAGGTGGAAGCAGCCCAAATGTCCATCGACGGATGGATGGGCCAACACCATGAGTCTATATATACAATGGAAAAGTATTTGGCCATAGAAAGAAAGGAAATTCTGACACATGCTACCATGTGGATGAACCCTGAGGACACTGCTCAGTGAAAGAAGCCAGATGCAGACTTGAAAGGTCACATATTGTATGATTCCATTTTGTGATGTAACATCACATTTCCCAAGAGCCGTCTTGACCTAGTTTTGAAATAGTGGCTAAAACCTCTCATCGCTATGCCCTTGGAGGGCAGTTTGCTAAGTCCCCACTCTCACCACTTTTCTTACAATTTCCCTTTCTCTGGGGCCACCAAACACACACTCCAACGGCCCCTGCCTCATTGGGCCCCCACACTCTGGGGCCAGGCACCAGACAAGTAGGGACAGCCCCTATGCCCTGGAGCCTGAAAACTTAATCAATCCAAAGGAAGCCGGAGAAACCTAGCCACCCGCCTCTGCTGGCCCCTTCCGGGCCCAGCTGCTGTTTCCCTGTCCCCGGGTCTAACTCGTGTGTGGCCCTGCCTGGCAGCCTTCTCTCGTTCAGAGCTATACAGAACAAAAAGCTGTGCCTTTCATCTATCCCAGGGTCCTGTCATCCAAAGAACCTTTAACTCTCATAAGACATGTCTGTCCAGAACAGGTAAATCCATCATGTCAGAAGGCAGATTGGTGGGTGCCAGGGGCTGGGAGGATGGGGAGTGACTGCTAATGGGTCTAGAGGTTTCCTTATGGGGCAATGAGAATGTTCTGGAGCCAGATAGAGGTGGTGACTGCACAACATGGTGAATGTACTAAATGGCCTCTGAATTGTTCTCTTTAAAATGGTTAATTTGGCCGGGCGTGGTGGCTCACACCTGTAATCCCAGCACTTTGGGAGGCCGAGGTGGGTGGATCACTTGAGCTCAGGAGTTGGAGACCAGCTTGGCCAGCATGGTGAGATCCCATCTCTACAAAAAATACATAAAATTAGCTGGGCGTGGTGGCGCATGTCTGTAGTCCCAGATGCTTGGGAGGCTGAGGTGGGGTGATGGCTTGAACTGGGAAGGTGGAGGTTGCAGCGAGCTGTGATTGCACCACTGCACTCCAGCCTGGGCAACAGAGCTAGACTCTGTCTTAAAAAATTAATTTTTATGTCGTGTGAATCTCACCTCAATCAAAAAGGAGGGAAAAGAAATGTTCCTATAGGTAAAATCATTCCAATGCCCACAGGCCACACCTCATTTCATTATAACACACCGTCAGTCACTGGGAGCCCTGCAAAACTAAAGGTGCGTGCGGAGGTGTTACTGATAATTTGCCAGTGCTTTCAGACTAGTATAAAATTATTGTCTTGAAAAGCAGCATAAGCTCATTTTTTTCCCTACCATAACAGTACTGAAAGTTCACTACCCATTTTGGACAAGTTGAAAGGGGGAGGAGTTATCTCTAGTCCCTCCACCCCAAGATTACTGAGGCAGGTCTGAGCCCCAAGGGAGCAGAGCACTGTTGAGTGGTGACCCTCTGAGTGAACACCCCATTGGCAGGAGTCCGCCCAGAGACGGAGACCCGCACTCAAGTGCAGCATCGGAAGACCCAGCGGAGGTGCTGGCCACACCAAGCCGTCACCCAGAGCAGTGCCTGTCCTTGAGAGCTAGTTCCCGAAAATCATCTACAATTTCAACTCCTGGAAAGAAAGACACGACAAACCCTGTGCCCATAGAACTCAAATAACACCCAGGTGGGCACTACTCCGTGCATCTGAGGACAGAAGCACCTGGAAGGCGCCTGGCGGAACTAGAGAGCAGCTTCTTCCAGCTGGACCGGTAAGACCCTGTGACCTTTGGGGACCAGCAGAGCAGAGGCCAAGCAGAGGGATAATCCTGGGCTCTGAAGCCAGGCTTCCCCGAGGCAGGGCATCGGGCACGCAGGTGAGAATCCACCAGACCTCGGCGCCTCAGGTAAGGAGCCAGAAAGGCCCATCAACCGGGGTGACCGGTGCCACCGCCAGCCCCTCCAGGGCTGCTCCACCTCTGCGAGGGGCCTCGGACCCGGGACCCCTGTTGTGGACCTTAGCCTATGGGTGGAACTGAGTATGCAGGGTGCTCCACGCGGGGAGCGCAGGGAAGGGGATGATGCAGGGCCACTGCTGGCGAGGAAGCCTGGCCAACCAAGGGGAAAGCCAGCTCTAGCAGGATGCCTTAAGACAACCACTAGATGGGGAGATATTCCCAGAAAAACAAAAAAGAACCTACACAAACAAGCAACATTCAGAAAAGCATCCAGCAGTCCCACTCGGTGGGAGCAGGAATTTGGGCTTTTTCATCCACAACAAGGGACAGGCATTGCCACTTTGGTTGGGTTTCTTCCGTCCTGGGGGATCTTGCTTCTCTCAGCCCCACCAGCTTTCCTTGGCCTGAGGCCCTAGTCACCTGCTGCCCACCTGGCAGAACGGCTGGAGAAGGAAACTGGAGAAACCCAGAGCCAAGGCCCGGCCTGGGTGCTGCATGGGTCGACCGGGGCCCTCCATGCAGCCTAGCCTGAAAAAGTCCTCTGAGGAGCTTCCTTGCAGCTGGGCAGGCCTTGCCCTCTGGGGGCAGAGGCTAACCTAGCCAAAAGCGGGCCACCCAGGCTGCTCGCTGAGGGATCCTTCTAAGAGGTGGGTCGGGTCCTGTCCTTCTCTGCTCACAGTTATCCCTGGGATGCCCGTGTCACTCAGAGTAAACTCACACAACCCTTCCTGACCTTGCCCAACCCTCCTCCCACCTCTGCACCTCCCTCTGCTCCTGCCACACTCTTGCTCCCTTGAGCCAGGCCACTCCTGCCTCAGGGCCTTTGTAGAGGGGATTCCTTGTGCCTAGAATGCTCTTCCAAAACCATAACCACATGCCTCGCTCTTTTACCACCTTCAAGTTTTGGTAGAAATGTTGCCTTTGAAATGAGACTTATTCTAACCACACCACCTAAACTGGCAACCAGACCTCCCTTCCCCGGCTCTTACTGCCTTTTAACAGACTCTGTAATTACTAATGGAAAACGTTTTCTGCTTATTGTCTGCGCTCAGCCACTAGAACGAGAACCACAGGGCAGGGCTTACTACCGCCGTGTCCCTGGCAGATCTCAAATGCTTGCTCAGGAGGTATCTGTGGGATTGAATCAGTCACAACTAGCCCTGTAGGGAAGCGCTGGGCGCCGCTTTCTGCCCAGCTCGGCTAGCTCCTTCTCTCACCCTTGCCCACCACTTCCATCGGCTGTTCGCTTCCTCCTTGGCTTGGCTAAGCTTATGCTTTTCCGTGGCATGCCAGTCACCTGGTCAACATCCCGCGCCACCGCGAGGCACCAGCCCCCACCTGATACCCTCTGGAGCACAATTTTGGGCATCCTGCCCCCATCTGGAGACCCTCAGGGCCGGTGCCTGGGCAGCAGTGCCACAACCTCACAATGCCAGTCTGCCCAGCACTCTCACACCCAGACGTGCAAAATCCAAACTCACCAGGCAGATCAGCGACAGGATGCTCTTTAGCCAGCCTCGGGACCGGTGGCTGGAAACCAATCAGGAGAGAAATTGACAAACACGGGCCGCGGCTCCCAGCGCCCAGCCCTGGATGTCTCTTCTCCCCTGGCGCCCCTGGTACGGGGCGGCCCCGAGGGCTGGTCCGGCCACTCAGTGCTAGCCCGCCTGCCAGGGCGTCCCTGCCTGTCGCCGCCGCCGCAGCTCCCTCGTCCGCCTCCCTACCTGCACCCTGCCGAGACGGGCCCCTTACCCGCTTACCCGCACCCCTGCGGCCCAGCTCGGCCCTCCTACCTGGGCTCGGCGGGCGGCCGAAGGAGTCGGCCTCCCTTCCTGCCCCCAGCAGGCCCGAGGCCAAGGCCGCCGCCTCCTCCGAGAAGCCCTCCGAGGCCGCGTCCCCAGGAAACGCGGGCGGGGGGTGGGGGCTCCCGGGCTTGTCTCGACTTTGCCTCTGGGTACCGCTCGCGAAGAGCGTCCTTAAGGGGAGTCTCAGTCTGGTGCGCCGACGAGCGGGCCGGGAGCGGGCGGGGCCGGGGCGGCGGCAGCGTGGGAACGGGGCGCGTTGGGGGGGGCATGGAGCATGCGCGGAGCAGAGGGATGGCGGCCCGCCCCGCGCCCTCCCCACAGGGGCGTCTGGCCGGGCTCCCCACTCGCCCCGAGGCACTTCCGCTTTCTGTCTGGGCTGCTCTGAAGGCTGGTGTCGAAGTGGTCAGCGCACCGCGGTTCCTGAAGGGGACAGGGGAGGGACCCTCGTTGGCAGAACACCTTCCATGGGCTAGGCCCCTGGGCATTATTACGTCCATTCATTCAGTTATTCATCTTGCTGGGGTCCCCGGGACCTCTGCAGGGCAGCTAGCACCAAGTATCCCTGCCATGGTCACTCAGTAAAGGAGTGACCCAGGATGGCAAGGATCAGAAAGCGGGGAAGAGGTGAGAGGTGACTCAGGGAGGATGGTGTGGAGACACGAGGAGGGGAAAAAGGAGATCAGGGAAGTGCAAGAAGCCAAGACCTTCTGGGTGCATCTGGCTTTCCCTCAGGTTACCGGAGGGGATCCCACCTGGAGTTTGTCATTTTCCAACGGGTCATGCTCCACGTGGTAGAACAGGGATTGAAATCCAAGGTTGGTTGGGATATCGCTCTGATGACAATTGTGAGATCTTTGACAAATAGTGAAGCGTATGAAAAAGACCGTAAAAGAAAAGCAACAGGGAAAAATCAGCCACATCACATATCCCAGCCCCGGCCACTGGGAACTGAGCACGAGGCCGGAGCCCCCTTGGCCTCTGAACCAGAGCTCAGGGGTTTCTTTTCTTCAGAGACCCTGGGCCCTGGCCAGGAGCACTTGGCCCGCAGCAAGGAGCCCTCAGCAGGCCTGTGCTCCCAGAACGAAAGCCGTCCATCCGGGGCATAGGGGAAGGGCGGGGACGCCGCTCAGGGAACCTCCAGCTGCAGGGAGCAGGGCCCCCGGGGGCCCAGTGCAGGGACAGCTTCGGAGCCCCTTTCCCGGAGCAGAGGCAAGGAGGCTCCCGGTGGCCCTCGGCTGTGTGTCCTGGTGCCCAAGCTTGTCCCTTCACCGAGGCTCTGGCTGGGCAGGCTGGGGCCTGGGCTGTCGAGATGTTGTTGGGTGACTGGTTGGTGCCCCCTGAAAGATATGTCCATATCTTAACACCCAGGCCCTGTGAACAAGGCCTTATATGCCAAAAAAGGGTGTCTGCAGATGTCATTAAATTGAAGATGTGGAGATGAGAGCAACCTAGATGATCCAGGGGGCCGAGAATCCAAGGACAGTTTCCTTAGAAGAGACAGGAGAGAGAGACACAGAGAAGGCCATGTGGAGGCGAAGGTGGGGAGTGCCCAGGGCCCTCAGGAGCTGGAAGAGGTGGGTGGATCCTCCCCCAGAGCCACTGGAGGAAGCGCCCGATTCTGGACTCCGGCCTCCAGAACTGGGAGAGTCAATTCCTGTTGGCTGAAGCCACGCGGTTTGTGGTCATTTGCTGCGGCAGCCCAGGCCACTCCGACACGAGGGAATGGGCTGAGCCCAGAGTCCTCCTGGGCCGTGGAGGCGGGGGGCGGGGGGACCTTTGCACCCGCATCGTCCAGTAACCTGGTGGGGACTGGGGCGACCTTGGGAAGGCAGCTCCTATTGGGCTTGGCTCATTTCCAGAGAGTGTGAGCGGCCAACCTTCATGGAGGCTGGGGAGTGTGTGCCTCGGGCAGGGGAAGGGGGCCCCTGGGAGTGCGCCCCACTTCCACTGCAAGAGAGAGGGCCATGTGCACTGGGCTGCGGGTCCCACACAAGCCTAGAAATGGGGGAGCAGGGGCCACCGTGTGCACCATTGCCTGCACTGTGTGTGTGGACGCATTGGTGATGGAGGCGGCAGCGCGGTCAGCTGAAGAGCACAAGGTCTAGAGCAAGTGAAGACGACCTTGACAAGCCCACGATCCTGTCGGGAGATCATTCTCCCTTGCAGCATGTTTTCAGTTTTTTACTGTAAAGAATTGCAAACACACGCCCAACCTAGAGAGGATGACAGGGCACACCGGCCCCGCCGGCGGTCCTCACACGGCCCTCTCTCCTCTCCACTCCCCTTAATGTGGCCCTGAGGCCTGGGGCCTCCTGAGAGAGGCACCTCCATCTCTGCTTTAGGCAGGGACAGGGCCTCCCAGGCAGCAAACCCGGATTCAGAACCTGGGGAGAAAGAGTTGGGGTCTGGAAGTGGGGAGGTCCCCTCTCCTCCCTGGGTTCCCACCACACCTAGCCCTCTCACAGACTGGCTGGCCTGGCTGCTCCCCAGCTCTGGTCTCCCATTCTCCCCTTGTCCTAGGCTGGCCCAGGATGGGCAGGTGAGGTAGCCGGGGGACAGGGGAGTGAACGCTTTCCCACAGCTGTGGTGCTGCCCACTGTGCCGTGGGCACCCGCCAGGCCACAGGCAGCCCCCTTCTGGGGGCAGGTTGGCAGCCGGTCTCCTAAGCCACAGCAGGTGCCCAGGGGCCCAGCAGGGAGGTCCAGGGTGAAGCCAAGCTGTCTGTGGGAAGTGAGCGAGCAAGTGGGGGAAGGCCAGGCCAAAGGGGGCTGTAAGCCACCTTCACAGCAGGGGTCAGGGCAGCACCTGTCCCAGGGGTCAGCTGGGCTGTGGCTGACGGCTCTGCTGGAGTGCCCTTGGAGGGAGGTGGTCTTGGGCTGCATGTAGAGCCTTGGGAATATGCTGCCAGCCTCAGATATCCATTGAGGGTGATAGCGACTCTGAGCCCCTGTGGGGACAGGATGTGTGTCTGGACTGGATGAGCTGTTTTTGTGCAACTCCTGCTTCCGACCCCCTGCCAGAAAAGTGCTGTAGATGGGGTGCAGCCAGTGAGTGGAGGAGGGGATGGCCAGGCTGCAGTCCCAGGAGACAGTGGCTCTGGGGAAAGCAGGGGATGGAATGCACGTGGCAATGCCTCAGGTCATGCAGGTTGCTCCTTGACCCTGCAGAAAGGTTGGAGTACTGCGTGGCTCATGGCATGGAGAATGCCTTGTGTCATGTGGGCCAGTTTGTCCAACCCTGGGACCCCTGAGGCTTGATGGGACCCTCAGGGTGAGGCCGGTAGGGGCAATAGTGTCAGGCCTGGGTGCCGGGAGGGAGCAATGCCCAGGCCTCAGGGCAGGCCGTCTTGGCCTTCAGAAGCCTGAGGGCCTGCAGCTCAGCTGGGCACCTGCCCCGGCAGGTGGCCGTCCACTGCCTGAGTGGCAGCTTCTCTCATGGCTGCAGCTGTGGCTCCGGTTCCTGAATGTCCCAGAGGGGAGCCACCACTGACCCTCTGCTGATCCTTTTCAGTGTGGCCACTACCGTTCTCACTGTGCCTCCCAGGACGGCCTCCCTTTCCCTTCACTGACACTCCCAGTCTGATCACAACTGTTTCTCAACTATCCCTCCCAGTGTGGCCACAGCTAGCCCTATTGTGCCCCCTCTAGTTGCTTCACTGTCCTGAGCAGTCACCCAGGCCCCAGCCTCTTTCCAACCTCAAGTCTTGGCTCTGGCTTCAGGCTGCTGCCTGTGTGCTAGAGAATGTCTGTCAGTGTCCGCTGGGATCACGTGCTTCCTTGTTCCTGCTCAAGGAAAGAGAGGCCCCTCCTCTGTGGATAAAATCTGAAAACTTCCCTTTGGTCTGACTGGGCCATTTGGGCCATGGACTGCTCGGATCACTAACGGTTGCCCCAGGAACACATGTGCAGCTGCATTTGAACCAATCAGGAGCCACCCATTGATTTGGGGATGGGAGTCACCATGCCCTGAGCTACGTGGGGGAGGGACGGAGGCTGGAACCAAAAGGGGCTTCTAGCAGGGCATGGTGGCTCACGCCTGTAATCTCACCACTTTGGGAGGCTGAGGCAGGAGGACTGCTTGAGACCAGGAGTTTGAGACCAGCCTGGACAACATGGTGAGACCCCATCTCTACCAAACATAAAAAAGTTTTAGCTGGGCACAGTGGCATGCACCTGTAGTCCAAGCTACTTGGGAAGCTGAAGTGGGAGGCTCACTGGAACCCAGGAGTTTGAGGCTGCAGTGAGCTATTATGGCCCCACTGCACTGCAGCCTGGGCAGCAGAGCGAGACCCCGACTCTAAAACAAGCAGGAGTCCACTGAGGAAAAAAGAGGGGGAACGGCTGCTGGGAGGGCAGTCAGTAGTGTCTAGTCTCCAGACATTCCTTCAGATGATAGGGACCAAAGCCAGGAGGGTCACCAAGGGTAAGGAGCTGAAGAGTCACCCAGCCTTGCCAAGACTTCCTGGCAGAGGAGAAGGCTTAGCCATCTACTGGCCCAGAGGCTGAGCTGTAGCGTGGCTGTGTCTGGCCTCCCCAGCGTCAGTGCCTGGCATGGCCCCACCTGGATGCACCTGCTTTTTTGGTATTTGCACTTGGATGCGCCAATGCACACATCCAAAACTAAGCTTGTGATCTCGTGCCAGGGCTAGCGCTCTTACCAAGTCTCCAGCTGCAGTGAATGGAACACGCCCATGTCAAAGGCCAGAAAGGGGGGATACGCCCCTTGACCACCCTCCACCTCCCGTCATTCATGGTGTCTGGTTAGTTCTCTGCACGTTTTAGGTCTGTTAAACGGACTCTCTCTATCTGCTCCATGACACTGCCCTTGATGTCATCTAGGCTAGTCATCTCTCACAGGACAACTCCAGCCACCCTTAGCTAGTCTTACTGCATCCACTCTGCTCCCCAAATAATTTCTCCACAAAGAAACCAGAGATAACTCTTTAGAATGCAATGAGTTTGTGTCACTCACACAAATACATGTCTGTGTGTGCATGTGCAGCACTGGCTTCACATCTGTCAGTGAGTTCTCAACTTTTTCAGGATGAAGATGAAACCCCTCTGAGGTCCATGAGGCCTGCACTGTCTGTGGCCTCTGCAGCATTGGTGCGTGGCATCCCAACCCTGCAGTCACACCGACCTTTCAGCCCAATACTCTCCATGTCCCTTCCAGCTCCAGGACCTTTGCACGTGCAATTCTCTCACCTGATGGGGAGCTTCCCTCCCAAAGGGGGAGTGGAAAATGTCTGGGCTTTCCCAGCTTCCCTTGTAGCTATGGCATGGGCACCTAACCCAGGCTCTACCAATCAGATACACCCACTACCCACTGAGTGTGAGGCCCGAGGTAAGCCTGTGGGATACCCTGTAGCTGGTTTTCCCGGGGCCTCCCTCACAGTCTGTTCCTGTCGTGTGCAACTAAGAACCCTGAGGGACTAGCTCTCCGCCGATGCCGTCGAATCTCCCGCTGCTTTAAATGCTCCCCTCCCCGGGCTCAGGATGCCACTGACCCTTGGTTTGCTTCTCCGAACTTGAGCAGCTCCCTGCAGAGTCCTTTTTTGACTCTTCTTACTTCATCTTTCCTCTAAGATTGGTGTCTGTTCATGGTTATGAATATTTAGAGGCTTCATATTACTTGTGGGATTGATGACCCACCCGTCAATGCCTCCCTGGGTGACTTTTGGTGCCATTTACTAAGACAATGCTGCTCAGAAGAGTAGGCTTGGAGGAAATCTCACTGTGCCACTGTAGACGGCTGGGCATTAAGGGGATATTAGAGTCTTAGTTATCTATTGTTACATAACAAATTACTCCCAATGGCTTAGCTGAGGGGTTCTGGCTTAGGGTCACTCATGAGGCAACAGTGAAACTGTCATCCAGGGCAGCAGCCTCTGAGACTTAATTTGGGGCTGAGGGATCCACTTCCAGGCTTACTCACGTGGCCACGTGGCTGTTGGCAAGTAGCTCAGTTCCTCAGCACGTGGCTTCTCCATAGGGCTGCTCATAGCAGGGCTTCCTGCGAAACAGTGATCGATTTTGGGGGGTGAGGGAGAGAGAGAGAGAGTGAGAGAGGCAGGGGGATCTATGTGTGTGTGGGGAGACAGAGTGAAAGGTGGGGAAAGGGAGAGGGAGGGAGGAAAGGGCAGGAGAGGAAAGGAGAAAGGGGAAGCAAGTGCGAGAAGGTAAGAGAGAGCACCCAAGACACACGCTGCCTTCTCTGAGAAGCCATGCTTGCCAGTTACAGCCCACAGATTCTGCTGAACTCTATTTGTTACTAAGTCTAGACTCCACTCAAAGGGAGAGGGATCCAGCTACACCTCTTGAAAGGGGAGTATTACAGAATTTGTGGACGTATTCTTCAAATCCTCTTTTTAGTCACCTATGATAACGGCATCAGGTCCCATGAATGAGAGGATGGGTTGGAGAGGCGACAACACTTGAAGCAAAGTGGGGGTTAGAGTCTTAGTTATCTATCATTACATAACAAATTACTCCTGGTGGCTTAGCTGGGAGGTTCTGGCTTAGGGTCACTCACGAGGTGACAGTGAAACTGTCATCCGGGGCATCTTGTTAAAACTTGCCGTAGTGTTGGCCCCAGGGATCTTGTTAAAACTGAAGTCAGTTTCTGCCTTCAGCAATGGTGGAGTCACTCCTATCAAACCAACCCTCCCACAGATGACATCCATGAAACCAGGATGAAATACTAACAACAAAACCTGATGGCATGAGGGACTAAGCAGTAGAGGCAGAAACCACAGGGGGTTAACACCTCGAAGAAGAGACCGGCACTAGGTGAGTTTTTTGCATGTGAGCATGGGCCACAGAGGATGCCGTGCTGGGTGACCAAAACTCAGAGACTCAGAGAGTAGACTTTGGGATGGCCACGGGAGAGGGAAAGCAGGAGGGCTATCACCTGGGAGCAGAGAAGCACCATGTGGAGGAGCCCCGTGTTTGGCCTGTACACTCTGCCCAAATCTCTGGCTGACCCCAGAGCTAGTAATACACGAGGCAGAGTCCAAGAAAAGAACTGAGCAGAGGTTTCGGCTGATGCCCAATACCATGGAAACGGAGTCTGGAGATTGCAGTTGGTACCCAATATAGAGGAGACTTAGTGTGAGTTTAGCTAGGTTAGTTGTCTACTAAGACAACAAACCACCACCACCACCACCACCACCACCACCACCACCACCACCACCACAACAACAACAACAATAACAATAACAAACAATGACCCATCTTTGGAGAAAAATAACAGAAACCAAGAAGCCAAAGCTACTAGAACTCATTATGGACAGTGTCTAGGATATGATGCTAGATTACTAAAAGAAACGAGAATTGTCCTGATCCTCAAGGAAAAAAGCATTCAAGAGAATCCAACCCCTGAGATGACCCTAATAATTCACAATATTAAAAAATATATATATTCTTAAGGAGATAAAGCACATTTCTGCCTGTAATCCCAGCACTTTGGGAGGCTGAGGTGGGTGGATTGCTTGAGCCTAGGAGTTTGAGGCCAGCCTGGGCAACATGGCGAAACTCTGTCTCTACAAAACATATAAAAAATTTAGCTGGGCCTTGTGACATGCACCTGTTGTCCCAGCTACCTGGGAGGCTGATGTGGGAGGATTGCTTGAGCCCGGGAGGCGGAGGTTGCAATGAGCCATAATCACACCATTGGACTCCAGCCTGGGCAACAGAGTGACACTGTGTAAAAAAAAATAAATAAAAAAGAAGCATGCTCCTAACACTTTATTTATTTATTTATTTTGAGGCAGAGTTTTGCTCTGTTACTCAGGCTGGAGTGCAGTGGTGTGATCATGGCTCACTGCAACCTCCACCTCCCAGGCTCAAGCAATCCTCCCATCTCAGCCTCCTAGGTAGCTGGGATTACAGGCATGTGCCACCACATCCAGCTAATTTTTGTATTTTTTTGTAGAGATGGGGTTTCTCCATGTTGCCCAGGCTGATCTCAAACTCCTGACCTCAAGCGATCTGCCCACTTCAGCCTCCCAAAGTGCTGGGATTACAGGTGTGAGCCACCATGCCCAGCCACCTAACATGTTTTTTTAAACCCATCTCACTGCTGACTGATTATGAATTTTTTAAAACAGGAAATTTCAGAAGAGAAATAGAAACTATAGATGTTCCTTGACTTGCTGTGGTTAAGTCCTGACAAACCAGTAGTAAGTCAAAAATATGATAATTTGAAAATGCATTTAATATCCCGATAAACCCAGATTCTCCTTGACTTAGGTTGGGGTGATGACCCAGTAAAACCAGTGTAAAGTTGAAAAATCATAAGTCAAACCATCATAAATCAAGGACTGTGTAAGTTGTAAGTGTAAGTAAAGCAGCAAGTGTAAGTTCTGAACTGAAAAACAACATCGGAAGCAAAATCTTCACTGGATGATTTTAATAACATTGTAGATGACAGGTGAGTTGCAAACTTACAGATAAATAGAAATAATCCTTTCTGAAAAACCAAGAGGGAAAAATGAAAAGGGCACCTCAGTGAGCTGTGGGACAATATATAGAGGTCTAATGAATGTGTATATGGACTCTTAGGAGAGAAGGGAGAGAATGGGGAAGAAAAACTACTCGAAGAAATAATGACTGAAATTTCCAAAATTTGGAGATAGACATAATTTACAGATTCAAGGAGCTCAGTGAATTCCAAGGAAGATAAATACAAAGAAAAAACACGTGTAGGCACATTGCAGTCAAAGTACCGAAAACAAAGAGTAATGAGTGAATTGTGAAAACAGTAAAATGCAACTCGAAAAAGAAGAGAACATTCACAAGTTCTACTGAATTCTCATCAGAAGTAATGGAAACCAGGAGAAAATGGAACAGGATCTTTAAAGTGGTGAGAGAAAAAAAAAAAAACAAGCCTTTCAACTCAGAACTCTGTATCTATATCCAGGGAAAATACTCCTCAAGAATGAAGGTGAAATAAGGATGTTTTGAGATACATGAAAGCTAAGAGAATTCATCAACAGACTTGCATTAAAATAAATGCTACAGAAAGACTTTTGATCTTAAGGAAAATAAGGAAATCTCGATCTTTGGGTAGAAATGAAAAACAAAATATGTGGGTAAATATTAAGGAATATTTATTTTAGCTTTATAAGTTATTTATAATACACATGACAGTTTAAGGTGAAATTATAAATAATGTATTGTAGGATTTATAACATGTAGATATATATATATGACAACTACAGCATAAAGGACGGGGTGCGGGGGGGGTAATCTATATAATGAAAATGGTCTTAAATTTAGGTGATGTGGTACAATGTAAACTCTAAGTAGAGAGTGAAAAGTAAAGTATATATATAGGAATCCCTAGAGCAACCACTAGAAAACAATGCAAAATGTTATTGCTGAAAAGGTAAAATAAAAGGTAATAATGATACAAGGATCAATTAATCAGGAACACATCGAATTCATACATATGTTTGCACCCAATAACAGAGCTTCAGAGCTTCAAAATACATAAAACAAAAGTTGACAGAATAAAGACAGAAATCGGCATCTTCACAATTATAATTGGAGATTTTAACACTTCTGCCCCAGTCATTGTTACTACTAGAAAAGGGATCAATAAAAACATAGGGCTGGCTGGGCACGGTGGCTGACGCCTGTAATCCCAGCACTTTGGGAGGCCGAGGCTGGTGGATCACGAGGTCAGGAGATCGAAACTATCCTGGCTAACACAGTGAAACCCCGTCTCTACTAAAAATACAAAAAATTAGCTGGGCGTGGTGGTGGGCGCCTGTAGTCCCAGCTACTTGGGAGGCTGAGGCAGGAGAATGGCGTGAACCCGGGAGGCGGAGCTTGCAGTGAGCCGAGATTGCGCCACTGCACTCCAGCCTGGGCTACAGAGCAAGACTCCATCTCAAAAAAAAAAAAAAAAAAAAAAAAAAAACACCACAGGGCCTGTAATCCCAGCACTTTGGGAGGCCGAGGCGGGTGGATCACAAGGTCAAGAGATGGAGACCATCCTGGCCAACATGGTGAAACCCCCGTCCCTACTAAAAACACCAAAATTAGCTGGGTGTGGTAGTGCACACCTGCAGTCCCAGCTACTCGGGAGGCTGAGGCAGGAGAATCGCTTGTACCCGGGAGGTGGAGGTTGCAGTGAGCCGAAATTGCACCACTGCAGCCTGGCAACAGAGCGAGTCTCAAAAAAAAAAATCCAGCCTGGCGACAGAGCGAGACTCAATCTAAAAAACAAAAACAAAACAAAAACAAAACAAACAAACAAAAAACAAAACAAAACAAAACATAGGATCTCTTTATGACATTACCAAGCACATTGGAAAACAAACAGTGGAAAAAATTGGACCGATTTACCGCAATGAACTTTCTCTTTGCAAATGTACTCCCCCGATCCTTGTGGGCAGGCCTTTCCATTGGCGGAGGGTCAATCGGTGTGCCTGCCGCTTCTGGGCTTCGAGCCTTTCCACCTTTTGATTCACGTGTAGTCGTCATGGTAACAACAGTGCATTCCCACGTGCTCCTCTCTCGTGCTCTCCCTATCCAATCATTTGCCTTGCATAGCAACACCGGCCTGGAACTTTCTTTCGGAACTCCCCGTGGCTTCCGGGAGAACCAGGGGTTTCTGGGAGCCCGGGTGGCTGTTGGCGCCAAGTGCCTCAGAGAGCCACACGCTTCCACGCTGCGGAGCTGAGGTGATCTCTTCAGACCCTTCGGAGAGATCCAGATATCTGACTTCCCACTGAGAGACCCGGAATTGCCCAGAGTTTGAGAAAGTGAGTAGACCGCGGGGGTTTGCCAGGACCCAGGCCCGGGAGGTGTTGCCGGAGCTCAGGATGGCGGCCCAGGAGGTTCCCGGGGTGTGTGGGGGGGCAGGCGGTGTGGCAGGCCGTGAGGAGCCGGCTGCGGGGCTGGGGGGCGGCAGTCCCGCCTGGCCTGGTTTAGGTGCAGTGTGGCTCTCACCGTGGGCTTCCCGCCAAGGAAGGCCCCCTCGGGAGGGCAGTTGGAAGGAGGGCTGAGGGGAGGGGTTCCCCAGTGCGGGGTGGCCAGAGGAGGACCCCGGGTCCCTGGGCGGAGAGGGTCGCAGAGCACGCGGGATAGAGACAAGAGGGAGGGCGACTCGCCCAGTGCTGGGGTGAGGGGGTGTCGAGGGCTTCTGGCTGCGGGGCTGGGGGTCGGGAGGGGGCTCCCTGGGGTGGGAGGGCAAGGGGGCTGTGGAGCGCCACGTGGGAGAGCAGGCTGGCGGGCCCCAAGCGTGGGGTGGGATGGAGGGCGGCCCAGCCTGGGTCTGAGGCGCGAGATGGGAGGGTCCCTGGCGGGTGCCGTGGTCAGGTCCTAGGGCTGGGTGGGTGAGGGCAGAGGTGATTCCTAAGCCCAGTGGAGGGCCGGCCAGAGCGGAGGGTGCCCTGCCTCTGTGGGCTATGGGGGCTCCTGACTTGGGGGTGTGGGGCCGGATTGTCGGGCCCCTGGCTGTGGGGAGGCCACAGAGGGAGGCTCATGTCTAAGCACGTGGGACGCCCTGCTGCCCGGGGCTAGACTGGAGTGCTGCCAGCTGGCCGTAGGGGGCGCCCGGTGTGGAAGGGCACGTTGGGGGCAGGAAGGGACTGTCCCCAGTGCGCGGTGGGGGATGGGCTGGAAGGAGGGCCAATGCCTAAGGGTGCACGGGGTGCGGAGCCGGAGGCTGCCTGGCGGCCAGTGGCACAGGCGACGGTGAGCGCCCCCTGGAGGCTGTCGGACGTGGCAGTGCCGTGAGGAGCCTGGCCCCCTACAGGTGGAATTGGAAAGGCTTCAGGTCGCCTCTTCGTGGGGAATGGCGGCAGGAGTTGCAGTGGTTGGAGGGGGCAGACCTTGGCCTCTGTAGAAAATACGGATTCATGACAAGGGCAAATTGTACATTCACTTAGATAGACCATATGTCGAGCCATTTAAAAATCTTCAGAAACTGAAAAGGATCGCACGTTTTCATAAGTTCTCTGATCACAGTAGAATTTTATTTGAAATTAATAACAATAACATATGTCTAGATATTTTGAAATCCATGGGTCAAAGATGAAATCACCAAGGAACTTACAAGATATTTCAAACTGCACAAAACATTCAACTTACCCAAATTACTAGCCATTTGGAAGGAAGGAAGTGGTCAGAGGAAAATTTCTTGCTTTCAGTGTTCATAGCAGAAAAAAAAGAACATAAAATCAATGGCCGAACAGTCCATTTAAAGAAGCTCGAAAAAGAGCAAAAGTAAACACAGAATGAGTCAAATAAAGAAATAACAGAGATAAAAAGGACAATCAGTAAACCCCGACATTGGGCTTTTTAAAGAGTACCAAAATTAATGAACCCTAGCAAGACTAATTAAGATGAGAGGGGGCTAGGCACAGTGGTTTATGTCTGTAATCCCAGCACTTTGAGAGGCTGAGGCGGGAGGATTGCCTGAGCCCAGGAGTTCAAGGCCAGCCTAGGCGACATAGTGAGACCCCTTCTCTACAAAAAGTACAAAAAATTAACCACGTGTGTTAGCGTGTGCCTGTAGTCCCAGCTACTCAGGAGGCTGGGGTGGGAGGATCGCTTGAGCTCAGGAGGTAGAGGCTGCACTGAGCCGAGATCAAGCTGCTGCACTCCAGCCTGGGTGACAGAGTGAGACCCTGTCTCAAAAAACAAACAAAAAACAACACACACACACACACACACACACAACACACACACAAGAGAGAATGAACACTAATCAATATCAGGAATGAAGGACAAGATATTACTAAAGATCATATAGACATTAAAAAGATAAAGAGGGAATATTGTGAACAAGTTTTTATCAAAAGTTTTGAAAACTTAGATAAGCTTCCCAATTCCTTGGTGGGGGAAAAAAAGTAACTTACAACAAATGGCACCAGGTAACATAGAAAATGTGACTAGCCCTGTATCTTGCAAACAAATTTAATTTTGCCATCAAAATTTCACTAAAATCAAAGAGACAAAACAAGGAGGCAGAAGAGCACCAGCCCTGCCCCCCCACCCCCACACACATAGGGGCAGATGAGTGGTGGGAGTGAGTGTTTGGCACAAACAAGCTTCTCTCTTTGCACTCACAGGCTGCGTCAGAGACTGCAACAGTCAGCACACCTTCCTGTCTGATCAGGCTCCCTCCCTCAAGTCCTCTGCGATGGCTCTGGTGATGCTTCAGGACTGGTGCAGGTGGATGGGTGCGAACGCAGAGCGCTCCCTGCTCATCCTGGGTATCCCTGATGACTGCAAGGAACATGAGTTCCAGGAGGCCGTGCGGGCTGCCCTGTCGCCCCTGGGCAGGTACCGAGTACTCACTAAGCACTTCAGAAAGGAGCTCGGGGCCAAAGCAGCCTTGGTGGAGTTCGCTGAGTATTTAAACCGAAGCTTGATTCCCCATCAAATACCAGGCAATGGGGGGCCCTGGAAAGTGATCTTCCTGCCCCAAGTACCTGATGTTGAGTTTCAGGATATGCCCAGTTTTCCTGCACAGCCCCAGGGTCAAGCAGTAGCAAAAGCTGCAGGTGAGGCAGGAGGCGCGGGTGAGGCAGGAGGTGCAGGTGAGGGAGGAGCAGCAGGTGAGGCAGGAGCAGCAGGTGAGGCAGGAGGTGCAGGTGAGGCAGGAGTTGAAGATGAGTTGAGAATTGCAGAAGAGGCAAGAGAGTCAGATGAGGGAGCCGCAGGTGATACAGGACCTGCAGGTGAGGCAGGAGCTGTGGGTGAGGCAGGAGGGACAAATGTAACAAGAGCCTGGGTCCAGCATTGGCGCTGCGCCCTACAGGCTGTGCTGGAAAACAGGGCCTACCGGAAACTGAGACCCTTTTCCGGGAGGGAGCAGCCAGGCTGTGAGGAAGAGTCCTTTGAGAGCTGGGTGGAGCATGCCAAGGATATGCTGCAGCTGTGGCACCATGCGTCAGAAAGGGAGAAGAAGAGGCGGCTGCTGGAGAGCTTGGGTGGCCCAGCCCTGGACGTCGTGAGCGGCCTCCTGGAGGAAGATCCCAACTTGTCCGCGCTGGACTGCCTGGCGGCGCTGGGGCAGGTATTTAGGAACCGGGACACTCGAATGACTTCGAGGCTGAAGTTCCTGACCTGCACCCAGGGGCCCCAGGAAGGGCTGTTTGCCTTCGTGGTGCGCCTGGAAGGCCTGCTGCAGAGGGCTGTGGAGAAGGGGGCCGTCTGCCCAGCCTTGGCCAACTACCTGCGACTACGGCAGGTGCTGTCTCAGGCCCGCCCCAGCGAGGCACTCCAGGATACCCTGAGAGGGATGCAGCTGGCGAGGAGGCCACCTGGCTTCCTGGGGCTGCTGCGGCTCATCCGGGACATGGAGGAGTGGGCAGCCTCCCCAGTGAGGAGCCAGCAGGGTGTGGCCTGGGCAGCGGCCCCAGTGGAGAGTGAAGACCCAGCTGCTGCCCAGGCCACCCCAGCCCAGGGGGATGCCAGCGAAGCTGGTCCCGGAGCAGAAGATGCTGCCGAGGCCGCTTCTGCCACCAAAGAGGCTGCAAAGGGAGCCCATGCCGCTGGGGAAGGTGAAAGTGCCCCTGCAGGCCCCGAAGGCCTAGGTCAGGCAAGGCCCATAGAGGTCCCCTGGGGCTCCTCCTCAGCCCGGAAGAGCAGTGCTGTCAGGGTGTTCCCGGGAGGTCTTAGCTGGGGTCCAGTGGGCCTCATCCAGGTGAGAGGCCAGCAAGCCAGGAAACCCCCACTGGAGAGGCTCCAGACCATCTTGGAGGAGCCCGAAAACGAGGATGAGGACGGGGCCGTGGACGCGGGCCAGCCCAAGTCCTCCCAGGGCAAATAGGCTCCTAGAGCCCCAGGGCCTCCTCTCCTCTTGGGCAGCAGCGCCTTGGAGGCAGACGGAGGCTAGGCCAGGGCCAGTCCCTCACCCCACATCAGGAGTAAGGGCCCCCACCTCCCCCAAGGGGCTCTGGCCACCACCCCCATTCCTTCCCTGTAACCCAGATGACCACGTTTGATACAAAATGGGGTGGGGAGAGGCGTCTCTCCCTCCCTTGCACCCAGCACACCCAGCCCCAGCCCCAAACCCTGCCGCCACGGGGAGCTGGCCTGGACGGAGCCCTGAGTCACTAGCTGTGGCCTGGGTGGGGGCACCTGAAGATGTCTGCCCCCCAACCCAGGCCCTGAGTTGGGAGAGACAGGGGGAAAGAGGCCCTCTCAAGGTTGCCAGCTGCCTGGGGTCTCTCAAGAGGGGTCAGCCCACTTGCCATCTCCAGGGCAGGCTGCCCCCTGTTCCGGGAAGCTCACCATCACCTGTGTGACCCACGCGCCCAGCAGTCGCCCACCCACTGCTAGCCATCATTCCTGCGAAAAGTCATGTACTGTGTGCCCATGCAGGTGGCCGCCTCTGGGCCCGGGGCATGTGCTGTGAGCTTCCTGCGAGCCCAGGCTCTGCTCGCTGCTGTCCTGCGTCACGAGCACCACCTCTGCTTTCCTGGCGTAGATCTAGGCCAGGGGCTGCTTGTTCTCGTGGAGCTGCATGTTCTTCTCTGAGCAGCTCCTCCCCGGAGGCCCCCAGCGCAGACCCAGGAGATGGTGGGAACGAGGCGCCAGGGCAAGGTGGACGCTCACCCCGTGACCACGATGGTGACCGTGACTGCGGGAAGAAGAACCGGACCCGGGGCAGAGTGGGGCTGCGTGAGGCTCCACAGGGACTATGCTTTGGCGTTTCACCCCTGTTGTTACCTGTGACTCAGTTTCCTCAGCCTGGTGGGGTGTTCCCTGGTGTTTCCCAGTGTTCTGTGACTGTCCTGTGAGGGCCGTAAGGATGGGCTCAGGAGGGGGCTCCCTGAAGCCAGTGGACACTGCTGGAGTCCACTGTCCTGGCAAAAGGCAGACCCTGGAGCCCTCGGGAAGGAGGGAGGTGACAGCAGGGGCAGCAGCGGGAGGGGGAGCAGATGAGGCGCCTTGCCAGGAACCCCAGGAGGAGGGGGCCCGGGACCTGTGGCCTGTGGTGGCCGTTTGTGCTTTCTTTCCGTATTGTGGTTTCATTCTCTTCAATGGTTTCAGTATATGTTTCTCTTCAATAAATTTCATTCCTTGTTCCAGCCGGCCTTGCCTCTGCTGTGGGAAACTAGGGGAGGGGGATTGGCTGGGGATGGGGTGGGCATGGAGGAGAGGAAAAATATTTCTGCCCAGCACCCCTGGGGGACATCTCCAAAGAGAGTGTAAGTGAGAGCACTTTGACCAGCATGCGAGGGCATGACAAGGGCTTGTCTTATATTTTATAAGTGAATTGTCAAGTTTTGGGGTTTCATTAGTCCTTGAATTGGTGTTGTCCTGCTCCCTGCAGCTTTTAAAAATATGTGGGAAAGATGCTGGTTGTTTACTCGATTTGGGGGAAGGTGCCACTGGCATTCCGTCCTTAGGGTTCAGGACTTCTGAACGTGGGTCACGTGTTTCTGAGGCCATGCAAGAAAGATCAGTCCTGCCCACAAGGTCAATAGCACCCACAATGAGAAAGCCAGCATTAGAGTTACAGGGGTTTCCTAAAACCCCCAAATGTTTTAAAACTTGAGATATCCTAAAACTTGAAAATATCACCATGGAACAATAATGAGCAACTTCAAATCTCCAGAGCCTAGTGGGGCTTCCGGGAGGATGGGTGCAAACATTCATCCGACCTCCACCTGAGACGGGAGATGTGCTATCCAGGAACAGGAGAGGCAAGGCAGGCGCAGAATGAAGCGGGGACCTGCAGGAGCCCGGGTGCTCTCCGAAGCGGTGACACTCAGGCTGAGAGCTGGAGGCTGAGAGTGGGCAAAGATTGGCAGTCTGTTCAAAGAAAAACTTTAGACGAAATACATTTAATAAAGTTTATTTGAGCATAAAAGGGTTCACGGATCAGGCAGCATTGGTGATGGGGAGTTCAGAGAGCTGTGCCGCAGCCGTGTAAAGAGCAGGAGGAGGAATGTGGAGGCAGAGAAAGGAGTTCCTGAATCGGCTGCAGTGAGGCGTTTGCCTCACTTGGGTGTGCTACGGTGAGAGGTCCCTAGTTAGAGGTTAGATGGCAGTTTCTCCTTGGCCAAACTTGTGTTTTGCTTACTGTTTGCATTGGGCTTAAGTTTGCTTGTGTAGGAATCCAGGGCACGGGAGCTGTCCCAGCCTTTTGGTCTAATTACATTTCTTTTTAACAAGGTCAAGGGTGTGGCACATACCCTGGCCCCCAGAAGGGCTGGAGCTTGGCATTTTTGTGCTGAAAACTGAGGAAATAGGGTGCAGAGGAAGAGACTGCTTGGGGTCCTGTGGGGATGGGGAGGAGTCAGGTTTAATTCTCAGGGCAGTAGATGCTGTTGGCTGATTTAGGCCTCTCACGAGGAGCAGAAAATGCCAAGTGTGTATTCTCCCAGCTTCTCCTGCAGCGAGGGCTTTGATGCATGACCTGGGCTCCACTAATCAGATGCACCCACTGCCCACTGAGTCTGAGGCCCAAGGTGGGAAGAAGCAGGGGCCACAGATTCAGTGGATCAGTGGTGGCTGCATTAGGCCACTCTTGCATGGCCATAAGGAAATACCTGAGACTGGGTAATTTATAAAGAAGAGAGGTTTAAATGCAGGCTGTACAGGAAGCATGGTACAAGCATTTGCTTCTGGGGAGGCCTCAGGAAGCTTTTACTCACGGTGGAAGGGGGAGAGGGAGCAGGCACTTCACCTGGTGAAAACAGGAGTGAGCGAGCAAGCGTGCGAGACACACACACACACAAACAGAGAGACAGAGAGAGGCAGAGAGAGAGAGTGCACGAGAGAGTGAGCAGGGGAGGAGGTGCCACACACTTTTAACTGACCAGATCTTGTGAATTCAGAACGAAAGCTCACTCATCAGCAAGGGGATAGTCCAAGCCATTCACAAAGGATCTGTCCCCATGACCCAAACACCTCCCACCAGGCCCCACCTCCAACATTGGGGATTACAATTCCACATGAGATTTGGGCGGGGACAAATATCCAAACTATATGACCATGGTTCTGGTGGCAGCACCCTGAGTCCCACAGTGTCTGTGCCCACTCAATTGTGGGTGGGAGCCACAGGGAAGCCCTCCCCTGCTCAGCACTCATGGAGTTTGGAACCTCGTTCCTCTCCTCAAAGCCTCCTAGCCTGGTTCTCCAGCCCTCCCCAGACCAATCATGGGATAGTGCCATAAGCCTGGCAGTTCTTCTGGACCCGCTGTTGTTGGCTACCCAGAATGCAGCAGCCCTTCCTCTTAGTTCTCTTAGGGATTTTGGGAGAATCCCTCACTGTTTGCAATTTTGGTGGCAAGTAGGGCCCTGTCACACCATTGAAGGCACAGGGACCAGCTCTTTTCTTTCTGCCTGGGCCCAGCTAGGGGGTGGGCATGTGACTTGGGCTTGGCTAATCAGATGCCTTGTCCTGGGTCTCTGAATCTGAACCTGAGGTGCCTGGACAGGGGTGGCTGGAGGCCTGGACCCAGGTGGTGGCGGCAGAATGCTGGCTGGCCTGTCCCTGCTCTTGGCCTATGCTCTGGTTTTGGAAGCCCTGGGGGAATTCCAGCATTCCAAACCCGGTTCCTGGTCTCCTGCCCTTTCCATAAGCCCCCAGGAGCCAGACAAGTAGTCCTCACTGTGCCTGAGAGAGCTGCAGGCTGTCCCGGTGCAAGCTGGTCACTGACTGGCACATGCTGCCCGTTCTCTTGGCCTCCGTGTGGTCCTTTCGAGGCAGCTGCCCTCCCTCAACTCTGCTAAATCCTCAGCACCAGCTCAAAGTGTCCCCTAGGTGGGAGCAGCTGGAGGGCAGCTGGAGGGCAGTGTGTCTTGCTCAGCCCTGTGTTGGGCATGGCCAGACAGGGGTGGGGGGGGGCAGCGGTTCCTTAGGGAGTTTTTGTAGGTGACTCTACTGGCTCGGGCTGACCCTATCTGAGCACACTCGCACTGACATTCGCAGCCCCTCCTGGGCAGTCCCACGTGACTAAGCCCCCAACCCTCTTCAAATGAAGAAGCTCCTCACACGTCCCAACTGGGGCCATCGTGCTCCATGAGCCCCAGAGAGTGGTCAGCCAGTGAGTGAGTCTGGGGGTGGCCTGCAGGTAGCAACACAGCCAATGGTGAGTTCTCCGTTTTCAGGTCTGGGGCTCCACCTGTGCCCGAGTTCTCCGTTTCAGAGGAAAGAAAGCAACTCAACGTCTCTGGCTCCCTCCCACTTTCCTCTGCCGCTGCCCTGGAAGGGCCATAGACACTCCATGGCCACCATGGACTGCAGAGCTGCTGCCCACCTGTGACCTGGTGGAGGCAGCGGGTGCCGGTGCTGAGGCCCGTCGGGTGGGCAGGTCCGGGGGGAGCTCTCGGAGCTGAAGGTGAGGGCCCTGCTGGAGAAGCCTTCCCAGCCCCGGTTAGAGTTGAGCCCTTCCCACAGACACTGCTGCCAGCTAGGTGGCACCAGTCCATGGGAAGGGGGCGTCTGGCAATGCTTCGGTGGTGTGGGTGGGGTTGTAGGAGTGGCTGCGCCGTGTGATTGTGCGTGGTGTGCGAGTGTGTGTGGTGTGTGCTGGGCAGGGTGGCTTTTCTCTCAGCTGGTCTCATCTTCTCTGACGGGAGCTGGAGACTTCCGGTGGCTTCGCTCTCGCCCACCAACCACAGCAAGGGCATGAGGGCCACCTCCAGCCCAGGGCGGCATGCCTCCCTTGCGAAGCTCAGCCAACTGGGGGGCACAGCAGGCTGGCTGCTGGGGGGTGCTCTGTCACCAATTCCCCACCCTGCTGCCCCTGCCCGAAGCTTCTGGGACATGAGTAAAACACCAGAAACTTTGAGGGACAAAGTGAGAGCTTTCCCCACAGGCCTCGATGGCACCATTCACATTTCCTTCTCAGTCTGCATGCTGTGCCCTCCATCTAGACTTGAGGTCCAAATCCATGTTGGCCTATCCCCTTCCTGCACCCGCCTGCAGCCCCTGCACCCCACCCACCCACCTTGTCCACTGAGAGTGTCAGGTCCCAGAGCTGACGCAGGCCGAGGGCCACAGCTTGGAGAGGGTAAAGCACCTTTCTGCACAGTGGACAGCCTCCCTCAAAGCCCAGTACACTCTGCTGGGGTACCCTCCCAGCCCCGTGCCCATCCTGGTGCCAGCCCGGCCCCTGTCTGTGGAGGAGGAGATGGTATTCAGCAGAGGGGCATTGGGACCCCGCTGTGGAGAGGCTGCTTGGTGAGTGACTTGGTGCCTGCTTCTTGGGGCAGCTCCTCCAGAGGGGCTTGGTGTGGGAGCCTGAGTGTTACTGAGAGGCCACCCTGGGCTTTGGGGTACAAGTCCACTGGAGAAGGGCTACAGAGACCCTCCTGGCAGCCATCTACCCAGGGAGCCAAAGATTTCTGGGTGAGCAGGGGCTCAGGGCTCAGGGCTCAGGGTGGCCAGGAAGGAAACGCTTGGTGAGCCGTGGCTGAGCCTGGCAGCCTCCTGTCACCTCACTGGGCACCTTGTAGGACCCAAAGCCCATGTCTCCATGTCTTTTGAAGGTTTGGGGCTGGAGAAGCCACCAAAGCCCTGCTCCCAGGCAGGACAGGCCCCAGAATCGTTGTGTAAGTGCACAGCTGTCTTGCTGGCTTTGCTCCCAATGGCCTGGGTATGGGCCGCTCCCCGCTCAGTGGCTCCCCAGGAACTCTGGATCCTCTTTGGGTAGGGGGACATTAGGTTCGGCTGAGCAGTGCAGTTGGCACGCCTGGCAAAGCAGGGTGTAGGGGCTTGGGGAACCTCTGAAGGAGAAGGCTGATGTCCCCAGCTGCACATACAGAGGGGCCAGCAAGGGTCAATTGTGCAGCATCCCCTGGGCTGCAGTGGCGCGAGTCTTCTCAGAATACCCTGTCCTTTATGGTCTCAGGTTAGGGTTGGGCACAGGAGAAATTTGCTTGAGATTTGGAAAGAAGAAATGAAGCCAAAGCTGTTTTTCCTTTAAATGCCCAGGAGGTTGTGGTAGGCCGGGAGCCATAGCAGACCCTCTGCCACCTTCATCTGCCGCCCCCACCACACCCCGGCTTTCCACTTCTTCCGGCATGGGATGGGCGTGACTCCTGCTGGTCCCTGGTTGCGGAGGTTTGAGGTGCTCCACCTCGGCTCTGCGATGACTGTGATCCCACAGGTGGGAGTTCTGCTTGGGACTGAACCTTAACCAGCACATCATAGGCCTGGGCTAGAGTCAAGCTTGTTCCCAGAGCACCTTCCTCCACTCTACCTGCAGGGCCCTCCTGCCCTGGCCTCCCCGGCCAGGCCCCCTCCCCAGCCTGGGACTCCTCCCATTCCCTGCTCTGCTCTGTCCTCCTGGGACTCCTGAGAGATGCTTGCAGTCAGGGCACCCGCTCTCCTTGCCTGTGGACCTCACTGCCTTGGCCTTTCAGGAGTTACTCCAGGCCGCATCCTCTCTAACGTCTTCCCAAGTGGATTGAAGGTCCTTGATCCAATGTCCCAGGTCACAGTTTAAGAAACAGTCCAGAGTTGCCTGAGAAGCCTCATCTTGCCAGCTGAGATAGGCTGGGTCTTCCTGGCCTGGAGTAGCCTTCAAGCAGGAGCTACAGATGTCCCCTCCCCAGTCCAGAGCTCCTGGCAGTTTGCCTCCCAGTGACTGACGTGGCCTGGGAACAGATGGAGCTGAGCACTATATATTATATATAGGCACGGCCTATGATGTTATCTGCTTGCAAAAGATACAGACTAAAGAAACAACATTCCTTCATGGTCTTGGCACTTTTCTTTTTTAGTTATGCAGAAAAATGATGGGCTGGCCTTGCTTCAAATACAACTTCAAAGAGAAAAATACCATTGAAAACTGCTACAGCCTCAGACCACAAATTAGCCAGAGGCCCAGCTGCACATTGCTAAGTCTGGACAGGGAGTAGAGAACAAGCCGAACCAAGCCAGCAATGCCTCCTCAGAACTGAGGCAGAAATCAGATCGCCCCCAAGCTAAGGGTCACTGTCCCCAAAGTAATAGAACACTCGAAAACAAATCTCTGACTAGATTAATGAAATTGAAGGCCACAGGCCACTGGTGTGGCAGAACATCCCGGTCAGATGATGCAGACGAGGGAGATGATGGGAAGATGCTGGTGAACTCCAGTGCCTTTACAAACCAACGCGGGTTTTACACATACGATGGCAACAGAGAAAACGGCAAAAACAATACGTGGAAGGGAGAGCTAAGAGCAGATGAAAACCACAAGGAGGAATTACGAAAAAACACAGAAAGTCCCCAGACAAAAAAAATGCTCTATAGACTCAGAGAAAGTCTTGAACAAAAGACTCAGCTTAAAGGAGAGATGCAGTGTTCAGAGAAGAGATGATAAGAAAACAGAAGGAAATAAAATGAAGGTCGCAGAGCTCAGGGAAAAAAATGGAAGAAAAGAATAAAAATATTACCAGGACGAAAATCCCATGCAAAGCAATGACAATTTCAGGAAACTAAACCACAGACATACAGGTCATCTGGGGAATTCGTGGCAAGACTTGAAGAAGTCACATGATACAAAGCGGAAGAGAGACTACGGAAGATAGAAAAATAGACACTGCATACATAGCATGATATTCCTGAAAAACAGCACAAATAAACCAAATCAAACAGACTTGGAAAGAATCATGTTGGCTTTAGGCTTCTCCAGATCAGTTCTTAATGTCAGAAGACAGTGGGGCAAGGTTTAGCAACTTCGAAGTTTGTCTGAAGTTTACAAACTTCGGTTTGCTTCGATAATGTTATAGCCGTCCAACTTGGCCTTTAAAGCCTAAAAGCAAAAAGGAAGAATTACTACTGGACAATAAAATTGAGCCAATTAAAAAATATAATAAAAAACTCAGAAATGCAGGAACAATTGCGAACATTGAATCCATTTATATACAGATCAAATATTAAACAACTGTGGAATTATGCATTGGTGCCTCCTACAGAATTTAAAGGTGAGAAACCTTGACATTAGAAAATTAACAAAGATCCCAGGTGAAGGACTGAGGCTGAGGGGAGGTTTCTTCATCTGTTACAGCAAGGAATCGTTAGGCACTGTGTTAGAACATGCATTATTATTTTTATTTTTATTATTACTATTATTTTTTGAGAGAGAGTCTCGCTCTGTCGCCCAGGCTGGAGTGCAGTGGCGCAATCTCGGCTCACTGCAACCTCCGCTTCCTGGATTCAAGCGATTCTTCTGCCTCAGCCTCCTGAGTAGCTGCGACTATGGGCGCATGCCACCATGCCCAGCTAATTTTTTGTATTTTTAGTAGAGACCGGGTTTTACTGTGTTAGCCAGGATGGTCTCAATCTCCTGACGTCGTGATCTGCCAGCCTCGGCCTCCCAAAGTGCTGGGATTACAGGCGTGAGCCACTGTGACCGGCCAGAACATGCAATTATTATAAACAGAATATTTCAAATAGCTTAGCATTTTTCATAGTTTTATTCCTTTAGTGGGATTTTTTTTGGGAACTAATACTTGTGAAGAAACATTTATTACAAGTTCAACAATCCTTTCAGCTTTATTTCAGTTTGTTTTCTTTTTAAAATTTTTTGAGCTGGGGTCTCACTCTGTCGCCCAGGCTGGAGTGCAGTGGTGCAACCACGGCTCACTGCAACCTTGACCTCATGGGCTCAATCGATCCTCCCACCTCAATCTGCTGAGTAGCTGGATCTACAGGTGCGTGCCACCATGCCCAGCTCATTTTTGTATTTTTTGTAGAGACAAGGGTCTCACTATGTTGCCCAGGCTGGTCTCAAACTCCCTGGCTCAAGTTATCCTCCCACCTCTGCCTCCCTAGGTGCGGGGATTACAGACGGGAGCCACCACACCAGGCCCTCAGTGTTAACAAATGAGATGAGTATACTACTTTTGATTAAACACAATGCATAGACATATAATGATCCCGTTTTTGTTGAGATGTATCATATACATACCACAAAATTCATCTTTTTCAAGTGTACAATTCAGTGGTGTTTAATATGTTCACAGAGTTGTGCAACCATCACTACTATCTACTCCCAGAACGTTTCTGTCACCCTAAAAGAGACCCTGTCCACATCGGCAGTCACTCCCCACTCCTCCCAGCCCCCGCCCTCGGCAACGACTTACTTGTTTCCATCTCTGTGGATTGGTCTCTTCTGGACATATCATACACATAGAATCACAATATGCGGCCTTTTGTGTCTGGCTTCTTTCACTGAGCACATTGGATGACCCCATTTTGGGGAAATTGTTCTGCCACCCCCCAGTTCCTTCATCAGCCTGTCTTTCACAGTCCTGGGTCTGGGGTGATGGTCATGGTGGCATTCTAGGTGCTGTGATGTGGGGTGGACACAATGCTGCCCTGAACTTTTCTGTGCTGCTTGACCTTCCCTAGCAAGCCTGCACCCTCTCTCCTGCTCTCCTTGCTAGCTGGCTCATGGTGGTCTCTCTCTGCTTCTCAGTTATTGATTCAAGGAGTATTTGCTGTGCTCCTCCTGTGTGCAAGTGAGTGGGGCTGCGGGCCTGGTCTGAGGAGGTGGCAGGCAGTGTGGAGAGGAGTGGTGGATGGGTTGGGGGCTGCTGAGGGGCCCAGATAGCAGGAGTTCATGAGTAATGAGCGAGGTGCCTGGTGGGGCGGGGGTTTCTGGATGACGCTGAGGTGTTCAGCCTGGGCGGCCGGCATGGAAGAACCCATGGTGAGGGGGGGATAAGCAAGACATTGGACTGGAAGTCAACCAGGTACAGCACCACCTTTTCCCCTGTGGGCAGCCTCTGCCAGGGCGCAGGCCCCACCTTGACAGCCTTCTCCTCTGGGTTCAGTCCCTCACTTCCGCCACCATGCTGGGCGAGCATTGGGGGAGTGAATGCCTTATAAGGGGAGAGAAATGGACTCCAGGCTCCAGATGCTACTCTCGTGTCAGTCTGCCCCTGGCATGGGGTGCATGTGTGCCTGTGTGCGTGCGCGTGGTGTGTCTTTTGTGTGTGTATTCACGTGGGGGGTCTGTGTGGTGTGTGGTGTGTGTGTGTTCATGTGTGTGCGGTCTGTGTTCATGTGTGGTATATGTGTTCACATGTGGGTGTGGTTGTGGTGTGTTTGTTCATACGTAGTGTGAGTGTGTTCATGTGGGGTGTGTGGTATGTGTGGTGTGTGTGTGATCTGTGTGTTCATGTGTGGTGTGTGTATTCCTGTGTGGTGTGTGTGTTCATGTGGGGGTGTGTGGGGTGTGTGGTCTGTGTGTTCATGTGGGGTGTGTGTGGTGTATGTGGGGTGTGTGGTGTGTGTGTGGTGTGGGCTGTATGGGGGGTGCAGGGTGTGGGGCGTGTGAGTTTTCATATGTGGGGTTGTATAAGGTGTGTGTTCATGAGTACGGTGTGTTTGTGTGTGTTCACGTGTGGTGTGTTTGTGTTCATGTGTGGTGTGTGTGGTGTGTGTTGGCTGTGTGGGATGTTTTCCATGTGTGTTGTGTGTTTTCATGTGGGGATGCATGTGGGGTGTGTGTAGTGTATGTGTTCATGTGGGGTGTGTGGTGTATGTGGGGTGTATGTGGCCTGTGTGGTGTGGGGCATGTAGGGTTTGTGTAGTGTGGGGTGTGTGTGTTCATGTGTGGGGGTTGTGTGATATGTGTGTTCATGTGTAGGTTGTGTGTCTTCATGTGTGGTATGTGTGGGGTGTGTGTGGTCTATGTGATGTGTGTGTTTTTGTGTGGTGTATTTGTGTTCATGTGTGGTGTGGGTTGTGTGGGGTGTGTTTTCGTGTGTGGAGTATGTGGTGTGTGTGTTCATGTGTGGCATGTGGGGTGTGTGTGTTCATGTGTGGTGTGTGTGGTGTGTGTGTTCATGTGTGGTGTGTGTGGTGTGTGCATCTTCATGCATAGGGTGTGTGTGTTCATGTGGGACTATGTGGAGGGTGTTTGTGTTCATGTCGGGTATGTGAGGTATATGGTATGTGTGTTCATATGTGGGGTGTGAGTGTTCATGTGGGGGGTGTATGTAGTGTGTATGTGTTCATGTGTGGTGTGTGTGTTCATGTGTGGTGTATTTATGTGGGGTGTGTGGAGTGTGTGTTCGTGTGTGGTCCACGTGGTATGTGGTGTGTGGTATGTGTCATGTGTGGTGTGTGTGATGTGTGTGTTCATATGTGGTGTGTGTTCATGTGTGATGTGTGTAGCATGTGTTCATGTGAGGTGTGTGGCGTGTGTCTGTTCATGTTTGGGATGTGTATGGTGTGTGCTGTGTGTGTTCGTGTGTGGGGCTATGTGTGGTGTGTGTTCATGTGTGGTGTGTGTGTTCGTGTGTGGTGTGTGTGTTCATGTGTAGGGTATATGTGTTCATGTGGGGTGTGTGAGGTATGTGTTGTGTATGTGTTCATTTGGGGGGTGTGAGTAGTGTGTGTTGCTATTATGGGTGCGTGTGTGATGTGTGTGTTCATGTGTGGTGTTTGTGTGTTGTGTGTGTGCATATGGGGTGAGCATGGGGTGTGTGGTGTGTGTGTTCATGTGTTGTGTGTGGTGTGTTTGTATTCTTGTGTGATGTGTATGTGGTGTGTGTATGTGTGATGTGTGGTTCATGCATGTTGTGTGTGTTCATTGTGATGTGTGTGTTCATGTGGTGTGTGTGCTCATGTGTGTGTTCATATGGGGGTGTGTGGGGTGTGTGGTGTATGTGTTCACGTGGGGTGTATTTGGTGTGTGTGTGTTCATCTGGAGTGTGTGTGTTCATGTGGTGTGTGTGTTCATGTGTGTGCTCATATGGGGGTGTGTGTGGGGTGTGTGTGGTGTATGTGTTCACGTGGGGTGTATTTGGTGTGTGTGTGTTCATCTGCGGTGTGTGTGTTCATGTGGGGTATGTGTGGTGTATGTATGGTTTGTGTGGTGTGGGGTATGTGTGTTCATGTGTGGGGGTTGTGTAATGTGTTTGTTCATATGTAGGGTGTGTGTTGTGCATGTGTTCATGTGTCGTGTGTGTGGTGCGTGTGGTGTGTGATGTGTGTTAGTGTGTGGTGTGTTTGTGTTCATGTGTGGTGGGTGTGGGTTATGTGGGGTGTGTTTTCATGGGTGTGGTGAGGTGTGTTCAAGTGGGGGTTGTGTGTGGCATCTGTGTGTGTTCACGTGGGATTATGTGTGGTGTGTGTTCATGTGGGGTATGTGTGGTGTGTGTGTGGTGTGGGCTGTGTGAGGGGTGCGGGTTGTGGGGTGTGTGTGTTCATGTGTGGGGGTTGTGTGATGTTTGTGTTCATGTGTAGGGTGTGTGTTCTGTGTGTGTGTTCATGCATGCAGTGTGTCTTCATATGTCTTGTGTGGGGTGTGTGTGGTGTGTTTGGTGTGTGGGGTGTGGTATGTGTGTTAGTGTGTGGTGTGTTTGCATTCACGTGTGGTGTGTGTGCTATGTGTGAGTCGTGTGAGGTGTATTTTCGTGTATGGTGTGTTTGTTCAAGTGTGCTGTGGGTGTGTTCATGTGGGGGCTGTGTAAGGTGTGTGGTGTGTGTTCATGTATGGGGTGTGTGGGTTGTGTGCTTATGTGTGTGAGGTTTGTGGTGTGTGTGTGTTCATGTGTGGTGTGTGTGTGAGGGGTGTTTGTGTTCATGTGTATGTGTGTTGTGGTGTGTGATGTGTGTGCATGTTCATGTGTGGTGTGTGGGGTGTGAGGAGTGTATGTAATGTGTGTAGTATGTGTTCATGTATGTGTGGTATGTGTGGTAAGTGTGGTGTGTGTGGGGTGTGTGTGTTCGTGTGTGGGGTGTCGGGTATTTGTGTTCACGTTTGGGGTTTGTGTGATGTGTGTGGTGTGTGTATATTAATGTGTGGTGTGTGTGGGGTGTGTGTGCTCATGTGTGTGGGGTGTGTGGGGTGTTTGTGTGTTCATGTGTGGGGTGTGTGTGATGTATGAGGTGTGTGTGTGTGGTGTGTGTGTTCATGTGTGGTGTGTGAGGGTTTTGTGTGCTCATGTGTGTGGGGTGTGTGGGGTGTTTGTGTGCTCATGTGTGGGGTGTGTGTGATGTGCGTGTGGCGTATGTGTGCTTATGTGTGGTGTGTGTGGTATATGTGTGTTCATGTGTGGTGTGTGTGGTGTGTATGTGTTCATATGTGGTGTGTGTGATCATGTGTGGTGTGTGTGGTGTGTCTGGGCTGTTTGTGTGTTCGTATGCATGATGTGTGTAAGGTGTGTGTTTATGTGTGGTGTGTGTTAGTGTGTGTGGGGTGTGTGGTGTGATTGTGTGTTTGTGTGTGGTGTGTGTGTGTTCATGTGTGGTGTATGTGTTTATGTGTTCATGTGTGTGGTGTGTGATGTGTGTGGTGGTGTGTGTGTGTTCATGTGTGGTATGTGTGTGTGTGTTCATGTGTAGGGTGTGCATGATGTGTGTGGTGTGTGTGTATTTATGTGTGGCATGTGTGTTCATGTGTGGTGTGTGTGGGGTGTATGGTGTGTGTGTTTGTGTGTGGGGAATGAGAGGGGTTTGTGGTGCATGTATTTGCAGAGCTTCCCATAGATGGAGCCAGGCCACTCTCTGTAGGCAACCAACATTTCCCAGAGGTGGGTGATGCCCTCCCACAGTGCCACACCTCCCCAGTCCTGGAACTGCATTGGGTGACAGAGACTGAGCAAGAGGCCAGAAGCCTGGCCCCCTCCCCAGCAGCTCTCACACAGCAGCCGCAGAGGCTCATCCTAGCCTGTGACTTTCCAATGTTTCCCCCTTTCTGTCTGTCTCTGGCTCTGTCCTGCCTCTCTGTCTGTGTCACACACACAGACAGCAGAGGGGCCCCCAAGGAAAGCTGAGACCCTGCTGGGTACAAGGTAACACTGTGTGGCTTCCAAGCAAAGCCAAGAATTATCTAGCCCTTCCTGTTCTCGGAACTGTGCTGTTTCCTAGACAACGTATTTCGTGTAATCATGGTCAAGGCAACGTACATTTCTGCCCAGAATCAAGGTCACAGTATAATACCGATTCACCACGGCAACAGCAGACTACTCATCTGACATGGAAGATGAGATGTGCAATGAAAACCACATGCGGATTGCTAGTTGCCCAGTGACTCTGCACCACGAAATAGGTTTGACTCCAGTGGAATCTGGAATCATGTCCTTAAAAGACACAGAGCCCCTGGTAGTTCAACATATGTAACTGGCCAGCCAGAGCCAGCCAGGCACATGGCGCCACTGGTAAACAAACGTGCACATGACAGGAGCCTTCCACCTGCCCTGGCTTCAGTTTAGCTCAGTCCACAAATCCACGCCAGGAACATTTCTCTATATAAACACGCCCTGCCATGCTCCTAGTCCATCTGAGCTCACTGTGGACCAAGGCAGGCGAATGGTAGTTCTAGAAGAAAATCTTGTCATTTAGGATTTGATCTTTTTCCTAATTTCTCAGCCCAAGATCAATTGTTGGTGACCCCCTAGCTCTCACACCTCTCTTCTCTGGCCCCCTGAAATGAGAGAGAGGCAGCAGGGCCTCCTCTATTTCGGTAAGCTTGGGCTTGGGGTCATTATGCAGTCTGTGGGTCTGAGTCCCCAAGGCCTCTGGCTTGGGCTGAAGGAGAGAAGTAGGAACTGGAGCCCTCCAGCCTGTGGGGTGAGGTCTTCATGAAGGTGAATAGCTGAACCATCTCCCCTGGGACTCCTCCAACCCCGCTGTTGCTCCCCAGGAGAAAAGGCCTTTGGTGCCTGCCTGAGGCCTTGAAAGTCAGTTTTAAGTCCCCCTCCCAGACAATGGCAGGTGATGGGTCTCTGGGGGACCCAGGGGACAGAGAAAGAGTGAGAGCAGCTGCACTGTATTCATGTCACCAGTATCCAGCCAGAAAGGAGGCCGAGATCACCTGGGGAGGTCACCCTCACCTTCTGTTGATGTCCAGAGGAGCTAGGTGACAGATTTTGTCAAAAGAATCAAACAGCCCGGCGCACATCCCCATTGGGAGCCTGGTGCCCTCACAGGCCACCTCTGTCTCACCCTCTGGCCTGAAAGCCGCCCTCAGTGGCCCCTTGAAGGTCAGCTGACCTCTCTTCCACCTGCTTTGGTGTTTTCTATTGCAGAGCCCCGAGGCCTCGAGATTGAGAACTGGGAGGATGGCCAGTGCTGACAAGGACACCTATCCTGGGTGACAGCTCAGCCAACAGAAACATGCTCTAACTCAGAGTCCTGTGACTTAGGCCGGGGCCGCCTGTCTGTGCACAGCTGCCCAGGAAGGGCTGCAGGCAGCTTCCGTGGCCATGCGGGCCAGGATTACAGCCCGCCTGCCAGGAAACCCTCTCAGCTCCACTGCTTTGGTTACCAACTTTCCTAAACTTACAATCTGTTTGCATCTCATGGTTCAAGAAAATGCCAGAAGCGCTTTGTAGCAGATGCAGTGCTGGGCACTTTTCCTCACCTCACTTCATTTCCTCTTTACAAGCCATTCCCTTTGCTGATTCCTCGAGGGCTGAGTCCTGGGACACACTGGTAAGCTGGGTGGGTGTGGCTCAGAGAGCCCAGGGGGCGCATGGAGGTGACCATCAAAAAAGAACGGACTGGGCGAAGTGCTGTGAAGTGACCCAGCAGGACAAAGATGACTGGCGGCTGGGCTTGAGGAAGGGGCTCTGAGTAGGTGACCCTGAATCTGAAACCTGAGCGAGGCAAGAGAGCATTCTACAGAAGAGGGGCACATGGGCCACGGCCTTCTGCAGCAGGCAGGATTGAAATGGTTGGACATGTTAGGAAATGGAGGCTCACATTGGTGAGTGTCACGAGTGGCTCTGACCTGTTGGAGTTTGTGACAGATCCCTGCTATCCTCAGAGCTCCTGTCACCAGCAAGATTACTTCAGGCCCCACTTTTTTCCTGGCATGATGCCCATCTCTTTCTCTCTTGAGGCCACGAGCTTCATGAGGGTTGTCAAGGCACCCCAGCCTTGAGTCTGTGCAGTAGGTGTTAATGATACAACCATGCGTGGAGCACCCACTTGGGCTGGCCCTGGGTTAGGAGCTCGGGGCACAGACATAGAACTCAGAGTTTGGCCAAGGAGATGGAAAACTCCCTCTAGACCCCACCCTCTGCACCCAGACTCCCCTGAGCAGGCCCCCAGGTGACCCCAGTGATCCCTCCACCTTACCTTCTGGCCCTTGGAGGTGGGCACTCAGCAGTCCTCTCCCCACTACTCCCTCCCGGCCCTGCATTCTTACCTGGGCTCTCCTGCTCCCCCAGGCCTCCCACTATGCCCCTGCCCTTGGCCCTTGCGTCTGCCTTCTCCTCTACCTCCTGCCTTGGGCAAGGCTGGCATGCGTCCAAGGCCATGGCCCCACGTACCACAGTGGGAAGGCGAAGGGGCCAGCACCCCCTCTGCCCTGCGATGTCACGTCTGGCACTGCACTCCTCCCCTTTAGGCCTGCCCCATCTAGTCATGCTTGTCTGGAGTGTCCCTGCTGTTGTTTATCCCCTTTGGTCCCCCACTCTCATGGGTGCACCCTGGACCTGCCCCCCGACCTCCCACTCCCAAGCACCCTCTCTCAGTGGAAGGCTCTTCCTCCTTCCTCTACATCCCCGTGACCTTGATGGGAGAGAGCAACAGCCCCTGTCCCCGCCTACCTTGGCCCCAACCTCTTTCAGGCCTCCTTTCTTCACCACGCAGACTCCAGGACTGCCCCTCAACTGCCCCTTCAGCAATTCCCGCCACCCCTTGTTCCCCTGCCTTCAAGGTGGCTGCTCCATGAAACCGCAACTGAGGACCTACAGGCAAAGGATGAAAGCGAATGCGCCCATCCCCCACCCCCATTCACCGAGTCCCCACTGTATGCCAGCGCAGGCACTATGCCGGGTGCTGGGGTACAGCAGCGAGCCAAGATCCACCAGCCTCCTGCCCTTGTGGATGCAGTGGTCTAGACATTAAAAAGTAACTTCCCTGTTACGTGACAATTAAGAATGATGACAGTGATGTATAGGCGACTGCCACGTGTTCTGAGAGCAGAAAAGGAGTTCTGGTGTCATCTAGGAGGAGAAAGGGCAGAGAAGAGTCCCTGGAGGAAGGGACATTTACACTATAATCTGCAGGGGTCCCATCTGCATTTGGGGTAGCTGCTTAGCCCACCCTGTGTCACCGTTGCTGGCAGGGCCCCTATCTTGGGGCCACGTGCTCAGCCCTCTCGCCAGGGGCCGAATTGTCGTTGTAAGGGGATTAGTTAGGCATTGCTGTGGGAGAGATTACCGCAAACTTAGCAGCTGTCACCAATACTCCTTTCTGTGGGTCAGAAGCTCTGGGCGTGAAGTGGCTGGGTCTGGGGCTCAGGGTCGCACAGGCTGCACTCCTATCTGGAGGCTCTGGGGAATAACCCACTTCCAAGTTCGTGAAGGTTGTTGGCCAAATTCAGCTCCTTGTGGCTATCGGACTGAGGTCCCATTCCTTGCTGGCTGTCCACAGGGGCCACTCTGGGCTTCCCCACCTTCAAAGCCGGCAGAAGAGCTGCTGTCTCATTCAACCCCTTTCACGCCTGGACTCCCCGACTTCTCTGTCTCTGGCCTCTAGACCCAGATTTCCAGGGCTCATGTGATTAGGTCAGGCCTACCGAAGAGAGCTTCCCTTTCTGAAAGTCACCTGTGCCATGTACCATAACCTGATCATAGGGGTGATGGTCCCTCAGATTCACCACCTGGGGGGTCACATGGGACTTGTACCCCAGGGGATGGGGAATTGGGGGCTATCTTAGAATTCTGCCTACCACTGGAACCCTCCTGTGGGGGTCTCATTCCATTTGCTGGTGGGTGGTTTAGGCAGGGTAGGGGTGGATCCACAGTTTATGGAGCCGTAAGTTTATGAATTTGGAGGGACCTCTTTAAGGAAAAGCTCTCTTCGGTAGGCCTGACCTAATCACATGAGCCCTGGAAATCTGGGTCTAGAGGCCAGAGACAGAGAAGTCGGGGAGTCCAGGCGTGAAAGGGGTTGAATGAGACAGCAGCTCTTCTGCCGGCTTTGAAGGTGGGGAAGCCCAGAGTGGCCCCTGTGGACAGCCAGCAAGGAATGGGACCTCAGTCCGATAGCCACAAGGAGCTGAATTTGGCCAACAACCTTCACGAACTTGGAAGTGGGTTATTCCCCAGAGCCTCCAGATAGGAGTGCAGCCTGTGAGACCCTGAGCCCCAGACCCAGCCACTTCACGCCCAGAGCTTCTGACCCACAGAAAGGAGTATTGGTGACAGTTGCTAAGTTTGCGGTAAATTACGAATACAAAATCTCTGGGACCCCTCCCAGGCCCTGAGAAGAAGTCTGTGCAGTGAAGGGCCCTAAGCTCATACAGGGGGCTGTGATGGGAGCAGAAGTCCCAAATCAGTTTCACTAGGCCACAGTTAAGATGCCAGCAGGGCCACACCGTCTCAGGAGGCTCCAGGGGAGAATCCTGTTCACACCTTCTCCAGTTCACACCTCCAGCACCTCCAGCCGAATTCCTTAGCTCATGGACACTTCCTCCATAATTAAAACAATTTTTGTGGGTACATACATAGTAGGTGTATATATTTATGGGCACACGAGATGTTTTGATACAAGCATGGAATGTGAAATAAGCATATCATGGAGAATGGGGTATCCATCCCCTCAAGCATTTATCCTTTGAGTTATAAACAATCCAATTACACTCTAAGTTATTTTAAAATGTATAATTAAGTTATTATTGACTATAGTCACCCTATTGTCCTAGCAAATAGTAGGTCTTATTTATTCTTTCTATTTTTTGTACCCATTAACCATTCCCACCTCCCCCTCCAGCCCCACACTGACCCTTCCCAGCCTCTGGTAGCCATCCTGCTACTCCCTATCTCCATGAGTTCAATTGTTTTGATTTTTAGATCCCACAAGTAAGTGAGAATATGTGATGTTTGTCTTTCTGTACCTGGCTTATTTCGCCTAACATAATGACCTCCAGTTCCATCCATGTTGTTGCAAATGACAGGATCTCATTCTTTTTTAGGGCTGAATAGTACTCCATCGTGTATGCGTACCACATTTTCTTTATCCATTCTCGTGTGTTGATGGACACTTAGGTTGCTACCAAATTTTGGCTATTGTGAACAGTGCTGCCATGAACATGGGTGTGCCGATATCTCTTCAATAGACTGATTTCCTTTCTTTTGGGTATGTACCCAGCAGTAGGGTTGCTGGATCGTATGGTAGCTCAATTTTTCTTTTTTTGGAGGAACCTCCAAACTATTCTCCATAGTGGTTGTACCAATTTACATTCCCACCAACCGCGTACGAACAGTGTACTTTTCTCTACATCCTTATCAGCATTTGTTATTGCCTGTCTTTTGGATATAAGCCATTTTAACTGGGGTGAGGTGATATCACATTGTAGTTTTGATTTGCATTCCCCTGATGATTAATGATGTTGACATCTTTTCATATGCCTGTGTGTCATTTTATATTTTCCTTTGTGAAATGTCTATTCAAATTTTTTGCCCGTTTTTGATTAGATTATTAGATTTTTTTCCTGTGGAGTTTTTTGAGATACTTATGTATTGCAAATATTTTCTCCCATTCTGTGGGTTGTCTCTTCACTTTGTTGACTGTTCTCTCTGTCTTTAAAGCCAGCAGCACCTTCCAACCTCTCTGTGTTCCATCACTTAGTCTTCTCTCTTTTATAAGGATGCGTGTGACTGTGTTTGGTCCACCTATATATTCCACCCAGATAATCCACACTCACCTCCCCATCTCAAGGCCCTTAACTAAATCCCATCTGCAAAGTCTCTTTTTGCCATATAAGGTTACATTCACGGGTTCCAGAGATGAAGACTTGGACATCTTTTGGGGACCATTGCATGTCCAGTGGACTTGGCCACATGGACCCTGAGCCTTACATGAGGGACAGAAGCCTGAGAGCACAGCCAAGGGTGAGCTTTCCCCTCTGGAAAATTCTGCTCTCTGCAGGGATCTACAGCACAATTTGAATGGAATGTCAGAACTAAGCCTAGAGGCTTTCATCCCTGTAACAGCCGAGTCCCATGTATCCAGGACTTAATTATGCTTATTTGGGAACAGGAAGGACTGGAAAGGCCCTGGCCCAGCTGGGAACCACTGAGCCCAAATTGGAGCCCACGGAGGGCAAGGCCTGCTACAGCTGCCTAGAAAGGGTGACATGGCAGATGGATCTGTCCATCAGGAACTACCCTGGGGCCCAGCCAGTTAGGGTTTGAGGGAGCGCTCTCATAACTGCCCTATTTCCTATTTCATTTGCTTTCTCTGCTTATTTTGTATGAGTACACATTAAGCCATGTTGGCTTCAATATGAAATCAAGGCCACTCCTTGGTCTCCAAAGGGCTGTGTGCACACCCCAGGCCAGGTGGCTCAGGCCTGAGGATCTCTTTCCCACCTCCTCTCCAGCCACCTGGCTGACTTGACTTTGCCACAGGTCTCCTGAGTGGGCTGGCTCTCTCTCCTCTGGACCACCCCAACTGCCTTCTCCCAGCTTGCCTGGCAGGCCAGAGTCTCCAAACCCCTCTGCCTGCAGCCACTGAGAGCCCTGGATGCTGCAAGCCATATCTGCCCTCTTGGGCTTAAAGCCACCCTGGGGAATGGGGCATGCTTCCAGAGAGCCATGCTTTCCAGGGGTGGCAGAGCTGGCCTGACTCCTCCACAGCCTCACCTGCCCCCTCCTTTGTGTGCACAGAAGCCACCAGGGTGACACACGTATGTGCCTTGGACACATGACATCCTTGCCTATCTCAGCATTTGCTCATGCTTCTTTGATCAAAGCCTCCATTTCCTTCAGGGTCTGGCCTGATTCTACCTCTTGCAGGCAGCCTTCCTCATAGTATCCAGCCTTTCTCCCTACCCAAAGTTCTCACTGGGCTGGGCCGCTCTGGCAAGTAGACATCCCACTCTGCCTGGTACACTATGGGCTTTAGTGTCCTGTGGCTGCCAGAACAAAGCATCATAAAATGGGTGGCTCATGACAGAGGAAGTGGACCCTCTCCCAGTCGTAGAGGCCAGAAGTTCAAAATCCAGGTGTCTCAGGGCCACACTCCCCCCAGAGGCTCTAGGGAAGTCTCCTTCCTGCCTCTCCCAGCTCCAGAAGGCTCCAGGCATCCCGAGCTTGATGGCTGCCTCACTCCAGCCTCTGCTGTATGTCTTTCTCCTCTTCTGTCACTTACAAGGCCCCTTGTCATTGAATTAGGGCTCACGCTAATCCAGAATGACCTAATTTCGACATCCCTACCTTAATTATATCTGCAAAGACCCTTTTCCCAAAGACGGTAGTCTCTTCTTCTCCTCTGTTTTACTTTCTGTGGTTTCAATGACTTGTGGTCCAAATATATTAAATGGAAAATTCCAGAAATAATTAAAAGTTTTAAATTGTGCACCACCACTCTGAGTAGCATGATAAAGTCTTGTTCCGTCCTGTCCAGCATGTGAATCCTCCCTTTGTACACTGGCTCCACGCTGTCAACACCTCCCTGCCAATTAGCCACTTGGTAGCCACCTTGGTTCTCAGAATGACTCTCCCGGTATCACAGTGCTTGTGTTCAAGTTACCCTTCTTTTACTTAATAATGGCCCTAAAATACATGTTGAGGTTGCTAAGAGCTGCAGTAAGAACAAATCTTCCATCCATGAAACTGTGAAGAAGGAATAAGAAATTTGTGCTAGTTTTTGAAGCTGCAGAAATTATGGCTGGATAAAAGGGAGGACTCACGCTCCGGGTAGGATGGAGCAGGCTTGAGGTTTCATCACGCTACTCAGAAGGGGGCGCCATTTAAAATGGTTTAATTGAATTGTTTATTTCTGGAAGTTTCCACTTAATATTTTTGGGCTGAGGCTGGCCACGGATAACTGAAACTGTGGAGAGTGAAACTGCAGATAAGCAGGGACCTACCACACCACCCAGGCATGCTCAGGACCCCTGTGGAAAATCTCTCCCTCTGAGGACAAACTCTCAGACTGCAAGCATAAAACACACAAGTCCAGTGCCCTGAAAGAGAGTCCTGGGAAATTCCAAAGAAAGAAAGGAGGACTAGCACCCCTAGAAGAAAACTGGGAGGTCACAGAACAAAGATAGGCAGATAAGAAACGCCAAGGTGAAATCTTAGAAAGTAAAAATGCTCATTGAAATAAAATCTTAATAGATGAGTGAAACACCAGAGTAGACAGAGCTGAAAATTGGGATTCACTCAGATTTGGGAGCGGATGGATTTGTTCCAGTTGCCATAACAAAATACCACAGACTTGGGGGCTTCAACAACTGAAATGGATCCAGGTTATTGGCAAGGTGGGTTCCTTCCAGGGGCTGTGAGAGCAGGATGTGTTCCAAGCCTCTCTCCTTGGCTTGTAGATGGCCGTCTTCTCCCTGTGTCTCTTCACATCATCTTCCCTCTGGGTGTATCATCTGTGCCCCAATTTCCTTGTTATGTTCTTATAAGGACATGACTCATATTGGATAATGGTCCACTCTGATGATTTCATTTTAACTTGATTACCCATAAGGTCACTTCGATATTTGTCACTTTGTCTCAAATCCTTTTAATCTATTTCTTCATTATTTCTTGTGCTAAAAAAAGTCCTTGCTTTCACCTTTTATGTCCCTTAATACATTATCTGTTGTGTTTTTGTGTTCCTTCCAATTTAGTTTTCATTTTTAACATTTAAAAATCTTGTTTCTAATTCTTTCCTGAGTCCTATCACCTAATTTTCGAGTTTTGCTAATTCTGATTTATGTTTTTCTTTCATGTCTTGCATTACTTTCTTAATTTCTTTCTGCTTGTTTGGGAAATCGTAATTCTAGTTTGGATTTGTTTTGAGGACATAGCTTTCTGGTGTGCTTGCTGTCTTTCCAGATAGGAATCTGTTCTTTTCAGATAGATAGGAATCTGTTCTTTATTTGCTTTTTTTTTTTCTTACAGTACAGCTTTTTTTTTTTTTTTTTTTTTTTTTTCCAAACAGCTTTCATTATAAGAAAAGGTATGGGATTTTACCACGATAGTTTTCATGTGAAATTATTTTTCTTTAACTTTTAGAAGGAGGCATGGTTCAGGATAGCTTTTCTAACTTCACCCATCTCCCTCTTTCTTTCATTGTTTTCTTTTAATGATCAAAAATGTGGTGGTGTGCCTTCTGAAACTTCCTGCTCAATTCCCCCAGCTGACCTTGAGCTAGATCTCCTCTTTCTTTTGGCTCTGCTCTCTGTGCTTTCCTTGATTTCAGCTTCTCTCCAGCAGTTTCCCCCAGTGTGGGGCTCTATCCTAGAAGGGAGCCCTGTCTGGCAGGTTTCAGGTACTCACAGAGGCCAGACCTTACTGAGGGCCCCCTTTGTTCACTTGCCATTGCCTTCAGCAAAATCCCTCCCAGACTGAGCTGCTGTTCTCAAATTGGCCTGCCTGGTTTTCAAATGAGCACCTGTTGACTACTTTGGTGTCCCCTGTTCTCAAGTCAGTCACCTGTCCTTTTGTTCCCTGGGCTTAATGTGATCGTGGCATTGTAGTTATGTTAATAGAGTATGTTTTATAGGCCCACACTTACAATCTATGAGAGAAATCATAGGATGTCTGGACTTTGCTTCAAAATAATTCAGGAAATTCTGGGAAGATGGTAGTGGCATGAATCTTTAATCTCCCCAAATCCTCACATAAAACAGAACCCTGCACTTAGGCTGCTCTGTGGATTTTGTGGCTCTTGGTGGCTTGCACCCACCAACTTGTATTTTGGAGCTCATTAGGAAGACCTTTCCACCTTGCCCTGTTGTAAATGTTGTCTTTGGAGTTTTGATTCTGCCACCGGTTCTGTTTTATGCGAGGATTTGGGGAGATTAGAGAGCTATGCCACTGCCATCTTCCCAGAATTTCCTGAAGTATTTTGAGGCAAAGTCCAGACATCCTATAATGACATGATCACACTAAGAATTAGTGATAATTTTTAATTACTGTCAAATAGCCAGTCAGTATTCAAGCTCTCCATTGTCACATATTTCCTTTATAGTTTGTTTGGATACGAAGCCATCTGAGGTTCATACATTGATTGGTAATGGTTTTATGTTTTTGTTTGTTTGTTTGTTTGTTTGCTTTGATAGAGTCTTGCTCTGTTTCCCAGGCTGTCATCCAGGTTCACTGCAGCCTTCATCTCCCAGTCTCAAGCCATCCTCCCACCTCAGTCTCCTGAGTAGCTGGGACCACAGGCGTGTGTCACCACACCTGGCTAATTAAAACTTTTTTTGTTTTAGAGATGGAATCTCGCTATGTTGCCCAGGCTGGTCGCGAATTCCTGGGCTCAACTGATCCTCCTGTGTTGGTCTCCCAAAGTGCTGGGATTACAAGAGTGAACCACTGTGCCTGGCCTGGTTTTAAGTGTCTTTTAATCTACAGGTTCTCCCCCTGTCTCTTGTTTTCCCCTTGCAATGTATTCGTTGAATAAAACAGTGTTATTCGTACTGTGGCATTCCCCACAGTCTGGATATTAATGGCTGCAGCCCTGTAGAGTAGTAAACGCTGTATTTTCTGTATTGGTAGTTGGATTCAGAAGGTTAATCAGATGTGAGTTCATTTTTTTTTCCAAGACTAATTTATATGTAGTGTTGGAAGACTTTAACACACCTCTGTCGGTAATTGGTAGATCAAGCAAACAAAATACAAGTTAGGATATGGTTTTGAACAGGAATTGGCAGCTTAACCTAATGGGCATATGTGGAACATCACACCCAACTGCAGACTGCACATTCTTTTGGGCACACATGGAATATTTATAGAAACCAACCACAAACTGGAACTTAAAGCAAATCTTACCATGTTTCAAAGGGTTAAAATCATTCAGAGCGTGATCTCTGACCACAGTGTCATTAAGCTAGAAACCCAAGAGAAAGGGAAAATAAACAGCAGACCCTGACATTTGGAAGCTGGCCTGGCCCTTGCAGGGAGGCCATGCTGTTCTCCTATTGGACATAAACAATCTCACAGAATACCAACTTCAGACAAGGTTACTTGGAGACCATGAGAAAATGAGACAAAGCAAGGCCACTTCATTATTTTGTCTAAGTGCAGATAAAAACAAGGTTAACGTGCAACCCACAAAATACCAAACGTCCTCCTCCTGCTTGGCTAGTATGGGTGACTGCTGCTTCTTTACAAATTACAGCTTTAGCTTTCTTCTAGCCTGCCCTCCCCAGAGAAAAGATTTACTAATATACCCAATCATAGACTTATCCTCACTCTCTGACAGTGCTTAGAGCAAACCCCGGCTTCCTTGGACCCTCCTCAAAATACCCCACAAAAGTCCAAATCTAATAGGTTTTTTTCTAACCTGCTTTCTCTGAGATGGCGCACATCTCCTTCACTGCAGAGAGGAAGAAGCTCACTGCATATAACTAGAAAAATCCCCAAGTGTTTAGAAAAGAAGAAATGCACATTGAAATCACCCAGGGCTCAAGGACAGCAACATGGGAATTAATAAATATTTTATTGAATGATAAAACATGCTACACGTCTGTAACAGTCAGCTGTCTGACAGGAAACGAATGTCACATGCAGACTGAGTAATTTGAGGAGAGTTCAAGAAGTGGATTGAGGTGGCTTTGTAATGTGTCAACTTGGCTAGCCTGAACTATGTTTTCCAGAATTCCCTTTCCTATAGGTTTTGGTGAGATGGGCAACATGAGAGATTCTGATGGGAGATTTGGAGAACAGAAGGGAAACAAACATGTAACTGACTTCTCATAACTAGAAGACAGAAGGAACAAAAAATAAGAAAAAGACATAGACTACAACAGAAAAATGGGCCAAAGTCTTGAACAGACAATTCTTCACAACGTATGAAAAGTGCCCGACCTCATTTGTCATTTCAGAACTGTAAGTTAACGTTAGCAGGAGATACCATTACACACCCACCCATTTGGCAGAAACCAAAAAGTATCATAGTTGCAAGTTGGCGAAGCTGTGCAGCAATGGAAACTTCCCACACTGCTGGTGGGAGTGTGCATTGGGAAAAGGGTTGGCATCCCGTAGTAATATTGAAGACACACTTCCCCTATGACCCAGCAGTTCCACTGCTAAGTATACAAACTCTAGAGACACTTGTGTATGTGGGCGCCAGAAAGCAAGTGTAGACGGTTGCAATACGTTGAATGGTGCCCCCCACTCCACAACAAAAATGATATATGCCCATGTCCGAATCCCTAGGCACCATGAACGGGATCTTATTTGGGAAAATGGTCTTTGTGGATGTAATTAAGTTAAGGATCTCGAGATTACATCATCCTTGGTTATCCACGTGGGCCCTAAACCCAATGAGAAGTGTCCTTATAAGAGAAAGACATGAGGCCATTTGAGAGAGGCTTTGTGAATATGGAAGTAGAAAGTGGAGTGATGTGGCCTCAAGCCTGGAGCACCAAAAGCTGGAGGAAGAAGCAAGAAAGAGAATCTCTCCTGAAACCCTCAGGGGAAGTGTGGCTCTGCTGATGCCTTGATCTTGGATTTCCGGCTTCCAGAACTGTGGGAGAATCCATTTTTTTTATTGTAAGTCAACCACTTTGTGGTACTTTGTTGCAGCAGCCACAGGAAAATTGTACAATGGTTCATCACAGCATTTGGTGGCTGAAAATAAACCAAATACTCAGCAGGGGTGGGATGGATAAATACATCATGGTAATGTTGTACAATGGAATACTCTATCGGGATGCAAAGGAATACGCTCTACGTATGCTATAGTAAGGATGGATTTTAAAGACACAGTGATGCATGAAAGAAGCAAGACACTCAAAAAACATACATGACAGTTACATTTATGTAAAGTTCAAAAACAGCAAAGTGGAATCATATGATTTATGGATGGATGTGTGCTTCAGTGCAAAGCTCTGATGCAAAGCAAGGAAAAGATTATGAAAAATTTAATAAGAAGGCGATTGCAAGGGACACACTCTGGGCTGGGGTGGCGGCCAAGGCTCTAGCCCTTGATCTGGGGTCCAGGGGGTTAGCTGGGTATGTTCACTTTATAACTGTAGAGTTTTAAAGTGCAGAAAATGCACGTAAAATATATATATGATTTACACAATCCTCTGTATCTAGGCTGTATTTCACAATCTGAAAAGTTGGGACATTAGAAAGCAGAATTCAAACAATGATTATTTGCAGATTATCTATTACATATATGTCTCTGCATCAGGAAAAATCTAAGGGAATCTACCAAAAAAGTTACAAAGAGTAGGGCTGGGCACGGTGGCTCACGCCTATAATCCCAGCACTTTGGGAGGCTAAGGCGGAGGGATCACAAGGTCAGGAGATCGAGACCATCCTGGCTAACACAGTGAAACCCTGTCTCTACTAAAAATACAAAAAAATTATCCAGGTGTGGTGGCACACACCTGTAATCCCAGCTACTCGGGAGGCTGAGGCAGGAGAATGGCATGAACCCGGGAGGCGGAGCTTGCAGTGAGCCAAGATCGCACCACTGCACTCCAGCCTGAGCGACAGAGTGAGACTCTGTCTCAAAACAAACAACAACAGCAACAAAAACAAATTAAAAAAAAGTTATGAAGAGTAAGGAGAATTCAGTAAGTTGTATGGGCACAAAATCATTGAGACAAACAATAAGTTAGAACATACATTAAAAGAAAAGACGCCATTTAATAAAAACAATAAAATACCTTGAAATAAGTTCAACAAGAAATGTGCAAGATCTATGTAAAGAAATTTTAAAATGTTCCTCAGGGCCATTAAAAAAGGCCTGAGTGAATGGAATGGTCTATTATGTTCTCAGATAGAAAAAGTCAACTTCATAAAGAAGCAAAGTTTCCCTACATCAATCTCTAAATTAAAGATGATCCCACACACACAACCATAGAAAATTCTGGAATTCGTCAAGATGATTCTAACATTGGTGAAGAAAACTAAAGGAGTAAAATTAGTCAGAAGCATTCTGAAAAGGAAGACTAATGAGAGGGGCACTAGTTCTACCAATATAATGCTTATTATAACATAATAATATATGTTTGATGTAATATTTAATATAATACTTATAGTAATATATGTTTGATGTAATATTTAATATAATACTTATAGTAATATATGTTTGATGTAATATTTAATACAATACTTACATGTGTGAGGTAATATTTAATATAATACTATAACATAATAATATATTTTTGATGTAATATTTAATATAATACTTATAACATATGTTTGATGTAATATTTAATATAATACTTATAACATAATAATATGTTTGATGTAATATTTAATATAATACTTATAACATAATATGTTTGATGTAATATTTAATACAATACTTATATGTGTGAGGTAATATTGAATATAATACTATAACATAATAATATATGTTTGATGTAATATTTAATATAATACTTATAACATAATATATGTTTGATGTAATATTTAATATAATACTTATAACATAATAATATATGTTTGATGTAATATTTAATACAATACTTATATGTGTGAGGTAATAATGAATATAATACTATAACATAATTATATATGTTTGATGTAACATTTAATATAATACTTATAACAATATATGATGTAATATTTAATATAATACTTATAATAATATATGTTTGATGTAATGTTTAATATAATACTTATCATATTAAAACATAAATTGAGAGTAATTTAAAAGAACAGTGTAGTGCTAATATATGAATAGAAGACAGAACAATAGAAAAAACAGAAAGTCTAAAATACATCCAAATACAAATGAGGATTTAGAATATGATAGAAATGTTATTTCAGTTCCTTGGGAAAAGATGAGTTATTCAATAAATGGTGTAGGGACAAGTAGGTGGCCATCTGGGAAAAACTTGAAGTTGAATCCCACCTCATAATGTGCAACTAACTAAATTCTGGATGGATCAGATTTAAAGATTAAAAAAATAAAGCTATAAAAATATTGGAAGAAAATATGGGACATTTAAAATATGCTGGAAGAGAGAAGGCCTTTTAAAGTATGATAGAAGCCAAAACAGAGAAGCTTGATTAATTCAGTACATAAAAACAAAAAGTTTCTTCAATACAAAACTTCCTGCCAGCAAAGTCCAGGGCAAATGTTAAACCGGGAAAATTATTTGCAATTCCTGTTGGAGACAAGGAGGCTAATTTTCCTATTATTTAATAGCTCCTACAAAATAGTAAGAAAAATGACAGCAACACAATAGCAAAACAGGCATAAACTAGGAATACGGTTCATGGGAGAGAAATACAAATGACTTCCAAATAAGAGAAATCCAAATCAAAACCACCTGCTTTCATTTATCAGACTGGCAAAAGTAGAAAAGTTTGATAGCACCCAGTGTTGGCAAGAGTGTGGGCAAATAGGCACTGTCCTATGTTACTTTTGGGAGTTGGACCTGGTACAACTTCTGTGGGGGTAATTTGGCAATATCTATCAAAATTACAAATTGTGTACCTTTTGACCCAGCAATTGCACATGCAGGAATTGATTCTACAGATATATTTTTGTGAAAAGATAAAAGAATACTAGATGGACATTAAAGAGAATGAAGAAATTAGGTGCTGATATAAACCATCTCCAACACACATTGTTAATTTAAGAAAGAAAAGTAAAGCACAGTGTGAGTAGCATGCTAGCATTTGTATAAAACAGCAATGTGTGTGTGTGTGTGCGTGTGTGTGTGTGCGTGTACATGCATAGAATGTCAATGGATAATTGTTGAAGTTGGGTGGTGGGTACGTGGAGGTTCATTATACCATTTGCTATTTATTGTGTATGTCTGAAATTGCCCATTATAAAAAGTTGAAAATATACTTAAAATGATGACAGTAAAAAGAATATCTCTAGAAGAATAAACGAAAACTGGGTAATACTGGTTGCCTCCACAGGCAATGTATTAATTAGGAACTGTGTTCAATGGAGTAACAGACAACCAGCAATGGGGATTTAAACACAAAAGAGTTTATTTTTTCCACATATGGAGACATATGGAAGTAGGCAGTTGCTGGCTTTGGTTAGTTGCTTGAGGATATCAAGAGTGATCTTTAAGATTTTCTTGGCTTTTTTTTTCTATCTGCACCAACATAGCTGCTGAAGCTCCAGCCATCAAATATGTGTTCTAGGTTAGGAGAAACAGAAAGTGTGGGGACCAAACGGGGCAGCTCCTGGTAATTCAGCCCACTGTCAGGAACTTTCCAGAAGCTCCACCCAATGACTTCCACTCTCATTTTACTGGCCACCCCTATCTGCAAGGAAGGATGGGAAATGTAGATTTGAAACTTGCAACACTACTACTCCCAACAAGCTCAGGGTCTTTTTACAAAACAAATAATGAGAAGGGTCAAAATAAATGGATTTTAAAAATGCTGGGAAAATACTAACATAGAGAAGGTAGGCAGAACAATACTACTATCATGTAAAATGGAGCCCAAAGCAAAAAGCTTTCTCAGGGTCAAATATGACGATTCCTATATGTAAAAGACACAAGCTTAAAGGCTTGGTGCCCAATATAGTTTCATAATATGTGAAACAAAAACTTGATAGAAGTTCAAAAATAATTGACAAGTTCGTAGTCAGAGTGAAAGAGACTTACTATACTTCTCTCAGGAACTGACAGACCAAGGAAACAACAAAATAAATAAGAATATAGAGGATCTGAATAACGCAAGTCAGGAGCTTGACCTAAGAGGTGCGCAGTGTGTATAACTGCATCTGACAATCAGATAACACAGATTTTCTTCTCAAAAGTATATGAAACATTATCCAAGACTTACTATATATTTGGTCACAAAGAAAATCTCAAGTTCAAAGGCAGAAACCATATTTATTGAATCCAACGCACTAAAATAAGAAATTAGTAACCAAAGGAAAGCCCCCAATACTGAAAATAATGATTAATAAAATAAATAAATTGCAAAAAGCCCAGAATAGTTGAAAAGATCAATATTTAAAAATGCACAAATTCATGGAGATATTGGCCAGGAGAAAAGAAGGTGAAAAAACAAATAAATATAATAAGAAACAGGACAGGGTGTAAACTTCAGATGCAGAGTCAATTTTTCTAAAACTTGTAAGAGAATAAATACTATATATAGGCCGGGTGCAATGGAGACTGAGGTGGGCGGATCACCTGAGGTCAGGAGTTCGAGACCAGCCTGGGCAACATGGAGAAACCCCATCTCTACTAAAAATACAAAAATTAGTCAGGCATGGTGGCACATGCCTGTAATCCCAGCTACTCAGGAGGCTGAGACAGGAGAATCGCTTGAACCCAGGAGGCGGAGGTTGCAGTGAGCCGAGATTGTGCTATTGCCCTCCAGCGTGGGTGACAGAGCAAGACTCTGTCTCACACACAAAAAAAGAATGCTATATATAGTTTTATGTGAATACATTAGAAAATATAGATAAAATAGAAAATTTTCTAGGAAAATACAAATTATAATAATTGGTCAAGAAGTAGAAAATCAGAATAAACCAATATCCGTAGAAGAAATGTAAAGACAGTCAAAGATCTATACTTCAATATTGCATCAGGCCCAGGTGGTTATATGGTTAAATTCTGCTAAATCTGAATTGAAATAGGTAATTCTCATATTGTACAAACCCTTCTCTGCACTGAAAAAGATGGAAAGCATCCAAACCCATTTTATGAGGCTATTATAACCCTGATACCAAAATTGGAATAAGATTGCACAGTAAAAGCACTGTGTAGATCAATCTTCCTCATGAACAAAAACACAAAGATACCTCATACCCGTGAGGACATTACAAGGATCCTTTATCATGTCAAAGTACAGGTTCCCTCCAAGAATGCAAAGATAAATCAATATTAACAGAGTTATTAATGTAATTCACTTCATTACTGGTTAAAGGGAAAACATAATATATTATCTCAACTGATGTAGGAAAAGCATTTGATAAAATTCAGCATCTATTCACAGCATTCTTGCCAACTTTCCATAATGGACTCAGCCTGATCAATGCGAGACAAGAAAGAAACACAGAGTATAAATGTTGGACGAGAAAAGACTATAATTATTCAGCTATGTTGTGCTGATTTTCTAAAGAATCTAAAAGAAGCGCCTGACAAATCTTTAGTGTTCATATGAGATGTTTTCACAAGCTCTACCTTTCCAGCAATGACCAATTAACCAATATACTATTTTTAAAAACCTTGTAATCCCCAGAGCAACGCAAACTATAAAATCATTTGAACTTAAAAGGCATAAAAATGCATAAGACTGATATAAAGAAAAATATAAAAACTCACTACAGGACATAAAATTAGCCTGAATAAATGATAAGATATATCATGTTATTGGATAGAAAAATTCAACTTTGAAAGACGTCTGCTTTTCTGAAATTAATCTATAACTTTAATGCAACCCCAATAATAATCCTCAAAGGATTTCAATAGAACCTGTGAGGCAAATCTTAAATCAATTTGGAAGAGAAATGTACAAGATTGGCAAAAAATCTTAAAAGAAAGAACCTACTAGATATCAAAACTTATAAAGCAATAGTTAAAACAGTAGAGTAGACGTCTGCTTTTCTGAAATTAATCTATAACTTTAATGCAACCCCAATAATAATCCTCAAAGGATTTCAATAGAACCTGTGAGGCAAATCTTAAATCAATTTGGAAGAGAAATGTACAAGATTGGCAAAAAATCTTAAAAGAAAGTACCTACTAGATATCAAAACTTATAAAGCAATAGTTAAAACAGTAGAGTATTGAAGCAAGAATCAGCATATTAATTGATAGGACAACAGAAATTCCAGAAACACACCCACGAAAATTTGGCTATTTAGAATTAACTCATTCATTCATTCATCCATCCATTCAGTTGACAAATCATGATGTGCCAGACATTATTTTATGGGTGAGGAAAACAAAGCCTCTGCCCTCATGGAAGCACGGAGCTTACTTTCTACGTGATGAACTTGGCATTTCAAATAATCGGGGGAAGGATGGTGTTGGGACAATTGGCTATTCATGTAAGGAAAACAAAATAATAGATTCTAACTACATATCATAGAAAAGACAATATTCCTGAGTGATTAATAAAAAGTCTAAACATAAAAAACAAAACTATAAAAAAGAAAACTATACAAGCAAATTTATAAAAACAAGACTAGAGGATAAAGAAGATGTTATTAAGTAAGGCACAAAATGCATTTTAGCTGTGCATGGTGGCGGGTGCCTGTAGTCCCAGCTACTCAGGAGGCTGAGGCAGGAGAATGGCATGAACCCTGGAGGTGTAGTGAGCCGAGATCGCGCCACTGCACTCCAGCCTGGGCAACAGAGCGAGACTCCGTCTCAAACAAACAAACAAACAAACAAACAAACACACACACACACCGCGGAAGAAGCATCTACAATGTACATAACAGACAAAGAGTTACTATCAAGCATATAAAAAGAAATGCATGTCCATAGGGAAATCAGCAAAGAGTATGAAAGAGCAGTTCACAGAAGATGCCATTGAATGGTCTGTAATAGTAAAAAGATGTTCAACCTGACTGCACTAGTAATCAGGGAAGTGCAAATGATAAGGAAGTACCTGCCATTTTTGCCCATTGGTTTTGGCTAGGGTGGGGGGACATGGGAACCCTTGCCACTTGGTACAGGCTTTTTTGGAGGGAAAGTTGCCAGAATCTACTTTTAAAATGCCTGTAGTTTTGAACCCAGTAAATGCCACTTCTGGGGATCTGTGGGTGAGACTGCTCATTGTCTCTCTGGCCCAAGGGCTATTATTCCTGGGTGTTAGGCTGCTCAGCGAGACGAGATTACCCAGCATCCCTTGGGGTGAGTGTGGTGCCCACTCCCCACTCAAGCTCCTCCTCAAGTGGAGCTGCTGTAGCAGGGTCCCTGAACCACTGTGCACCCACAAATTGTTTGTTAGTGGTGGGTCCATGACCAGCGTTAACTTTTAAACAAATCTATAAATTTGGAAAGGAGAAAGGAGACTTTACTTCTTTTTAAGGGTTACAGCTTGCAAGGTGGTCATCCCGCAGGCTGGGAAGCGTGCCTCTGGCCAAGACAAGAGACAGGCACTTTGAAGGAGGAGGGGTTGGGCTAGGATCTTGGTGCTGGACAAGTTAGCTAAACATACATATTCAACAGGTTACAGGAAAAGCTATGAATATTCATAAAGGGGGTTCTGACACATGTGTACTGAACAAACATGCATGTAACATATGACCCATGTTCACTTTGGGGTGGAGACTTAACATTTAAATGTATTACAGTTAGGTCCTATACATCCAAAGGTCTTTTCAGGACATGAAGTCACTCAAGCATGAAATCTCTGTAAACTGGCAAGAACAAGCATGTGGCTGCTGGTCTTATCAGGAGAAAGTTACCAAAATCAATCTCTTGTCAAATCAAAGCTGTAGTTATGCCTGGTGGAACAGGGGTTCAGTTAGTCCATGTCTGAAGCTGGCTGAGCTGCAATTGTTTATAATCTTGCTTATTTCAAGGCCAGTGCTTGTTTAGCTGCTAGAGAAAAAGAAAAAGCTTGTGGCAGTGAGAGCACAGTTCGTTCTGTAAGTGTAGGAGTGTGGGACTTAACCTTTGGGTGGCATGGGCTTAGGTCCTGTTTATAATTTCGCATCTAATTGTCATCAAGAGTGTGTTCTGTCAGTCTTATGATCTCTATTTTAACACCAATGCAGGTTAGTTGTTGTGTTTAATCTCCAAAAGGGGGGGGGGGTACAATGAGGCATGTCTGATCTCCTGTCTCATCATGGCTGTGAACTCACTTTTAAAGTTTTCTAATGTCCCCCTGGCGAAGAGGGGGTCCATTCAGTCAGCTGGGGGCTTAGCATTTTATTTTTAGTTTACACTGGGTTAGTACAGATATTAAGGCTTTTATAATAACAGAATATCTCCATGGCATCTTTATTGCAAGTTAAAAAATATTTCACTAAACAATTGAATGAAATAAACTGGCTTTTCACCATAGACAGTTTGAGCAGTGCTGTCCTAGAGAAGAGAGGAAAAAGGCAATGTGAGGAGCTGGGGTCTCTGAGTGACTGTGTGGAGCAGAGCTGCCCCATCAACCAGGACTACATGGCTCAGACTTCCATGAGAAATTATCCTCAATTTTCTCTAAGCTACTGCTTTATTGCAGGTCTCTTTGTTGAAGCAATCTAGTGTCACTCTACCTAACTCAGCATGTGTCGTACAGCTCACACGTGTGCACAAGAGAGCTGAGCAAGGCTCTTGCAGCATTGTTTCTATTAGCAAAACCCTGGAAAATACCTGAATATTCACCAAGAAGAGGAAGGGTCAAATAAACCTCACTATGCTCATGCTATGAAATACTGACCTGTAGTTAACAACACTCTGCCAACATTCTCCCATGCTTAGTTACGTGAAGCAAGTAAGTTGCATGATAAGCAGCTGGCATGATAAACTGTCTATTGTGTGTGTACATATATGCAGGTAAATATGCAGAAAAACGTCGGGACAGATCTTCTCAGAAAGGGGGGTGCGATTGGGAGGGGCCAGACAGTGACTAAACGGGGTTTTTATTTTATTTGTATTTGTTTAATATTTTAAAATGAGATTATATTCATGTTTTCTTTGTGTAATTAAAAATGAATATAAAATAGACAATAGTCATATTTTTTTTTCTGAGACACAGTCTCATTCTGCCACTCAGGATGGAGTGCAGTGGTGCAATCATAGCTCACTGCAACCTCTGCCTCTCAGGCTCAAGTGATCCTCCCACCTCAGCCTCCTGAGTAGCTGGGACTATGGGTGTGTGCCATCATGCCCAGCTATTTTTTTTTTTTTTTTTTTTTGTATTTTTGGTAGAGATGGGGTTTTGTCATGTTGCCCAGGCTGGTCTCAAACTCTTGAGCTCAAGTGATCTGCCCACCTCAGCCTCCCAAAGTGTTAGCATTACAGGAGCGAGCCACTGTGCCCGGCCTGTTCATACGTTTTTAATAATAACACAGAACAGAATAAAAAATCTCACTTGATGATTTGGCACACCAGCGTTTGTAGCATTGAATGAAGGAACTTTAAGAATGGAATTTAGTTTTTACTTGTTTGACTCCATTTAAGTCATAAGTGTCTTCAGAAAAAGCACCATGGGGAATTCTCATCTTGCAAGAAAAAAAAGGAGAATCTCCAGAAGGAAAAACTCCAAAGCTGTGTAAAATTGTGTCTTTGATAAATTGTCTCTAATCCCCAAAAATAAAGAATATAAAAATATAAAGAAAAAAATAAAGCATCGGAGAAAAATGTGGTTCTCAAACACGTTTTAAAAAACTTATTTATTTATTTATTTATTTTTGAGACGGTATGTCACTCGGTCTCTCAGGCTGGAGTGCAGTCAAACACATTTTTATCTCAACTAAACAAAGTTCAAGCCAGACTTTACAGAATGCTTTAGGAAAATAATTGCTGAAAAATTTAAAGGAAATCTTGTGACTATGACTGCTATAGATGCTGGCAGTTTTCAGTAGTTAAGGGCAAAGAGTTTTTGAGATTTGACCCAACTGTTAATCCTAGGAGCCAGGTTCCTTCTGGAAAACACACCACTGAAGCCTTTCTTCTGGAATCCAGTTGGCTGCTCCAGGAGCATCAGGTGTCATGCTGTGGCCAGCAGGAAGTGGGTAAGAGCCCAATAGATGGGACCCCAGGAGTCTGCTTTGGGTACCACAGGGCCAGCTCTGAAAGTGAGGATGAAGCTGGATCATTACATTATAATAACAGTTAGGTTTGGAGATTGTAATACTCTGTTTTCACCCTGCTGATAAAGACATACCAAAGACTGGGCAATTTACAAAAGGAGGAGGTTTAATGGACTTACAGTTCCATGTGGCTAGGGAGGCCTCACAATCATGGTGCAAGGTGAAAGCCATGTCTCACATGGCAGCAGACAAGAGAAGAGAGCTTGTGCAGGGAAACACCCCTTTAAAAACTATCAGATCTTGTGAGACTTATTCACTATCACGAGAACAGCACAGGAAAGACCCGCCCCCATGGTAATTGAATAATTACCTCCTGCTGAGTCCCTGCCACAACATGTGGGAAATCAAGATGAGATTTGGGTGGGGACACAGCCAAACCATAGCATTCTGCCCTCTCCCCTCCGAAATCTCATGTCCTCACATTTCAAAACGAATCATGCCTTCCCAACAGTCCCCCAAAGTCTTAACTCATTTCAGCATTAACTCAAAAGTCCACAGTCCAAAGTCTCATCTGAGACAAGGCAAGTCCCTTCCACTCATGAGCCTGTAAAATCAAAAGCAAATTAGTTACTTCCTAGATACAACGGGGGTACAGGCATTGAGTAAATACAGCTGTTCCAAATGAAAGAAACTGGCCAAAACAAAGGGGCTACAGGCCCCATGCAAGCCTGAAATCTAGCAGGGCAGTCAAATCTTAAAGCTCCAAAATGATCTCCTTTGACTCCATGTCTCATGTCTAGGTCATGTTGATGCAAGAGGTGGGCTCCCACGGACTTGGGCAGCTCCACTCCTGTGGCTTTGCAGGATACAGTTTCTCTCCTGGCTGCTTTCACAGGCTGGTGTTGAGTGTCTGCAGCTTTTCCAGGTGCACAGTGCAAGCCATCAGTGGATCTACCATTCTGGGGTGTGGAGGATGGTGATCCTCTTCTCACAGCTCCACTAGGTGGTGCTCCAGTAGAGACTCTGTGTGGGGGCTCTGACCCCACATTTCCCTTCCATACTGCCCTAGCAGAGTTCTCCATGAGGGTCCCACTCCTGCAGCAAACTTCTGCCTGGGCATCCAGGCATTTCCATACATCCTCTGAAATCTAGGTGGAGGTTCCCAAACCTCAATTTTGTTTTTAAGATGGTGTCTTGCTCTGTCACCCAGGCTGGAGTGCAGTGGCATGATCTTTGCTCATTGCAACCTCCACCTTCTGGGTTCAAGTGATTCTCCACCCTCAGCCTCCTGGGTAGCTGGGATTACAGGCTTGCACCACCACGTCCAGCTAATTTTTGTATTTTTAGTAGAAACAGGGTTTCTCCATGTTGGCCAGGCTGGTCTCGAACTCCTGACCTCAAGTGATCTGCCCACCTCGGCCTCCCAAAGTGTTGGGATTACAGGTGTGAGCCACCATACCTGGCCCCAAACCTCAATTCTTGACTTCTGTGCACTTGCAGGCTCAACACCACGTGGAAGCTCTCAAGGCTTGGGGCTTCCACCCTCTGAAGCAATAGCCCGAGCTATACTTTGGCCCCTTTTAGTCACAGCTGGAGTGGTTTGGGCACAGGGCACCAAGTCCCTAGGCTGCACACAGCAGAGGGACCCAGGGCCTGGCCCACAAAACCATTTTTTCCTTCTAGCCCTCTAGGCCTGTGATGGGAAGGGCTGCTGCAAAAGTCTCTGAAACACCCTGGAAGCATTTTCCCCATTGTCTTGGTGATTAACATTTGGCTTCTTGTTACTTATGCAAATTTCTGCAGCCAGCTTGAATTTCTCCTCAGAAAAGGGAATTTTCTTTTCTATCACATTGACAGGCTGCAAATTTTTCTAACTTTTATGCTCTGTTTCCCTTTTAAAACTGAATGCCTTTAACAGCACCCAAGTCATATCTTGAATGCTTTGCTACTTAGAAATTTCTTCCACCAGATACCCTAAATCATCTCTCTCAAATTCAAAGTTCCACAAATCTCTAGGGCAGGGGCAAAATGCTGCCAGTTTCTTTGCTAAAACATAACAAGAGTCACCTTTGCTCCAGTTCCCAACAAGTTCCTCATCTCCATCTGAGACCACCTCAGTCTGGATTTCATTGTCCATATAATAATTACCAGCATTTTGATCAAAGCAATTCAACAAGTCTCTAGGGAGTTTCAAACTTTCCCACATTTTCCTGTCCTCTTCTGAGCCCTTCAAAATTTGGAATCCAACCTCTGCCTTTTACCCAGTTCCAAAGTCACTTCCACATTGTTCTGTGCAGGAAATGCGTGAAGGGAGAAGAAAAGATACACACACAATACCTTTAAGGGTAAACAACCTTTATCCCATGTAAATGGCAATGCGGATATAATAAGCAAGTGATATAATAATAAGCAAATGATATAATAAGCAGATTGATACAATAAGCAAATTGCAATGGGAAGGGGAGAAGGGAATATACATATTTACACTCACCAGATTATGGAGGATTCACCACCAGACTGGGAAGCAACATCCTGGGCTCCAGAGTTGGCCACTCATCTGTGCACAGACAAGGAGAGGTCTCATGAAGCTTTGGTGCAGTCTGGGACCCTAGCTCTTTTTGTAACGAGTTGTTTGGCATGAGGCCCAGTCACGAGGGCCCTTCACGACTGGGCTCAAGGAACACAAAAAGGTCAACTTGTTTTTGCGATTGTCTATTGTTTTTCAATATATAGGAATAGATTGAAATGGAGATTTCTCTGACACAGCAGTGGATGAATGTCTCAAGGGGCTCACGCAACCTGTTCCGGGACTTGGTGACCATTGCTTGTGTCCATGTTCAATTGAGTTCAAATTTAATATTTAACTTTTCTTCCACACACATTTTCGGGTATCTTTTCAGCAGTACCCCACTCTACTGGCACCAATTTACTGTTTTAGTCTGTTTTCATGCTGCCGATAAAGACATTCCCAAGACTGAGCAATTTACAAAAAGAAGGAGGTTTAATGGACTTACAGTTCCACGTGGCTGGGGAGGCCTCACAATCGTGGTGGAATGTGAAAGGCACATCTCACATGGCAGCAAACAAGAGAAGAGAGCTTGTGCAGGGAAACACCTCTTTTAAAAACCATCAGATCTTGTGAGACTTATTCATTATCCTGAGAACAGCATGGGAAAGACCTGACCCCATGGTAATTGAATTGAACCTCTCACTGGGTCCCTCCCACAACATGTGGGAATTCAAGACGAGATTTGGGTGGGGACACAGCCAAACCCTACCAGAGATAAATTTCAGAATTATTACTGAATCTTGGAAGTTCATTCCCTGATGGTGAAATTTGGGCTTTGGCCTTGGTCATTTGCATTTGTTGCCCTTCCAAAGTGGGCTTGGTACCCTGAGGCTTCTTGAGGTTCAGGGGCAACACCCCCAACCTCCACCATTTGGCCCCTGCCATTTGGCAGCTCCTGACCTTGGGGACCTTCTGAGCCATGGTGGAGGCCTCATCCATCCCCATTCTCCAGGCACCTGCCACTCACCTGCCACCTCCAACCAGGAGGTGAGCACCTTTGTGCGGTGGCCACCCAGAGGCCTGGGAGGGACTTTGATCTGGAGGGTCTCCTGCTGTCAGGCCTTGCCTAGGGCTCCGCACCCTCCTTCCAGCCTTTGAGCCCTCCACCTTCCTCAGGTGGGGACCTCCCCATGTCTCTCTCTCCAGGTGTGTAAAGTCTAAGGACACCCTGGGGAGTTGGGGAGTGGAGGGCCCCCTACTGCCCAGGTCCCCAGGCCCCCCCAACCTGCATGAGCTGCAGAATCCTCCAAGTGCCAGTTCCCCAGCTCTGTGTATTTTCCCTCCAGTTCCTTGTCTGCCTCCCTGAGATGCTCTGCCAGGTTCAGCAGCCTCATGGACAATGCCATGGGCTCTGTGGCTGGGGCCCCCTGGAGCTGGGGCTGGCCCAGTCCTGACGAGTCCTCCAACACCCAGTGGACGATCTGATCCATCATCTCCACCACTTCCATCTGGGGGTGCAGGAGGTGAGGGGAGGCCCAGGCTTAGGCTACATTCTGTCCCCCCTGTCCCATCCCCAAGGACATAGCCCTGGGTGGGAGAGCCAATTCCTGTCACGAATTCCAAAGACATCTTCATCCAGGGCCCCAGTGTCTGGTGGGGTCCAGGGAGATCTGCCCCACCTTACCTAGGGGGCTCCCAGTCTGGGGTTGCAGCCCCTCCCAGGCTGTGGGGTCAGGGTCTGGCAGCACAGGGACCCCAGGGAGAAGGGAGGGGCCTCTTCTCGGTTGGGGGCAGGGTGTGGTTAGGGCCCTCTCTGTCTAGGCCCCTGTGGCATCCAGCAGGTGGGTGTTCAAAGGTGAAGGAGACTTCTGTGGGGGAAGGGAGACACCTGTAGACACCAGTGATGAACAGCTCAATAAGGGGTGGTGGTGCCAGAAGCCTTTGGACTGTAGAGGCCCAGAGGAAACACCTCAGGACTGCAGAATTTGTGATCAGGAAGAAAGGGATGAATAGACTTAAACTTGTGGGGGAAGCTGGCTTGTTGGAGGAGATGGGGCAGAGGACTGGGATGGACAGAGAACTAGCAGCACAGTATCCCAGGAGTGACGTAGCCCAGCCAGCTCACAGCACCCTGAGGTGCTGGCCCCACCCACCTTTGAAAGTGCTGAGGTGACAGGCCGACCTTACAGTAAAGAACCCTCTGTAGCATGGTGGGGCCTGCTGGGCTCGGGTGAAGACCACCCCATTGGAGCTGCCTTCCTTCCCCAGAGGTCGACAGGTGCAGAGTGGAACATGGACTGGCTCCAGAAAGGCAAGGCAAAGAGGCAGGGATGCCAGTGGGGCTGATGGAGTGAGGCTGGGGCAGGGAAGGAGAGGTGCCAGAGAGGAATGTATTAACAAAACCCCATAGCATCTGAGGAGGGAGTGGGGGGATTTATCCACTAATGTTGTATGTATTTGGCTTGGTAGTTGTTGTGTAACCTGCCTCCACTCAAGTGCACAAATCCTACCCAGGAGCACAGCTTGGTGAACATTTACATAGGCCTCACTTGTGGTGACATTTTGGCTGCATGTCTGTTTCTCTCTGGCACTCTGTCCTTGTCACTTGCTTTTACATCTCTGGGGCCCAGCACAGAGCAGGTGCTCAATAAATACTTGTTGAATAAAGGTCAGAAAAGGGATGACCGAGCAGAGAATTTTTCTGACACATCTTGCCCGAAAAAAATTTGAGGCCATGTTTTTTTATTGTGCAGTGAGCTTTTGAATGAAATGCATTTTAGCCCAGAAGGTGCATCACGTCTACTGGAGACTAATGAGGGTGGACAAAGACACAGCTCTGGAAGCTTCAGGAAAATAGGCTGGGAGAGTATTAGGGAGGGGAAGCTAAAATGCAGTGGGCATGAAAGCAGAAGCCCCCGTTTCTACCTGCTGGCCTGTCCTTCCTGTAATTAGAGGTAGGTTGGGGCGGAGGGCTGTGATGGGGAATTTGGGCTAGAGGAATCAGGGCTGCAGACACTGGCCCAGAGATTAGGGGTTTGGGACTGTGAATCTCAGGCCAGCAAGAGACTTCTAGGGTGTAGCATGTGATCTTTCTGCCAATCTTGGGTTTTTTTAATGTTCCACTAGGGAGGAGAGCCAAAAGGCACATCTCGTTTCCTCAGATGCCTTCTTGTTTGTTCTACAGAGGGTAGTGTTGGAAGAGCTCGGGCAGGCAGGGGAACTAGGAGAGGGGCAGGAGAGAATATTCTCAATCCTCTACTAGGGGCTCATAGGATCCCCAGAGAAAACCCCATGCTGTCCCCTCCTGCCTTGGGTGCAGTGTCAGCTGTCCAAATGGACCCATGCACATCTGAGGCTTGCCAGAACAGCTTGCACATGTTTTAAGAAAAAACAAACAGGTAGAATTCTCAGTAACGAGCACATAATGATGCTTTTCCAGCAACTAAGTGACTTGCAAGTGGCAAGGGCTGGGCCAGGCTGGGGCAGGCACTGGCTGGGGGTGGACGCACGGGGAGGTGGCTGGCTTGCTAAGTAGGAAGCAACCCTCAAGGGGGGCGGTATCGCTCCACCCACCCAGAGCTGCACCTGGGGTAGGAGAATCGACAGTTGTGATGAGCATGGGCCCCTGCCAGAAACCAGGGAGACTTGGGGCAGTGGAGAGAGTCACGTTGTCTCCTCCTGTTGGCTCCCATCGGGATGTGCATCCCGGAGCCCGAGGGATGGGATGTCCTTCTGCAGTTGGGCTGCTGGCTCCAAAGCTGAGCCGTTGGCATTTAGAAGGGTCAGGAAACTGGGGCCTGCTCCTGCCCCTGACTTCTCTGAGGCAGTGGTCACCAGGCAGAGGGCCAGCCACAGGCCACCAAGAGGACTGAGCTCCTGCTCCCACCCCTATGCAGCCTAGGGATGATTCTCAAGTCCCAAAGCCATGTTATCCCATTCCCAGTCCCTGAGGGAGGAGCTGAGGATCTGGCCTTGTCTTCTGCTCCCACCTGGAATT